>NC_140222.1:30171600-30636600 GCF_951802725.1 Rutilus rutilus | reverse complement strand
GCGCAACTGATTTACAAATATCGCGATAAATATGTACAGGAATTGAGGCAGTAGCCAATGACAGCAGTAGGAGTAAAAGCTGCAGGATTGTGTACGAGTATACAAATATGTACGAGTATCGTACGAATTTGACAACTTGTTAAATCTTGTGAATTATTAAGACTTTCAGACTATGTTTGTACTGATTGGGCTATGGGATTTGTGAGAAAAGTTTTAAGAAACAACAAATGCTTGATAAAATGTTTGATTTAGGGTTAAAACCAACACATACATACCATTGCGAATATTTGCCTTTGCAGCTGTCCGTCTTCTCCGTTTACTTCTCCTCAAACAATAATGGAATGACTGAGTCCGAAAGGCCCTTTTGGTCTTTTCAGCTGAAAAAAGAGAAAAGAAAATATCATTATGTATAATATATAGGATTATTTAAAGGGAAAAGTACTGATTTACCTTACAAATATTGGATGTTACATTATAAAGCCTTACAAGCATGGCAAGTGTTGTGGTTAATATGCATTTACAACAAATATCACTTTAAAACTATCAATACTGAGGTAAAAGCATGGTAAGTTTTGTGATTACTGTCCTTACTAAACCAATCACAGTAAAACTAAGGTTACTGAGGTTTAAAGCATGGTAAGTTTTGTGGTTACTGTCCTTTTACCACACCTATCACAGTAAAACTATGGTTACTGTGGTAAAAGCATGGTAAGTGTTGTGGTTACTGTGCATTTACAATAAGTACCACATTAAAACTACAAATAGTGTGGTAAAAGCATGGTAAGTTTTGTGATTAGTCTTTTTACTACACTTATCACAGTAAAACTAATGTTACTGTGGTAAAAGCATGGTAAGTGTTGTTTTTACTGTACTTCTACTACAAATACAACTTTGGAACTAATTGTACTATTTTTAATCTGATATGAATATCTAGGCCTATAGCACGTCACGTGACAGGCAGTGTTAATCACCCTGTTTTGAATTAGAAAGCAATGAAACGCAAAGTCTCCGTGGAGATGGCAGATATAATGGCAGATTAATATCGACAAACAGAAAAGACATGATATCACACATTAGGATAGCGTATTTAGGTATTTACTTACCAACATCTGACACACGTGAACTGATGCCAAATATCGCGATGTGTTCGGAACGAGACTTCTTCAGCGCGATTTCCTACTGATAAAATATAATTTTAGAAAATCAATAAACAGCAAAGCAAACCAGCTTCCCTGGCAATAAGACCGAAATAATAACATTAAAAAATACATAAAAATACATAAGATCTCGTGAATAAATGTTGATTAAACAGCTTCTCTGCTGCAGCCGACAGCCAGGCAGAAAGAATCGTGCTGTTATTATCACGAAAGACGCTTCCCATTGAAAATACATTAGTTTAAAAAACGTGCTGGTATTACGAAAATAACGCAATAAACGTGTCCGTGGCACGAATCAATAGATTAAATTACGTGACCATATCACGAACTGCCGTGAGATCACGTGCGTTGTTAAACTCACCGCTGAATGATCACGTGCGTTGTTAAACTCACCGCTGAACGCGCTAAACCTTTGCGGGGACTTTGATATCAGATTGCGAGGGGTTTTAAACATCAAAAACCAGTTGGAGGGCCAGATAAAAATGATCTGGGTGCCGCCATTTGACTCGCCCTGGCATAGATAATATTTTGTAGCCCAATGAGAAAAAAGGGAGTAAATAATTAAAACAAAATGAACAGCATTAGCTGCTGCGTGTGAAAAGAAACCTGCTTTGGATGTATTATGTTCAGGACAAACGTAATAGCACTGCAATAGATTGGCTATATTAGGTTAAGGACCAACGTAATAGCACTGCTTATATTAGGTTAAGGACCAACGTAATAGCACTGCTTATATGTTGGCATGTAACGTAATTGCGATTTGCAGAATAGTTTCCTCAGAACGTATTTCATGTGATACAGGGTTGGAAATGTAAGGCCCTAAATGGACATGGTGGTGGAAACAATTTAGGATTATATTTTTCAAATCGTTTGCGTTCCCTCGCAAAACTTCTGTGTTCTCTAGCAAAGATGTTTGCGTTCTTTTGCTAAACCTGTTGTGAGCTCAGGCAGACGGTCCCTTCAGACTTCTCTCTGCCGCCTGCTCAAAGAGACCAATTTATATTATAAACTCGTTTTGAGGAAAATTGGGTTGTAGCTTGTTGTTACTATTGGAAAGTGATTGGGAGATTACAGAGGAGGGAAGTTATGGTGATGTTATTCACTTTGAGTGTGTATCTAATGACAAAAAGAAGTAGTGACATTCACTGCACAGAGACGGGCGAATGGAGTGACTCTGTTCCAAAGTGCAAAGGTTCATTACACTGTTTGTGTTTGTTTGTATCTTCACCCAGTGATCACAGATTTCTGAGCTTTATTCAAAACACATATTTAACTATTCCTCTTTCCCTTGCTTTTCACACAGAGATAACATGCACAGCACCAGATATACCAAATGGTGATGTTGTTGAGAAAATGCAAGAATACCAGAAAGATGCCATATTAAAATACAGATGTTCACCAGGGTTCAAACCTAGAGAGGGAATCCCCAGATGTGCTAAATTTGGCTGGACTCTGAACCCAGAATGTGATGTTAATACACCAATGTTACATAATAAACAATTAATATGTGAAATAACACTAAAATCATTCTATCCATATAGCTTTCATTATGCAAAAAACTCTGTAGTGTCACACTGAAACATTCTTTAATTAGATAGCCATTAACCTTAAATTCAAAACTGAATATTAAAATAAAGCAAGTATGCAGTTAATAAACTAACATTTTATATTTCCGAAGCATTCAAGAAAATATTTGCTTGATCTTAGTTTGATTTTTTTCTAAATGATGAAAGGAGTCAACACACCAATATTTGTAAAAGTTGAGAAAATGGAATGAGATTATTTACTTTTCTTCCTGTGATGCTGTAGAAAGTGTCCAGCTGATGTTGTTTTCTAGGTTTTAATCGTTTTTATTTTTTTATTATTGGGGAAAATCATGAGGCAACAGCATTTGCTGAGCATTATTATTTAGTAACTACAAAATCCGCTAAAAAAACTACTTACTAATAACTACTTTCTAATAGCTTGCTTAATTTTCATATAACCGTTTAGCAAATATATCTAATAGTTCTCAAAATAAATAAAAAATGTGCTTATACTTATTTAGGGACTTCAAATTGTACTCTATTTATGGCAAGCTATATTTTATTCCCATTTTAGGATTTAAAAAAAAAAAAAATGTCAGAATCGTTTGTTTCCCCCAAAAGAAAAAGCATGCAAATCCAGTTTCACACATTTGTTATGCTTCATCTCTTCTTACCCTTATTTCTACTTAATTATGTCTTGTACAGAAGTAACTTGTGAGCTTAAGTCAACCACATTCGGAGTAAAAAAGATCAACCCAGAGGGTAAAACTATTTTCAGAGCTGGAGAAAGTGTGGAGATCACCTGCACTGAAAAATCCTGGATCTTTCAAACAAAAGACACCATCAACTCATTTACATGTCGAGAGAATGGGCAGTGGGATTATCAGCCTGTTTGTGCGGGTAAGATTATAGAGAAACACTTCTGCATTTATTGCTGAACTTACCGCATGATATTAAAATAATGTAAATCTGGTTTCAGAAATTAGATGTGAAGTTCCACATGACCAGCATGTGTATAACCTGTACTCTTACTTCTGGGGAGATCTGAAATTGGGAGTAAAAAGATCTTACTATTGCATGTATGGATATTATCAAATGTCAGCAGAGGCCACATGCACACGAGACGGATGGACACCAAAACCACTGTGTGCTGGTATGGGCTGATAATCTTACAATTTGTGCATATATTATGAATTAAAATTAGAATAATGGATATTTTTGTTTTATAGTAAAAATGTGTGCAACACCAAACATCCCAAATGCAGAGATTGTGGGAGATCAGAGAACACACTACAACATCAATTCAAGAATACAATATAAATGTCGTCCTGGGTTTGAACCAGAGCAGCCTGTACAAATCACCTGTAATTCCCAGACTGAATGGACAGGCATACGACAATGCACTGGTATGATTTTTGTATCATTAATGATTATTATAATTGATTTTATTTATTATTATCACTTATTATTATTCTCATTATTATTATAGAAATGATCAGAATTTTGATTTTACTTCATTCTGATTGGATTATTCTCCAAATTAAATGTAACAAAATATTTGTTTAAAAGTTTGAAAGTGTTGTGAATCTTCTTCAATCTCACTCATGTCCAATGCTCTATGGGACAGATTAATTCACCACAATATACTTTATGATTTGATTCAAGAAGAACAAGAGCGAACAGTGTAAATATTGCTTGTGCACAGAGTGGTCTGGTGTAAGAAAACCCTCTCTTTGACTTTAATAAATGATTAACTTGTTGATCCCCAAGCAGACAAGAGTATCAGAGACAGACCAACAAAGATACTTGTGAAACTCCTCGGCTTCGTCTTTTGGTTGTTTTTCTTTAATTGTGGCCAATAAGGCAAGTTCTTTTTGTTGTTGTTATTTATTTGAATGTCTTTTGCATTTAGATTTAATTGATTTGAAAATAATCGTTATATTATATGCACTTCCCAAAACATTTAACTGTATCTCTGGAGAGCTCTAGTTGTGCAAGTACTTCAGCATTTAATGTGTCGTTGTGTGACGTTTGTGCTTCTTAGAATGTCTTCGAGAAAACATTAAATATGGAAACTTTGAACCAGTTTAAAAATCTTCATACGCTGATGGTGAAACAGTGATAGTGAACTGCATGACAGGTCATATCAGATTATATTGTACTTGTGTAACTGGTCCTATTCGACCTGCTCCTTGCTGGATTCGAGCCGGGGACTCCGGCGTGGGAGACGGACACACTAACATGGACTCTAAAGACCACAGCCTCTAGTGTCAATTGCTAGTGCATCTCTTGAGGCCAGGGGAGTGAGGTTTACACGCACAGCTCTTATGACGCTTTTCCACTACACACCAGCTCGCCTTAACTCGACTTGCCTTTGTTTGGTTTTCCACTGTGTAAAAGTTGTACCTTTTTCTTATCACCTCCGACGAGATTCTGAGCGAGCTGAAGCGAGCTGAGGCGATACTAAAATGTGACATGAAAACACAGCAGACTGCTGATTGGTCAGATAGAATTGTTACTATTCACTGGGTCATCATTGCACGCGCCAGACGGAGTATCCTGAATAAAAAACAGCAAAAACAAAAAAACATCCAAAAACAGCATACACTCGATTTCCTCCATTGTTCTGTGTGTGTGGGTAGCGGCTAGCGAGTGTGTGTCGCATAGAAGATTACGTCACGGCAGTTTCCTGCGGCGTCGCTATGACGACCAGGTACTATTCTGCAATGGAAAACAGAGTGAAAAGCGAGCCGAGTCGAGTTGAGCTGGTACTGGTAATGGAAAAGCGCCATTACTGTACTATGACAGTTACACTTGTAAAGAATGTAAAAACATTGTGTTCAGTTTCATTTTTGTCTTTGAATTTCTCTCAGTCATACTGCCTTTATCTTGATTTTTTTCAATATCCAATCAAATCATTATACATCTGCATAATGACGAATCAAAATATATGAGATCAGAATGTTTATGTTTTGAAACTGTTTCCTCGCAGCAAAGCAGAGATCGTGCCGTGATCTATCCGTGGTAAACGGGTTGATATACAGCCACCCCTCCAATGAGGAAGAAATCTTTTACACCTGCAACACGGGTTATAAACCCTTCACTGGGAACTGGTGGGATTTAGTGACATGCAGCAAAGGCTCTTGGTCTGAAGAACCTCGGTGCATCCGTGAGTTTTATTATTGTCAGTCTCAGGTGTTAGACGAATGATAGTGTACTGAAATGTGTTTCCTGTTTTCTGTCTTTACAGGGGAGGAAGAATGTGGTGCTTTTCCCAGTGTTCACCATGGAAAACTAAAGCAAAGCCTTCGTGGAACTGCTGAAGTGGAATGTGATCCAGGGTTCAAATCAAGTCAACGCTTCATAACATGTATCAAAGGTACATGGGAGAAACCAGTTTGTGAGGGTGAGCTTCTCAAACTCTTACTGCATGTTTGTGAGGAACAGTGACAGCATATAGTGGAAAATAGACACTATTTATTGACGATGTTAATCTGGATCATACTGGATTTCATGAATTTCCATAAACATTTTTTTTTTTAGTGGATGTCAGTTGTAACATTCCTCCAAAGGTGGAATATGCATTCATAACATCTAAACCTGAAGAATTTTATGCACATGGATCTAGTGTAACATATGTATGTCGAAGCTCATTCTTAATGAATGGGAAGAGTACAGTTTTCTGCCACAATGGAACTTGGGAAGAAACACCAACATGTGAAGGTAAGATTTTGATTGGTTATGATAACTGACTTTTAAAACTTCTTACATATTATTTAAATAATAAATAATTTGGGGGGGGGGGGGGGGGGGGGGGATTTGACCATCAAGAGGAATAACATCAAGTCCCCAGATAAGTTTGTCATAGTGACGACAATAATTATAAAATAAATAAAAAACCCTGTGAAATCATAATTTGAGTTTTTGTAGGCTATTTTTTGTCCATCTGCACTAGATTAATATGTTATTGTAATATTAATAAATATTATCAGCTTGCTGGTATACTGTATGCTGGATGACTCATCCTGCGCTACACAGTTTTCTGTCCAATCAAATGCTCTCTAGAATTTAGAAGTTTTAGTGCCATTGTGCTATACTCCTTTCTTGTAAAAAAGTTCTAACCTGAGAAAAAGGATTGAGAGATTTAAAAATGGTCACATTAATCCTCAGTGAAATCGCAAAACAAAATGATGATAGCAACTCTTTAAATAAAGTAGGAGAGACACTAAGTATAATGTACACACCTGAATGCATCTGAAGCTATTAATGAGGGAAATTTAAAATAATGTATCTGACTCCACAGTCTCTCTCCACATATAGTTTTTCTTGAGAAATTTTGGACACATGACACTGAAAAATAAGATTTGTACAGAAATAAAGAAATTCTAGTGCACTGAGCCATATAATGAAATTCCAGTAGATGGATCTGTGAAAAGTGGAATGTTTTTCTGCACAAAAGAGTTAAAATGTTATGAATCTAGAATCACATTTACTTACATAATGGGTAAAAATCGACTAAATCCATGATGAACAACAGCTGAGAATGATTGTGAATTAAGTGGATTGTGAATTAAGTGGATAAAATTAATTTTATTTATTTATTTGTATCACAAATCTCACACGAGCTAACACCTTAGAGTCAGGATACACATTATATTACATTTTTTCATGAGGTTGTTAGGGATAGATACTCCTTTTACTCAAGTTTTCTTGGCTGTAAAGCGGCTTGTGCAATATCACATGTTAAAAATGTAATTGTTATGCTAAACCATACTCATTGCAAGTTAGGGCCACATAAAGTATAAAAGCTTCTGTGTGGATAAATATATGATCTAATGTCTGCTTTCTCTAGAGGCAACGTGTCCTCTAAACACAGTAGTGGAAGACTTAAAAATAGAGCGATTCCCTGATATTGAGGGTCCCGTCGAACATGGACACAAGTTAATGTTTTCATGCAATGGACAAGGGCTGATATTAAAAGGACAGAGAGAAATCACCTGTCAGCCAAATGGAGAATGGAGCAGCCCTTTCCCTAAATGTGTAAGAGGTAAGGTTATATGCTTATTTAGTTGAGTTTTATTAGCAGTGTTTGCAAGCATCACTATTGCTCATGTTAAAGTAAATGCTCAACTTTGATACGTAATTCATCGACACATCATCTCTCTTGATTTGGGCCAAGAAGATGTCCTAGCAACCACCCAGAATAACCTAGCAACAGCATAGCTACGCACTAGCACTGTGGGAGCGAATTTTACATGGATAAACGCAATTTTGATTCAAAATTAGATCTAGTTAGAATATATTTTATGGAAAAATCCACAGATCTATTCAATTCAGAAAGACATTTTAAAGCATTTTAGAAAAATGACCACAAATTCTCATATTAATAATGTGCATTACATTAATAACATTAATGTAACATTAACATTAACTATGTTATTAACTATGTTATTATCTTCTTGGGTGATCTAAAAAGAGTTTAAAAATAAATAAATAAATAACTTTGCTTTCCCCTTCAGAAAAATGTGGACCTCCACCACAAGTAGACTTTGCCGATACAACAGAAATGACAAAACCTGAATACAATTCAGGGGAGAGAGTTGAATACGTCTGCTTTAATAAATACACACTGGTTCAGCGTCACCCCTACTCCAAATACATGACATGTTCGCATACGCATTAGCGGCTAAATTTGTGTAATGTGATGATCAGGATGTAGAATGAGGCGTAATAAATATTTTCTTGTACCGTGCATACCAAATGATATATTTTACATTTTGTTATCATATACATCGATATATCATATACATGATCATTTCGATCTTCAAAGTACCAATTTATAGAGACCAAACATAGTCTAGGTGAGCAACAGAGGAAACCCAAGGTCTAGCTAGGACCAAGGAACAGGACCGGAGCACACAACGTTTTAAATAATTTATTATTGGTACAAACCGACTTACGTTTCGACGCCCATGCGTCTTCTTCAGAGTGTAGGTGAGGTTACAATGACCGTTGGTTCGATCATAAAATACACAGAATCAAAAATATATATATAATTAAAAGACACTACACAAGACAGTAAATCATTCACACAATGTTCTGGGATGCATGTTCATTTGGAAAGTCTTGCCTTAGTTGGGGGGATGGGACCATAGATACCAGAGTGAGTTTTAAAGATTATTTTTTAAATATAACAAATTATTGTGTCTGATTTGTCTTACAACGTATACTCCATCTTTAACTCAATACCGTATAATAAAAATGTAATTGTAATGCTAAACCACTACTCGGTAGTACACAGTGAAAATCAGTAGTATAGTGAATCCAAAGCACTGGGCCACATAAGGTATAAAAGCTTCTGTGTGGATAAATATGTGATCAAGTGTCTGCTTTCTCTAGAGGTAACGTGTTCTCTAAACACAACAGTGGAAGACTTAAAAATAAAGCGAATCCCTAATATTGAGGGTCCCGTCAAATATGGACACAAGTTAAAATTTTCATGCAATGGACAAGGGCTGATATTAAAAGGACAGAGAGAAATCACCTGTCAGCCAAATGGAGAATGGAGCAGCCCTTTCCCTAAATGTGAAGGTAAGGACACAGAATGTAAAAGCCTTGGATTGGACAAAGATAGATCTGTTGTTCAAATGGAGAATGCTTGATTTATCAAATCTTTATATTATTTAGAGGTAAAGTGTGTCGCAAACCTGCCAGTAAACATGAGATCAGACGGACGCCCGGGGCCTGAGGTTTCAATCAGACCTGGAGACACAATAACTCTTTCATGTGTTGGGAAGGGATCAGAATTACAAGGACAGAGTGAAATCTCCTGCTTGCCAAATGGAGAATGGGACGAGCCATTTCCTAAATGTGTAAGAGGTAAGGTTCACAGGTTTACTAGTCGAGTTTTTTGTAAGCATCACTATTGCTCATATTAAAGTGTAGGTTCGCAGATTTTCAGCCCACTTTGTATTGTTACATTGTCTGTAGTATATGTAAATGAACAATGTTTACTCTTTCTCTGTTTTACCTGGACAGAGAAATTCCATTTTATTCATCAGCAAAAGTCTGCTTGATGACGATAAAAACTCCAAGGCTTTTGTGAAAAGATCAGATTGTATTTCCGCATTTTTGTATTCCCGCCCACAATCAGTTGGATCGACAGAGGGTTATTAACAAAACAGTTATTATAAGAGTAGGTTTATCACAGAAATTTGTATGGTTGTCTACTTTTTAAACAGCATTGTAAAAATGGATCACTATGGAAACAGATTTCTCTACACGACAGTGTATTCCTTCAGGGAGTTGGACAGAACTGATGGAACAGCAGTTTCTTTTAGTTTTTCCCCTCCGTTTGTCCTTCATAGTCATCCCGTTTGAAAGGGAAGCTACAGACATGGAGGTTTTTCAGATTTTCTGTCGCTGTGTTCTAAGAAGTTGCTTTGGTATGTAATTCATCAGCAACCATCCAAAACAGCCTTTGCACTAGCTCCATGGTGACGAGTTTTGGATAAATGCAACTTAAACTTTCTTCAGAATGTCTCATTTAGATCTAGTTTATATTATATTCTATTATATTATATTGAAAAAAACACGATCTCTTCAAAGCAGAAAGTCATTTTCTTCAAGCATTTTATTAAAATTACCTTATATTCTCACATTAATTTAATGTGCATTACATTAAAAACATGTTCTGTTGTTTAAGGCCATAAAAAAGGCATCTGGCTGATATTGAGATGTGTTAATGCCACATTTACTTGGTGATCTAAAAAAAAAAAAATAATAATGTCTTTGCCCTCAGAGAAATGTGAGCGACCACCACAAGTAGACTTTGCAGATACAAAAGAAATGACAAAACCTGAATACAATTCAGGGGAGAGAGTTGAATACGTCTGCTTTAATAAATACACACTGGTTCAGCGTCAGCCCTACTCCAAATACTTGACCTGTGAACATGGCGAATGGAGAGGGAATATTAAGTGTTTAAGTAAGTATGGACACTATACAACAAAGATATGTGAGTCTTTTCTAACAGTATTTATTGTTTATTATAATTATTATTATTTGTAAATTTGATGTAATCTGTAATTATAGGCTGTGTTGATGAATCAGTGAATGTATATTGTAACAGTGACAGTGAGATGTTGTTTGTTTCAGAGCCTTGTTCAGTGACGGTGGAGGAAATGGATAAAAGAGGTATAGAGCTGCGATGGAGTCCACGGGAAAAGATATTCTCACCACATGAGGACAGAATCATCTTTGCATGTCAGAGGGGCAAATATTTAATAGGCAGTATCCCCCTAATACAATACTGTAATGATGGAGAGATGAATGTGCCTGAGTGTGTGTGACAAGGAGAATAAAACATCACTGATGCATCAGCTGTACTACTAATAAAAACAAGTGGAGCTAATCAAAATAAAACCTTTTACTATTCAGTTTCTCTGTTTTGTAATTCTTGCAATTAAAACTAAATAAATGATAAAATCAACATGTTTAAAATGTGCCTAAAAAAACAAAACAAAACAAAAAACATTAATGCAGCTAAGTGAGAATGTGTATTAAAAAAAATAACAAATAAAAAACCTTTTCAAAAAAAGATTGCAAAAAGCCTGTAAGAACAAAGAGAAAAGTGCTAATATTTTTTACTATCACGCAAATAGAAGGGGAATAAATACATTAGTTATTAAACTTTCTTTTTGCTCTGGGTTTCTGATTACAAATGTGATGACAGTGTCTGTGTCCAGACAAAGAAACACTGACAACAGCCCAGTTAACACAGAACGTTCCCCTAATGTTATTTTTTGGTTATTTTTTTGGGAACCAAATACTTACGTTAGGGGAACGTTCTTTTTTGGTTTTATTTTTATGTAACAATAAAATAACGTTCCCAGAACGTTGCAGGCTGGTTACCATAAAAAATAACGTTCTGGGAACCATAAACTAACATTCTGAGAATGTTCTGGGTACCAAAAACTAACGTTATGGGAACCAAAAATTGTTAGCTGGGAGAGAATATAATGGGGATAAAAAAAGAAGGCTGTCTATTAAGTAAATGTATGTTATTAGTGGAATATTAAACGAAATATAGTAAAGACAATATAGCTGTGGTGCGCGAGCTGATAGAGAGAGAGAGAGAGAGAGAGAACACTTCTGTTGAATGCTCTTGATTGTTGATGATCGTTCACTCAGCACGTGTTATTTGGATTAAAACTAAACCGTAAATGTAATTAAAACATGACCTGTTACCTGATTTATGAATAACGAGTGGATCTCTACATTAGGACGTTTGCAGGTCTAGAAGTTCCATGAACGCATGAACGCAAACATCCAAAGCGCGCGCCCCGAAAACCAACGTCAGACAGCGCTCGAATACTGAATTGAATTGAATTTTCTTTCACATCATGCGCTTGTACGGACGAATTCACACAACAATTATGTAAAATTGCCCGTCTTGGTGAGTATCCTAGCAAACAAAGTCGGTTATATCTCAAGTGAACGTATTATTCACGTGCGTTCGGTCTTAAAGGGGCAGCATTTTAATAAACCTGCTGCTGTGTTTTAATGTTAATCAAACAAAGGACAAATAAATTACTCACTGCTCTTGACTAAATAAGTTACATTTGTAACTTTACAAAAAGATCCATCTATATTTAATTTATACAGTAATGAATATTCAGTGTTTTTTTTTTTCACATTTTATTGATTACTGTAGTTTTTGTTGTAGTATCAAAATTGGAATAAAGAATTGATATTTCACTGGAACCACTGACCCATTCCTCAGCACTGAGCCCTTCTGGAGTTGATCTAAATATGTGCTGTGCTGTTAAATGAAAGATAAAGTATAATAGAGCAATATAATGAACAGTGAAAGTAACAGAAGCTCATACAATGCATTTCAGCAGTAAGCACGCAAATAAGTGAAGGAAATATATATTTGATGAAAAAATTAAGCAAACTAGGCCTACTATAATTTATATTCTTTTGGTTTCTATACCAATACATTTAAAAATGACAAATGCAGTCAAAATGCAGGTATCGGTTACGGTATCGGACTCAGTCTGGAAAAAGTGGTATTGGTGCTTAATAAATAATGAACATTTTACATTTTTTTTTTTTTTTTTACAATTTCTCAATACATAGGTCTTTTTCCCCCCAAATCTCTTCACACAGTTCTCCGAACAAATGTTCTACTTGGCACAGTAGTTAATTTCACATTCAAAATTCACTAAACATGGGTTTCCTGCTGATTATGTATTATGATCATGATTTATAGGAGAATGAATATTACAGTATATAAATAATGATTTTTTTTTTTTTTTTTTTTATCGATTAGTCCCTAGGTCTGTAGGGACTAGGGAGGCCACCCAGTTGGAGTGGAAAAGGGAAATGACGTGCTGTACAAAATGTTGAACAAAACAAAATCCATATTTACAGTCCAGGAGGAAACAAAAACACATAAAAACTGTGCAAAAAAAAGTAAACAAAACAGCAACAATGTGCTAATTTTGGCTAAACCAAATGGCCCAAGTTCGTAACACTGCTTAGTATAAGGTTTCTCTGAGTCCACAATCAGATGGAATTCGCCTGTTCTGCCCGGTGTCTCCATAAAGAGTTTGTCCAGGAGGCACTGTAGAAGTTCCTGCCTTTGTCCATCTTCCAGGTGCTGGAGGCTCAGCTGACTGTTGCCCTGACAACCAGGAGGTTTTGTTCCTCCATTTCCTCCACACACACCTCTTACCTTGTAGGCTACGTCGCTTATTCTTATTCCTCTCTTTTTCTTTTACAAGAGTGAGAGGAGCAAGAGAGAGCTTATTACACACACACACACACACACACACACACACACACACACACACACACATACACACACAGTATTTTCTGTAGACAAAGGCCCTGTCCCAAATGGCACCCTAAACACTCGCGGTCTACCTCTGAGTCCGCACTTTCATGACGTAACGCCTATTGGACTGTCGGGAAGAAGTCTGCTTTAAAGCTTGCATCAGTGCGGGCTCTGCAAAAGTGCTTATCGAGGACGCATATCGACCGCAAAGGGGCCGCTCGCGAGCACCCTTCTGAGACCTAAAATTACAAACTGACACGCGCACGCGGCAGCCATTGTAAGTTCACAAGACCAAAAGTTCATATGAAGTGTGCCATTTGGGACAGGGCCAAAGAACCTCGGGATGCACCTGTGACACATCTGACGAGCACGCATTCCGATGACGTCACCGTCTGAGGCTGTCAAGTTCAATGTCAGTTTTCATTGATTTGTTACACACATTATTCACAGCAGAGGCCTGCTTCATAAAAGACGCTAAGAAAAGCGGTGATGAAACTTCTCTTATTAAACATATCTTCTAACTATAAGAAATTTATCTTTAGGATGTTGGCTAAGTTGCTGTGAACTTATAGATTATTACACTAATTTATTTTACTTAAATTTTTTTGTTGTTGACATTTTTAATAATAATAATAATAAATATATTAATATTTATTAATAAAGATACAAAATATAGTTTTGGGTATAAGATCTATGCTACTTAATAAAGATTAGTTATACTTATTTAGAATACTATGAATTACGGCTTTTAAAGGTGAACTAAGTAACTTTTTTACCTTAACTGAACAGCTTCGGAGTCATTGGAATGGTTATATTACTTATTTCGGGTTGAATGGTGGTCGTTTCGCACCCCCCTGGTGCCCGTGAGCGGAAAATTCGCACTTGCAACTTTGAGACGGCGGGCCGCCGGCCGCCGCGGCAGGAAGTATCGCGTGATATCAGGTCTCGCGATGTAAACAATTGCTTTATGGCCAAAAGAAATCTGCTCAAATACTGTCATTATTGCGCTCCCTCACGCTGTTCGAACCCGAATGAAGAAGACGTTTTAAAGAATGTCCCATCTGCTTTGATGTCGTTGATCTACTAGCCTCTGGTGTCTGAGAATCACCAAAGAGTTTTTACAACAGTGTTGTCAAATATCTATTCCGAAGCTGTGGGGGGAGCTCTAGAGAGAAACCTGCGAGCAAAAAGCGAGAATACAGCGAAGAAATCCCGAAGCTACTGAGTGCATAGATATAATATATAAAGGCTAGATGTCTCGTGCGCGCTGCTGGCCAATGGAGGTCGACGTCCGCACGTGGCGGCCATCTTGCCACAGTGCGCTCGCTCACTGTTTAATGGTGCAAATACTTTAAAATAACCATAACTTGCTCAATTTTCTACCGATTTTCAAACGGTTTGGTTTGTTATAAACGTCAGAGATGTAGTTATGAGACTACATTCATACACTGCATACATATGAAAAATTATAACATACATGTTCAAGCATTCGGAATTATAGCCACGTTAATAACGTTTGTAAGAAACCAAACCGTTTGTAAATCCGTCAAGATTTCAGCGAGATATGAGGATTTGTGTGCATGTTGATCATTCACCTTAATGCACAGAGCACTGAGACAAGATGGCCGAACGATGATGCCGGAAGTGACTGCGCCATAAGACATCTAGCGTTTATATATGATATCTATGACTGAGTGCTGCTTTAAATCAATAACACAATTTTGGAGAAAGCCAGAATCCCCAGTTTTAAATTATTGTTTAGATTTAGTTTTTAAAGTATACTATGGAGAGGATTGCATGAAATTAAGAGCAAAAGTATTCATTTTGAAAAGAAATGGGCAACTCTAAAAATCAAATAATATTCTATAAAATAAAGGAATACATATCATATTAATTATATTAATTTATTTTTATATAACCCTCCCCCTTTTAATTATAATTATTTATTATTTTATTTATTTACTTATTTAATATTATTATTATTCAATATTTAAATAATATTACTTGCCTTATTAGGGTTATGTGTCATTTGATAAAAATATGTGAATGTTTAATATATATATATATATATATATATTAATATAAAATATAATTGAACACATTTGTAGGTCTATATTGTATCATTTATCATTGTAGCCTTATTTAAAGGGATACTCAAGCTCATTTTACAACTCCCCCAGAGTTAAACAGATGAGTTTTACCGTTTTAGAATCCATTCAGCCGAACTCCGGGTCTGACGGTATACCACTTTTAGCATAGCTTAGCATAGATCATTGATTCTGACGAGTCCAGTAGCATTTCTTTCAAAATGACCAAAGAGTTTCAATATTTTTCCTATTTAAAACTTGACTCTTCTGTAGTTAAACCGTGTACTAAGATCGACGGAAAATGAAAAGTTGCGATTTTCTAAGCCTATATGGCTAGGAACTATACTCTCATTCCAGCGTAATAATCAAGGAACTGTGCGGCTGTACCATGAGTGCAGCAGGCGTAATGATATGACGCAGCGCCTGAAAATAGTCCCCAGCTCGGTAACTTCTTCCAACGTGACCGGGACTAAGTTTGTCTAACCTATTAGACCTATTTTCAGGCGCTGCGTCATATCATTACGCCTGCTTCACCCATGGTACAGACCAAAATCCCAAACCATTCATTCAGTTCTAGAAACAGAGACACATTTCTCAAAACATTTAAACATTTCACTTGTTTTCACACACATTCCTCTTTTCTCAATGTTTTCTGCAAAACTCTACTCAAAATGCTTTTCATTTTGTCAGCATCCTGCCTCATGTTGTTTGTCTCCGGACCTCTGGAGGTCTGCTGTGTTCCCCACTGCCTTAGTTATTCTTTGCGTGTCCTTTTTAGCATTATCCAGGTCACATGTGCCTTGTTTTTGCATAAATGTAATATGCAAAATGACAATGCAATGTGTAAAATGTCACAGCAGAGCATTAAAGTTGAAAAGTTGACTAGTCTGTGCAACCCCTATACTATACTGTACTCATGTTGTGGTGTTCGTCGTGTTGCAAGGTTGTTTTGTAATGGACTAGTATTTTTTGCAGAAGCTTTAGAATAATATACAGATAAGTTTAATATTTGATGTCTACGTATTTTATTTTATTTTTATCTGGTGAGTAGCCGTGCAATCAGTGGGATAATGTACAGTCAGTCATTTATTATATTAAAAAATAGTGCTTAAGAGCTGGGACACTTGACTACAAATTCATATGGATATCATTGTAAAATGTACAAAAATACTTGGTTAATTATGTGACATTACAAAGTGCATTTGACTGTGGGGGAAATAATTATGACTGCTCCCTTCTATTCATAACTTTTTACATATTAACCACAGGTTCAGAAATTGGTTGGTTAATATTCTGATGAAACTGCTGACAATCTTTTTGTCTGTCGCAGACAATATACATTAAAATCATGGTGTATATTTTAAAATAATAAATGGCTGCAGTCATAAATGTTAACTTTACAGAAGGACCACTTGGTGGTGCAATAGATCACTGAATTCTTAAAGCAGATATTTAGCAGTCATCCATTATTTTGAGCGGAGAAAAAAGGATAAAAATTGTGACATTATTTGGAACAGGAAAATTAACAAGAACAAGACAATTAATCGCATCCTATTTTCTCCATTTTATTTTACAAACATCACAGCACTGTAAAACATTTTTTTTATTGTTATTTCCTTTTGGTAACAACATTACACATGATATTTTTAAGTAGTTAAGGCTTGATTTCATTTATGGAATTTACCTGAATAAATAATGTAAAATATTTAGTCTATAATATGTTTTTATTTTTTTATTTTAAGTTGATGCTCAAAAGTGTGTGAATTACAGTGAATGGAAATAACCTGTTTATATTTGTCTTTGACTTATATTGTATAATTAAAAGACTGTATGCTGCTCAGCACAGAAACAAACTTGTTACTGCACTAGCATTATAGCAAAGTTATTGCTCAATGAACAAAGCAACATGCTTCAGATTATGAATACATGCAGTTATTCACAACCTAACCATAAGCCCTACTCTTCTGCACAATCTTCTGATCAAAACTTCAACATAATAGACAAAAAAAAAAACTCTTTTAAACAACTGAACATTAAACATTAACAGATGTTACCCTTTGCTCAAAAACACATAAAATAACACTTAATTTCAACATGTACTCTTCATTTCCAGCCATGTGCAAAGCATCCTGGGAACTAACAATGGTGTCTCTAAAACCCGCATAATTGATTGAATTCTCTTAAAATAAATAGGTAGCCTTTTTTCCTTAATGTTATCAGCTTAATCGGTTCCTCAATTTAAGCCTCAAAACTGTGAATGTTTCCTTAAAAAATTAGGAAAATGTATCTCTTAGTGAAATGTTCTCGATATTTTTTTTATACAACACTGAACCACAGTTTTCTTAATAAAATATACACAATATTTTTAATTATCACTTTAAAGTTTTTTAATGAAAATTACAAGACCCATGATTAATTGTTTTACACTAGTGTCGACTGCATTCAGTAAGCTAACCCTTCAACTACGCAAGATATTTTAACAAATAAACAATATTCCCTACAAAAATAAAAATAGGTTTATCAGTTACTACAAACCAAGCTTTTTATCTTGTGAATTTTGTCGATTTAATTTTGACGTTTATGTTATGCTTATTGCTATAAAATAATCTATTCAATTCAGGGTTTTTAGTATTTACACATCTCAAATTCTGATAACAGGGTTGCAAAATCACAAACCTCAGAACTTTACTTATAAACGTCTTATAATATTTAGTTTGACATTTATTTTCACATTCAGCATTTCACAGTCACAAGAACAATTTTTTTTTCAATATTTATTGGGGGAAAAAATACATTTGTATACATTTTTCGTGTCCTATTTTGAACATAATTAATTGTTTGCCAAGAATCACATGACAACCATTTGCTAACAAAGTTAAAGACCTTTGAGTTTAACAATTCAGTGTTTACATAAAAAGTTAGATCCAGTAAATCCAGTATCCATCCAGCCTCTACATTTCCAACTCTTTTTTTTATTTTATTTTATGTGAGATAATGAGGATCAGCTATGTTGAACTATGACTCAAGAATTTTGACTTCTCTAAAGTAACATTTCTTTTGGTGTGTTTAAATGGCAAATAAGAATTGCTGCATCAGATAAGATTTTTATTTTTATTTTTCACTTATATGAAATAATGCTTGTGCACAGAGTGGTCTGGTGTAAGAAAAACCTCTCTTTGACTTTGATAAATGATTAACTTGTTGATCCCCAAGCAGACAAGAGTATCAGAGACAGACCAACAAAGACACTTGGGAATTGAGATCAAAATGAGAGTTCCTGTAAAACTCCTCGGCTTCGTCTTTTGGTTGTTTTCCTTAAATTGTGTTCGATGTCAAGGCAAGTGATATTTTGTTGTTGTTATTTATTTGAATGTCTTTTTAATTTAGATTTTATTGACTTGAATATAAATGTTATATTATATGCACATCTCAAACTGTAGATTAAGAAAGTGTTGCCTAGTTTTGCATGTGCTTCAGCATTTAATGTACAAAATGTCTAGTGTAATTTTTTTTTTTTTTTTTTTTTTTTTTTTTTTTTTGTGAGAGGATATTAACTATAAAAACACAGAACCAGTTGCGAAAGAGTCATACGATGATGGTGAAACAGTGAAGCTGAGCTGCACGACAGGTTTTACTGGAATGTATAGATTAAAATGTGAAAAAGGACAATGGAAGACATCCATTGAGCGACCATGTGCAAGTGAGAAAATGGTCAATTCCACATCACCAATGACCACATCATTTCTGGTTATTAAATCAATGTTACAATGCAGAGTAAAACTTGATTTCTGCAGAGATAAAATGCAGTCACCCAGGGGACACACCAAATGGTGATTTTAGTCTTATATCAGGATCTGAGTTTGTTTTTGGGGCAACAGTGTTGTATACTTGTGAGAAAGGGTAAATGTGCTTTATGCTTTTTATTCTCTTTATATGTATTGTATGACATGTATGGAGCCCCTAAATGGACATGGTTGTGGAAAAAAATTCGGATGGGACAAAAAAATATTTTTCAAATTGTTTGCGTTCCCTTACAAAACTTCTGTGTCCTCTAGCAAAGATGTTTGCGTTCTTTTGCTAAACCTGTTGTGAGCTCAGGCAGACGGTCCCTTCAGACTTTTCTCTCTGCCCCCGGCTCATAGAGACCAATTTATATTATAAACTCGTTTTGAGGAAAATTGGGTTGTAGCTTGTTGTTACTATGATTGGAAAGTGATTAAGAGAATACAGAGGAAGTTATGGTGATGTTATTCACTTTGAGTGTGTATCTAATGACAAAAAGATAGACGGAAGTAGTGACATTCACTGCACAGAGACGGACGAATGGAGTCACCCCGTTCCAAAGTGTAAAGGTTCATTACACTGTTTATGTGTTTATTTGTTTGTTTGTATCTTCGCCCAATGATCACAGATTTCTGAGCTTTATTCAAAACACATATTTAACTATTCCTCCTTACCTTGCTTTTCACACAGAGATAACATGCACAGCACCAGATATAGCAAATGGTTGTTGTTGAGAAAATGCAAGAATACCAGAAAGATGCCATATTAAAATACAGATGTTCACCAGGGTTCAAACCTAGAGAGGGAATCCCCAGATGTATATATTATGAATTCAAATTATGAATTCAAATTAGAATGATGGATATTTTTGTTTTACAGTAAACATGTGTGCAACACCAGACATCCCAAATGTGGAGATTGTGGGAGATCAGAGAACACACTACAACATCAATTCAAGAATACAATATAAATGTCGTCCTGGGTTTGAACCAGAGCAGCCTGTACAAATCACCTGCAATTCCCAGACTGAATGGACAGGCATACGACAATGCACTGGTATGATTTTTGTATCATTAATGATTATTATAATTGATTTTATTTATTATTATCACTTATTATTATTCTCATTATTATTATTATAGAAATTATCAGAATTTAGATTTTATTTAATTCTGATTGGATTATTCTCCAAATTAAAAGTAACAAAATAAAGACGCTACATTTTAAAAATTTATTTAAAAGTTTGAAAGTGTTGTGAATCTTTTTCAATCTCACTCATGTCCAATGCCCGACAGATTAATTCACCACACTATACTTTATGATTTGATTCAAGAAGAACAAGAGCGAACAGTGTAAATATTGCTTGTGCACAGAGTGGTCCGGTGTAAGAAAACCCTCTCTTTGACTTTAATAAATGATTCACTTGTTGATCCCCAAGCAGACAAGAGTATCAGAGACAGACCAACAAAGATACTTGTGAAACTCCTCGGCTTCGTCTTTTGGTTGTTTTTCTCTAATTGTGGCCAATAAGGCAAGTTCTTTTTGTTGTTGTTATTTATTTGAATGTCTTTTTCATTTAGATGTAATTGATTTGAAAATAATTGTTATATTATATGCACTTCCCAAAACATTTAACTGTAGCTCTAGAGAGTGTTGACTAGTTGTGCAAGTACTTCAGCATTTAATGTGTCGTTGTGTGATGTTTGTGCTTCTTAGAATGTCTTCGAGAAAACATTAAATATGGAAACTTAGAACCAGTTTACAAATCTTCATACGCTGATGGTGAAACAGTGATAGTGAACTACATGACAGGTCATATCAGATTTTATACCATGGTCTGGGTGAATACTCGATTCTGATTGGCTGCAGGGTGTCCATTAAAAAGTGATAATGTACACCTAGGAAAGGCGTCCCGTCAATTTGCCTGATGACAGTTCTAAATGATTGGGTGGCTCAAACTCACTGATCAACTGCTGCGGTCGGGTCGCTGTGGCCACGTTGCTTGGCAACGCCTGTATACGGGAGATATTAAATAGTGCTCTCGACTTAATAAATAAAAATCCTCACGATTTTTACTCTAAAACACATTAAAGTATTATTAATTGATTAAATATTTCTTTCTTTCATAAGTGACCATGGTATAAGCGGGTTAATGCCCTTCGGGGTGTCCATTGTCAGGTATTAATGGACTTCGACGGAGGCAACCACATTAATACCTGATAATGGACACCTTGTCGGGCATTAACCCTTACATATTGTACTTGTGTAACTGGTCCCATTTGACCTGCTCCTTGCTGGATTCGAGCCGGGGACTCTGGCGTGGGAGACGGACACACTAACAAGGACTCTAAAGACCACAGCCTCTAGTGTCAATTGCTAGTGCATCTCTTGAGGCCATGGGTTTACACTCTCTTGAGAGTGAAAGAATGTAAAAACATGCAAAACGTGCAGACACCTGTTGAATTTTTTCAGTATCCAATCAAGTCATTATACATCTGCATAATGACGACTCAAAAGACGACTTTCCTCGCAGCAAAGCAGAGATTGTGCCGTGATCTATCCGTGGAAAACGGGTTGATATACAGCCTCCCCTCCAATGAAGAAGAAATCTTTTACTCCTGTAATCCGGGTTATAAACCCTTCACTGGGAACTGGTGGGATTCAGTGACATGCAGCAAAGGCTCTTGGTCTGAAGAACCTCGGTGCATCCGTGAGTTTTATTATTGTCAGTCTCAGGTGTTAGACGAATGATAGTGTACTGAAATGTGCTTCCTGTTTTCTGTCTTTACAGGGGAGGAAGAATGTGGTGCTTTTCCCAGTGTTCACCATGGAAAACTAAAGCAAAGCCTTCATGATCGAGGAACTCTTGAAGTGGAATGTGATCCAGGGTTCATATCAACTCAACGCTTTATAACATGTATCAGAGGTACATGGGAGAAACCAGTTTGTGAGGGTGAGCTTCTCAAACTCTTATTGCATGTTTGTGAGGAGCAGCGACATCATATAATGGACAATCTATCTACAATGTTAATCTCAGTCTTAATGGAGTTTCTTTTTTAGTGGGTGTGCATTGTAACATTCCTCCAAAGGTTGAAAATGCACTCATAGCATCTAAACCTGAAGAATTGTATGTAGATGGATCAAGTGTAACATATGAATGTCGAAGATCATTATTAATGAAGGGAGAAAATACAATTTTCTGCCGCTATGGAACTTGGGAAAAAACACCAACATGTGAAGGTAATTTTGATTGGTGATGATAACTGAATTTTAAACCTTTGTACGGATTAGTAAAAAAATAAAATAAAATAAAAACTTTAGATTATAATCTAATGTTAAACTGTCCTTCCCATAAAGCAGTCTTCTCATCTGCTTGAAGCCAAGAGAAAGAGTGATTAGTGGTTTAAAAATGGTCACGTTAATCCTCAGAGAATTCACAAAATAAAAGATATGATAGAAACTTCTTAAATAAAGTTTTATTTTGCTGATAAGCATAATGTAAAACTTGAATTTATCCAAAGTTATTAATGAGTAAAATTTAAAAGAATAAATCTGACTCCACTCAGCCTCTCTCCACATGTTTTCTTTAAAAAACATTGGGCACGTTTTTCAAGCAGTAAATGTGTTATATAATGTATATGGCACTATTTTACATTATGCATTTACTTGTTCCATAAGCAAAGTGTCAGAAACCACGCAAGAATTTTATGACACTGTTAAAGGAGAAAGAGGAGTACGACAATAAAGAAGTTCTGAGATACAAGTGCATCGAGCCATACAATGAAATCCCAGAAGGACAATGGACCTGTGAAAATGGAGAATGGAATGGAACCTTTGTCTGCATGGGTGAGCTAGAATGTTATGAATCTAAAATCACATTTATAGTCGGTAAAACATTGACTAGATCCATGATGAACAACAGCTGGGAATGATTGTGAATTTAGTGGAACATTTATTCATATATATTACAAACAACTCATGTTCACTGACAGTTACAATGATTCAGGGGACAGTATAAAACACTGCATAAAATGGACTGAAATATGTCTGAAACTGTTATTTGTTTAGGTAAGATCTGCCCACCACCTCCTTATGTTGAAAATGGAGACTATACTCCCGTGTATAAGGTTGGTAATGAGATCACAGAGGTGTATTACACTTGCCAGTCTTACTATGTGCTGAATGAGCGACAGCGATCTCATAAGTGTGTGAATGGGAAATGGGAGACCCCTCCGAAATGTCTGAGTGAGTCCTTCTTTTCCAAATAATTCTCTTGAATCACTCCCATCATGAAGTGTTTTACATTTTTTGTGTAATCAGTTGTATTTTGCATCTTTCATAGAGCCATGCGAAATTACACCTGAGATTTTTGAAGGACACAATGTGGAACCCATCCCAGAAAAGTTCTATTTACCCCATGGTAAAAAGAGTGGACATTACTGTAAATATTATTATAGTGAGAGGAGATGGCGTTGGGGATCTATGACCTTGACATGTTCTGATGGGAAGCGGAACATTCCACCATGTGAGTACATGTGTTTGTGCACTTTCATATGTGAATTAGTTGAGGTCACCAGGTTCGCCTGCTGCTGCATCTTTACCATCTTGCTAACTAATCTGATATTATAGACCTCTTTTGTTGAGGTTTCAATTCATGAAGGGTCAGTTACGGGCAGCTTTACTGAATAGAAAGCTCAAAAGAACAGCATTTATTTGAAATAGAAAATATTTTTTATCATTAGAAATGTCTTTACTGTCACTTTTGATCAATTTAATGCATCATTACTGAATAATAATTTAAAAAAGACCACAAACTTTTAATGGAACTGTACATTCCTGTTGAATTATTATTATTATTATTTTTTTTCCTCTCTTTTCTTCAGGTCAATAAGACATATAAATTGAAAGAAAGGTGGATTAAAACACTGAGGTAAAAACTATGAAATATTTTGATGATGTTACTATCCACATTTGATTTATAGCAACACAATAGATTTTATGGTGCAAAATTTGAATGTGATAAAGACCCTGTAATGATTTTTAGTGGATAAGTCTCTGTGGGCATGTAAACTGATTAAAACAACAATAATGCCCACTAGTAACTCTGTTTTTATCATAGTTTTCTGTATTAAGATCTGATGATCCCACAGATGTGAATGAAGATAGACAGACATGCTGCTGCAGGAACAACACACACACACGCACACGCACACACACACACACACACACACACACACACACACACACACACACACACACACACACACACACACACACACACACACACACACAAACTTGCTTGATACTTCAGTCTACTTGCTTATGTTACAGTAATATGACTCTGTGTTAACACTGGAATAAAGCTTAACTTTCACATTATTACTCTGAGTTTGGTATTTATTATTATATATTTTATATAATATTTTATTATATATATTATAACTATTTTCTCCCAATTTATTTACATATAGGAGTTTAACTTAACCCCTTAATTGCAAGAAAATTAAAACCAAAGATCTAAACAAGTTGTGTTCAAAATTTTAGGTTGATATCTCAAAAAAATTGCTTGCAGTAAGATTTTATTTGGGCGCAGTACCAAACTTTTTCACTAGATGGACAGCCAAGCTTGCTTACTGACCATATAAGGGCACCTCCATTTTCATATATGTTTTGAGTGATCTGAACCATGTATTTCAATCATTTCATACAATTTAAGAAGTATAAATACTATTCAGAAGTAGTATGGGTGGTTTGGCAGTATTTGATTTGATTTCAACCTCTAAAAAACACATAAAAAAGAGCACATATGTGTGTTAAAGCTCGCTGCCGCATCACAGTAGTAGTAGTAGTAGTAGTAGTAGAATCAGTAATCCGGTGGATTTTGTTGGCAGGTTAAGACTGGATTTAGATTTTTAAAATGTACTTTGTAAAGGAATACCAATGCTTTGTTTTTCAAATAATAATAATAATAATAATTGCGTGAATATTTAAATTTGTTGCATTTCGCAGGTGGTTTAAGACTGGAGTTAGATTTTCTTTTCTTTTTTTTTTTTTTAAATGTACTGTGAGGGAATATATATTTTTTTATGTTTTGAAAAAGCCATTACAATTATAAAAATGACATGTTTTTGGTGAGTTTATAATGTAATAAATTTCTCATAATGTAAAAATTGTTATTAAATTATTGTTATTAAATTGTTATAAAAACAGCTCAAGATTTTAGTACGTTTTGAGATAATGATTACATTATGAACATTTTATTACAATAATAATGTAATACTTATTACATTATGTGCAGTTTTTACATTATGTGCTGTTTTTGCATTAATGTGTAATAAATGTGTGCTGGCAGTGTGTGAACACAATCACTCTACAATGATAAAAATCCACCCAACTCCCTAATCCCCATTAAACAAAAGCAGTCTCATTATGCCGTTTTGATTCTCTGAGCAGTGTGATGTCACACTGCTGAGGCCCCGCCCACGGCCGCTGACTGACAGTCCTGTATTACCATAGTTTATGCCAAGGGAGTAATCCATCAGCCGGAAACCGAAGATTCCCCGGGGGCCGCCATTGATTAGCAGATCATCCCCTTCTGCTAGCATTCCATTGACTCCCATTCATTTTGGCATCACTTTTACAGCAACATCTTTATTTATTTCTAAAGAAACACGAAAATCTATGAAAGGCTCCATTACCTTGTATCTTACATTGCTATTGAAGTTAGAAACGTGTATGCCAATGCTTTATGGTCCCTAAATGTGCGAATGCACAATGTCAAGCCAATTTTACATTTAGGCTACATTTAGTGATTTAGCAGATGCTTTTATCCACAACGATTTACAGTTAAACTAACAATAGGACTACAAAATGCAAGTGCTATGACCCTTCCCAGTTTAATCTAATGCAGTACATGTGTGTATGTGTGTGTGTGTGTGTGTGTGTATATATATATATATATATATATATATATATATATATATATACATATATATCAGGCACGGCGCCAGGATTTCAGTTTTGGATGGGCCAGACCAATTGTGGGTGGGCCTTAAATTAAAAACCTTAAATTAAAAACGTTATCCAATCACTGTTTAACCTAATAAAAATTACTGACTAATATTATCTGTGCGTATAATATAGATTTTAATAGCTTGATGCTCTTTAAATATTTTGTTGCATTGTAAAAAGTGTCGGTGCATAGGACGGACCTATCCGCGATCGCTCTCCATGGTTCTGACCAAAGAAGAGCGCTTTGTAATCTCCATTACGCATCATACCTGGCGTTGTCTCTTAGTGCGCTATGAAGACTCTTGACTATAACTTAACTAAAGGTATGCTACCACTAAAGGTATACCATTGTTAGGCGTCTTCAGGGCTATCATCCACTCGCGAGGCAGAGGCGCTGGCGCCCTCCAATGGCGCTGGTCGCCGAGAAAGATATGATACATCATGAGATGTGCAAATATGTCTGGAGACATGACATGTAAGACATGATTTTGACCACTTCAATGAGTTTTGTTTTGAAGAAAGACTCTTTTTAAAAGATTTTCGTTTTGTATAAATTGTATCTTAATTTTGATCAATGTTTTGTCAACCAATTGCCTGTATTTAAAATAAGAAGAAAATATATAGCAGACAATGTAATAAGGCGCCGCATTGATCGCATTGCACGTGAACTGAAGGGCGCCGAAACTCAGCTTGTGCATCACAGATTTGAGAAATATAGGCTATCTATCTATTATAGAAAGCTTGACATGTCTACTTTTAAACGAAAATATTCAAAACCAAAAGAAATAGGCCCTCTGATTTTGAAATCCATATGAAATGTGAATTTCTCTCTGGCGTTCATGGCGAGTCCGCATCATCAACTTCATCTTTGCAGCGACGAAGAAAACACCAGTTTATTAATAAATAATTAAATGTCTCCTTGCTATTTTAGACACATTCATAATCATTACTTTTACCGGTTCTTTGTGGCAAGCTTTAAGCGTTCGGTCGTGCGCTTGAGTGCGGATATTACAAACGCTCATTATCCTGTGTAGGCTATATAGCCTATTTAAGTAGTATAATTAAAATAATATACAGGGGCGATTTGTCCACGAATGGCTTAAATGAACAGCTACTAGTCGACTAGAATTTTTTTTAAGTCGGAGGCAGCCCTTATTCCACATATTTTCGAACCAGGAAGCAGGCCATTCTGGGTTGACCGAGCGACCCTACGGAATGAGCGAGCGGAGCGGAATATTCAGAAATGCGCTCTCCGCTCACGAGCTCTGATCGGAATCTAACCCGAACCACTGTCTGCTGAATTTGCGCAGAAACATCAAAATAGACGTAACCAGCTTTTTAAATTTGTTTTTAAAACGTCTCGGTTACATATGGTAACCCTCGTTCCCTGAGGGAGGGAACGGAGACGTACGTCGTGGTGAACGACGAATAGGAATCTCGCTAGAGAGGCCAATCTACTTCGAGTGAAACTAAACGAGCCAATGCATATTGGCGTGCAATCATTTGCATCAGCTGTGCAGCCTCGCAGCGCGGGTATTTAACGAGCAGCTGGTGCGATTGCACTTCAGTTTTTTGCTGAGGAGCCGAGCCGGTGAGCTGGCTGCCCCGGCGGGTCGCAGCAGATGTGGCGACGGGACGTACGTCTCCGTTCCCTCCCTCAGGGAACGAGGGTTACCATATGTAACCGAGACGTTCCCTATCGTCCGGTCACTACGACGTACGTCGTGGTGAACGACGAATAGGAATCCCTACCAAAGCGCCACAGCTGCTGCACCCCATCCAGCGCCCTGAGCAAGCCTCTACACCTTCTTGCCTGGAAGGACGATAGGAGAGGGCTTACACCGAGAGTATCCGTCACTGTTGTTCCATGATAACCCATACAGTGAGATTATTGGATAACACTGGGAAAGCGTGCCCGATCTGAGGGAGGGGAACGCTGCGGGAGCCACATTCTTAAGAAGAGTTATGTGGGAATACACATATGGACTAACCCGAGGGTTGTACTGCATATGAATAGTGGGTGACTTAGCCCAAGGGAAAGACACAGGCTTCCGTTTAGGAGCAGCCGTGGAAAATATACACATATGGGATCCCCGTAGGGTCACACATATGGGACCCAGCCTAGACCCGGTTCTCAAGGATTCAGCGGATAAAGGCCTGGCACCGGACGCTCCGCCACGTCCGGGCCGAGGGTGTTTGGAGGACTCGACAGGTTTTGACTCTGGAGCAATAAGGGTGCACAGTAGGGTGCAGCAAGCTGACAGAGCCGGTACTCACAGTGCTTCTACCCGTTTAGGGCGAGAACACGGGAGGACACCGGCTCTACACGTAGGCTATAGTATCTAGCAAACGCGTTAGGTGTCGCCCAGCCCGCAGCTCTACAGATATCTGTTAGCGAGGAGCCACGTGCCAGCGCCCAGGAGGATGCAACGCCTCTCGTGGAGTGTGCATGCAACCTGAGCGGGCAGGGCACGCCTTGAGCTTGGCAAGCCAAGGCAATGGCATCCACTATCCAGTGGGCCATCCTCTGCTTGGAGACAGCCTTCCCTTCTGCTGGCCTCCGTAACAGACAAAGAGCTGGTCTGAGGTCCTGACGCTTTGAATTCTGTCCACGTACATACGCAGAGCGCGAACGGGACAGAGCAAGCCAGGGCTGGGTCTGCCTCCTCCAGGGGCAGCGCTTGCAGGTTCACTACCTGATCTCTAAAGGGAGTGGTAGGAACCTTGGGCACATAGCCAGGCCGGGGTCTCAGTACAACATAGTTGTCACCCGGCCCGAACTCTAGGCACGATTCGTCGACCGAAAATGCTTGCAGGTCCCCTACCCTCTTGATCGAGGCCAGTGCAATCAGCAGCAAAGTCTTCAAGGAGAGAAGCTTTAAGTCTGCTGACTGCAAAGGCTCAAAGGGAGCATCCTGAAGTGCTCGGAGCACCAGGGAAAGGTCCCAAGAGGGTATGGAGGGGGGACGAGGAGGATTTAATCGTCTCGCCCCCCTAAGGAACCTGACGACCAGGTCGTGCTTTCCAACTGTTTTGCCATCTATGTGGTCATGATAAGCTGAAATAGCGGCAGCGTGTTCTTTGAGGGTGGAGGGAGACAGCCTTCGCTCCAACCCTTGCTGCAAGAAGGAAAGCACTGACCCTATCGAACATCTTCGGGGGTCCTCTCTGCGAGAGGAACACCACTCGATGAACAGGTTCCACTTCAAGGCGTACACACGTCTTGTAGACGGCGCTCGCGCAGAAGTGATGGTGTTAAGTACCTCTGAGGGTAAGTCACCTAGAACCTCCGCGTCCCACCAGGGACCAGACATGGAGTTTCCAGAGGTCCGGACGCGGGTGCCATAGGGTGCCCCGTCTCTGAGTCAGAAGATCCTTCCTCAGAGGAAAGGGCCAGGGAGGGACTGTCACGAGGAGCATGAGTTCTGGGAACCAAGTCCGGGTGGGCCAATAGGGAGCCACCAGAAGGACCTGCTCCTCGTCCTCCCTGACTTTGCACGGAGTCTGTGCAAGTAAGCTCACTGGGGAAAACGCATTTTTGCGAAGGCCCCGGGGCCAGCTGTGAGCCAGTGCGTCCGTGCCGAGTGTTCCCTCGGTCAGGGAGTAAAACAGCTGGCAGTGGGAGGTCTCTGAGGAGGCAAACAGGTCTACCTGAGCCTCCCCGAACTCTCTCCAAATCAGCTGAACCACCTGGGGGTGGAGTCGCCATTCTCCCGAAGCACAGCTTGTGATAGCTCGTCGGCCACACGGTTGAGCACACCGGGGACATACATGGCTCGAAGCGACCTCAGATGCTTCTGACTCCAGAGGAGGAGATGGCGGGCGAGTTGCGACATGAGACGGGAGCATAGACAACCTTGTCGGTTGATGTACGCAACGGTCGCAGTGTTGTCCGTACGGACCAGCACGTCTCTGCCCTGAAGCGGCTTTTTTAAGCGGCTCAGAGTGAGACGTGCTGCAAGCAACTCAAGGCAGTTGATGTGCCAATGCAGTTGGGGGTCCGTCCACACCCCTGACACTGCATGCCCGTTGTACGTGGCACCCCAGCCGGTGGGAGAGGCATCTGTGAAACCACAGCATGTCTGGACACCTGTTCCAAGGGGACTCCTGCCCGAAGGAACGAGGGGTCTGACCACGGACTGAAGGTCTGGCGGCACTCCGGTGTGATTGTCACCCTGTGAGTGCCATGATGCCACGCCCATCTCGGGACTCGGTGGAAAAGCCAGTGCTGAAGCGGTCTCATATGGAGCAGTCCAAGCGGGGTTACCGCTGCTGCCATATGCCCCAGGAGCCTCTGAAAGAATTTCAGTGGGACCGCCGTCCTGCCTTTGAACGTGTTCAAGCAGTTCAACACCAACTGAGCGCGCTGCTCTGTGAGGCACTCTGTCTGAGCGACCGAATCCAACTCCATACCGAGAAAAGAGATCCTCTGCACGGGGGCGAGTTTGCTCTTTTCCCAGTTGACCTGAAGGCCCAGCTGGCTGAGGTGCCTGAGCACGAGGTCCCTGTGTTTGCATAACTGATCTCGAGAGTGTGCCAGTATGAGCCAGTCGTCGAGACAGTTGAGGATGCGAACGCCCTGTTCTCTCATGGGAACAAGGGCCCCCTCTGTGACTTTCGTGAAGACACGGGTAGACAGGGACAGGCCGAAGGGCAGGACCTTGTACTGATATGCTCGACCCTCGAACGCAAGCACAGAACGGCCTGTGTCGAGGAAGAATCGAGACATGAAAGTACGTGTCCATCAGGTCGATCGCTGCAAACCAATCTCGGGGACGGATGCATTCGAAAATGCGTTTCTGCGTGAGCATTTTGAACGGTAGCTTATGAAGGCTCCGATTCAAAACTCGCAGGTCCAAGATTGGTCGTAACCCATCACCTTTCTTGGGTACAATGAAGTAGGGACTGTAGTGCCCTGACCTCAAATCGGCTGGAGGGACTGGCTCTATCGCGTCCTTCGCCAGTAGGACTGCGATCTCCGCACACAAGACATGGGCATCGGCTGCTCTCACTATAGTGGAGTGGATGGCCCGAAACTTGCGGGGACGCCGGGCAAACTGAATCGCATAGCCGAGCCTGATGGTCTGAATGAGCCAGCGAGACGGACTGGGGAGCACTAGCTAGGCTCGCAGAGACCGTACAAGCGGGACCAAAGGGACCGTAGGCGTACCCGGAGTGGGGCAGCGAGGTGGAACACAGGGGCTCGGCTCGGGAGGCTCTCTCTGGGAGGCGGCCCGCAGCGGAGTCTGAGTGTGCTGTGCAACACTTACCCGGTTCCACGAGGCAGGAGGTGCAGGAGGCGGCTTGGTTGCGTTCTCGAACCGCACACTGTTGCCTGCTGGCGATAGAAGAGGCGGATGAGAGTGGTGAGGATTCTCTCCTCCCACTGCTCTCCTGGCCCTCTTCAGACCCAGGGATAGAAGAACTGCTCTTTTTTTTTTTTTTTTTTTGAGAATTTAGGTACCACTGTGACTCCAGTGGTGGAACACTCAAAAGATTTGTTCCCCGGCCCTCACCGGGTGAGAGCAGCTCCACCCATCTCCGGGTCACCCATCTCAGGGGTGATTGCTTCACCGACCACTTAAACAGTGGCTGAGACGGGCGGTGTCATCCTCCTGCAGCGGACACAGTAGAGCAGGCTGTGCCGGAGTGTTGTCTTTTTTTTTTTTTTTTTTTCAGGGGATGACACCCTTGGCGACGAGTAGACTGAGGGGCGGCCCACAAGGCACTCTGGTGGTGCGTCGGGGAAAGCGCTTCAGTCTGCTGCTAACTGCGGAGAACTGCTGGGCCAATTCTCAACAGTGTCGCCGAAAAGGCCACCTTGTGAGATGGGAGCATCGAGAAAGCGTACTTTGACGACGTCTCGCACCTCTGCAAGGACAGCCAGGGGCGTTTCTGGACCACCAAGGTGGACATCGTCTGGCCGAGGGCCTGCGCTGTGACTTGAACACGGTCAGTCGACAAGTGCAGCTCAACTCCGGCTCAGAACTACCCTCGTGCAATAAGAGTGCCTTGGCCTCGCATGCAGGGCAGAGGTGGCTCGCCAGAGGCACAGCCACCCCACCATCGAGAGTAGCGAGAGAGGTGAAAACTCATGCAGAATTTGGCACTTTTGGCGTTCCATATTTTGGCACCAATATAGCTCCATACTCCTAAGTTTTCAATGCACATCCGAGAAAGACCCGGGAAAGCATGGCTGTCAGTTCTGAATCTGATTCAGCATAAGCACACACACTATTACAGTGGGAACTCAGCATATCCTCATTTCCAGAACAAAACAGGCCCTCTCTCCGATGCAGCAATCGACATCTGCCCTCAGCTGGAGCCCTGAATGAAACGCTAGGTTCCTCCAGTTTTGAAGGACCAGCAATCCCATCCAGAAGCTGCACAACTTGTGATGCGCTAGAGAGGGAGGGGCCCTAGGGGGTTGGTTCCCCGAAGGAGAAGCCCTCAGCTCTCAGATCACCCAAGCCATTCTACTGAAGTAGACCTCTCCTGGTGGCCACCAGGGAGGGCGCTACAACGGAGAATAGACAAGGAGACCGCGCACCTAGAGCGCCGAGCGAGCGCTGGGTTGCCGTGACAACCCGCGCTGCAGCCCGACAGCTCGACGGCACACGACACGCTGAGGAGCGAGAGATCCGTCGGGTTTTCCCCGCGGAAGCTCTCGCCGATCTCCACGGTCCCCCAGAGTGTCGAGCAGACCTGCAGCTGTGCTTTTACACACAAGCAGCGGCTGGCCAACAACAGAGGGGACTCAAACTTTCCGGAGAAAGAAGAGTTGACCGGCGTGCCGACGTGGTCATGTTCCCGTGCGAGAACATGAACCACCCACGAACACGGTCTCACATGTTTCCCAGGCATGCGAGACAGTGATCGTGGCCGTCAGTGAGGACAGGAAACGACCGCAACCAGAAACACACGGGTGGAATGTCATCTTTAGAAAGACGCAACTCACACCCATGTAAGCTCTTTCAGGGAAATACTCTCCTTGGTACTGAAGCACACAGGGGAACGTTCGCAGCGGACACAGACAGGAATGCAACCTGTTGTGCGCTGTCTCTCTTCACGGCGGTCTTACCAGCCATAAGAACGGCTATTCAGCGCTCTTGGCGCACCGTTACCAGCTGTGAAAACAGCTTTTTTGTTTTGCTCAGTAACACAAAAACAAAGAGAGAAAAGAAAGTCGACCCCACTGCTGCGCTGTATCGCCCGCACCAGACACGAGAGATCATCTTGAAGAGCTTGCTCGTTGTTTGATCACTCAGTAGATTAAACAGCATCGAAACGCTTGGCTCCGAAGCAAAAAGCTGAAGTGCAATCGCACCAGCTGCTCGTTAAATACCCGCGCTGCGAGGCTGCACAGCTGATGCAAATGATTGCACGCCAATATGCATTGGCTCAATTAGTTTCACTCGAAGTAGATTGGCCTCTCTAGCGAGATTCCTATTCGTCGTTCACCACGACGTACGTCGTAGTGACCGGACGATAGGGAACTAAACATTTAGACTATTTTAGCACAAATTATGAGCTTATTGACGATTTTTTATAGTTCTTGACAAAATTAGAACTTTTTTTTTTTTTAAGAAAAGTTTTGGGTGGGCCTGTTGAAAAGTGGGTGGGCCTAGGCCCGTCAGGCCCACCCATAACGCCGTGCCTGATATCTATATATATATATACTGTATATACAGGATATATATTCTGTATTAATGTGTATGAAGCGTAATCACACACACACATACAGACAGTCACTTGCTCTCAGAGACTGGAGATCATGCTTTGACCAGAAACATTCAAGAGCACAGAAATTTGTAGTCAAATGCTGCCCCAAGACTTCCATCCATCCATCCATCTTCTACCGCTTATCCGGGACCGGGTCGCGGGGGCAGCAGTCTAAGCAGGGATGCCCAGACTTCCCTCTCCCTAGACACTTCCTCCAGCTCTTCCGGGGGGACACCGAGGCGTTCCCAGGCCAGCCGGGAGACATAGTCTCTCCAGCGTGTCCTAGGTCCTCCCCGGGGTCTCCTCCTGGTGGGACATGCCCGGAACACCTTCCCGGGAAGGCGTCCGGGAGGCATCCGGAAAAGATGCCCGAGCCACCTCAACTGACCCCTCTCGATGTGGAGAAGCAGCGGCTATACTCTGAGCTCCTCCCGGGTGACCGAGCTTCTCACCCTATCTCTAAGGGATCGCCCAGCCACCCTGCGGAGAAAGCTCATTTCGGCCGCTTGTATCCGGGATCTTGTCCTGTCGGTCATAACCCACAGCTCATGACCATAGGTGAGAGTAGGAACGTAGATTGACCGGTAAATCGAGAGCTTCACCTTGCGGCTCAGCTCCTTCTTCACCACGACAGACCGGTACAGGGACCACATTACTGCAGAAGCTGCACCGATCCGCCTGACAATCTCCCATTACATCCTTCCCTCACTCGTGAACAAGACCCCAAGATACTTGAACTCCTCCACTTGAGGCAGGAGCTCTCCACCAACCTGAAGCGTGCAAACCACCCTTTTCCGACTGAGAACCATTCACACTCGGCTGCAAACCGTCCCAGTGCATGCTGGAGGTCCTGGTTTGATGAAGCCAGCACGACAACATCATCCGCAAAGAGCAGAGATGAAATCGTGTGGTCCCCAAACCTGACCCCCTCTGGCCCCTGACTGCGCCTAGAAATTCTGTCCATAAAAATTATGAACAGAACCGGCGACAAAGGGCAGCCCTGCCGGAGTCCAACATGCACCGGGAACAAGTCTGACTTACTGCCGGCAATGCGAACCAAGCTCCTGCTCCGGTCGTACAGGGACCGGATAGCCCTTAGCAAAGGGCCCCGAACCCCGTACTCCCAGAGCACCCTCCACAAGATGCCGCGAGGGACACAGTCGAATGCCTTCTCCAAATCCACAAAGCACATGTGGATTGGTTGGGCAAACTCCCATGAGCCCTCCAGCACCCTGTAGAGGGTATAGAGCTGGTCCAGTGTTCCACGACCGGGACGAAAACCACACTGTTCCTCCTGAATCCGAGGTTCTACTATCGGCCGGATTCTCCTCTCCAGTACCCTGGCATAGACTTTCCCAGGGAGGCTGAGAAGTGTGATCCCCCTATAGTTGGAGCACACCCTCCGGTCCCCCTTCTTGAAAAGAGGGACCACCACCCCGGTCTGCCAGTCCAAATGCACTGTCCCCGACCGCCACGCGATGCTGCAGAGGCGTGTCAGCCAAGACAGCCCCACAACATTCAGAGACTTGAGGTACTCAGGGCGGATCTCATCCACCCCCGGTGCCTTGCTACCGAGGAGTTTCTTGACTACCTCGGTGACTTCAGCTTGGGTGATGGACGAGTCCGCCTCCGAGCCCTCAGCCTCTGCTTCCTCAATGGAAGACATGACGACGGGATTGAGGAGATCCTCTAAGTATTCCTTCCACCGTCCGGTGATATCCCCAGTTGGGTCTGCCGAGTCTGTCCAGCTTCCTCCCCTGCCATCGGATCCAACTCACCACCAGGTGGTGATCAGTTGACAGCTCCGCCCCTCTCTTCACCCGAGTGTCCAAGACATACGGCCGGAGGTCGGATGAAACGACCACAAAGTCGATCATCGACCTCCGGCCTAGGGTGTCCTGGTGCCATGTGCACTGATGGACACCCTTATGCTTGAACATGGTGTTCGTTATGAACAAGCTGTAACTAGCACAGAAGTCCAATAACAGAACACCACTCGGGTTCAGATCAGGGGGGCCGTTGCCCCAAGACTTTTATTAGTATAATCGCGGACACTAAATGCTGCTCAAAAATGTACAGTATATGAATATAATTTTTTATTTATTTTTTAAGTGGGATTTGTCCACCACCTCCATATCTGGAGGTGACTACAGCATCATCAGTACATGGAGACTACAGCATCATCAGTACGGAAAAAGATGTGATTACAGAGGTATCGTACACTTGCCAGTCTTACTATTTGCTGGACAAGCAACAGGAATCTTATAAGTGTGTGGATGGAAAATGGGAGACTCCTCCGAAATGTCTGAGTGAGTCATTCAATGACAAATTAATTCTCTTTTGCTTTTTTGTAAAAACAAATCTCTAATTGTTTTGTATTGTTTTTCACTGGACGATGTATCTGTCATAGGGCCTTGTGAAATTGATGACATAGTTGAGAAGTACAATCTACAGCTCCCTACAGAAAAGGTCTATATAACGCATGCTAACAAATATAGGCTTAACTGTACAGCTGGATGGAATACTGGAAGTGGGATGAGAGCATATGTGGACGTGTCGTGTTCTAATGGGTATCTTCAGATTGACAAAAGTTGTGAGTAATGTTTCTCATTTTCAGTCTGAATTAGTCACGTTGGTGTTCTGTACATTCATTTATTAATTTGTTTGTTTTTTTCCAGGTGATACACAAAATAACTGAAAATAAACTAGAGTGGTAGTTGAGGTAATGTAACCCAGTTCGATTTTAAGAATGACTTCTAGTATTTACTTTCAGATGTTTTTAAAGGGGCCATGTGTAAAAATTGAGGTAAAAATATCCCAAAAATGAGCTACACAGATCAAAAGAATGAGAAGAAATAAGGGCGATGATGTCATTAAAAAAATGTCAAGCTATAGTGTTGCAGAGATATCAACCTTAATTAGCATTAGCATTACTAGCCACGGCCCGACAGGTGTCGTAATACCAGTTTCGGCCATGGGAGGCGGTATACGGGCAACATAACCACCAGCCAAACATGCAATACACGAATAACTCGCACGGCTTGTAGGCGTACTTGAACCTGATGTCAATCGTGTGGAAAGTACAGCCCACTACTACATTTCAGTTCAGGGAAGAGAGCGGAAGGATGGCTGAAGCCCTTGGCAAGAGACCCCTACCACCACACAAATAAAATACAAGCACAAATAAAATCTGATAAGAAAAGGAGCCGAACCCGAGTAAAAATCGGCACTGCTTTCCATCGCTGGAGACAACTGATGGACATGAAAGAAATTAGGTTCGACTCCGAACTTGCAACATTTCTTTTGGATTGGCAAGTAAGATGCTGTTAGTATTTCGCTAGAAGTTTGTTTTATATGTTTGTGTAGTTTTTTCGGGAAGTTAACATAGAAATGTATTGAAGGCTGTTCGATAAACGTGCTAATGTTAGCGATGGCTAACCGTAGCTGCGTTTGATAATTAGCTCTAACTTACCCACAGATCCGATCCGTTTTTCACCTGTTATCTACCAGAGCCCGTCTCTACCAAGCTGATGCTAAAATGTAACATTACCTAAGAAGCTTGAAATGTCTTCGATGATAATGAACCCCAAATAGACGCACGCAGGGTCCAAAACTAACACCCGCCAAGTGCCATATGCGGGTAGATTTTCTGTTTGGCGAGTAAATCTCAAAAGGCTATCCGCCACACTGGCGGGTGAACGTTCATGCCAAAATATGACATTTTAAGCGCGCAAGCGCTCTTCTGCCTCTAAGAACTAGCAGAGAGAGCGAGCCCCGGCCGCGCGCGCGCGCACTCATTCACTATATTCAGAGCGGTCAAGTTTCCCCATACTTTTTGAAAAGCGTCCTTGACAGGGCGGCCAGAGCTTCTTTGCAGCTCAAGTCGGCGGCGGTGTATACAGTTTTAGTAACGCTCTATCTGTTGACGGCGCTGAGGAAAAAGCTCCCGCCACTGGAAGAAGCTGTCGCCGCTCATTTGTGTCCTCCTGCGCACCCATCAAAGCCGTGCAGAACGTCTTCAGCACTTACGGATCGCGCATACTCCGCCGCTGGCCAGGCTGCTTCTGCTTTACACACCTTGGACGCACGAAACGTAACGGAAAACATTGCAAGGTGTAATGAGACCGAATGTTTTTTGGTGACTAATGATAACTTAGCTAGAAGTGGTATTGCTAATGAAAATCAAACTTGATATATGCGGCTAAATTAGCTTCAGGCGGGCAGCATAACGTAACACTCTAAATGGATGTTGTTGTCCCTATTTCCACTTGTATATGTGCAGCTAAGAATGTAGGGGCGGAGCATAGAGACTATGCCGTTTCTCGTTTGTTACTCTAGAGTAGACCAATTCACTTTCTGGAGGTATACTGCCCCCATCTGGTATGGAATGTGGAGTATGACTTGATTTTTTTTGCCAGACATGACACATGGCCCCTTTAAGCACTAAATGTTGATATATAAAATGACTACTGCAAACCCAAACTGATGAATATTAAATATTTTCAGTGGCCTAATAATGTAAAAATTCAGCATGTAATTAGGTTTATGAAGACGGACAGACACACTCAAGCTTGTATCTCATTCTCATTCAGCTACAAATATTACTTATAGAATTATATATTATCTCTGTCACAGCCACCAGCTGGAGTGCCCATGATCTCCCTCAGAGAACACTACTTCCATCTGCTTTCTCAACATGAACTACTTTTCCCATAACCCATTGCTCGGAATAACTAGTGTTTTGATTACTTTCACCTGTGTGTTATTATTTTATTTACTCTTACCTATATAAGCCCTGTGTATTCACTCATTCGTTGCGAAGTCTTGTATGTTGTTACACTGCATTTCTGAGCGTTATCATGGTTTCCTGTGTCTTGGTTTTTTGATTATCTTCCCGTATTCTTGATTTTCCTTTTTGCCTGTGTTTTCAACCCTGTTGCTTTTTTAGATTGTTTGACCCTTTGCCTGTTATATGGACTATGATTCTGGATTGCCCCAATAAAGCTGCATTTGGATGTTCCACCCAAGTCTCTGAGCCGTTCGTAATAATCTTACAGAAATTGTTTGTATTTATTATATTTTAATATTAATTTAATGACATTTGTGATTAGAAACATGTTAGTAATTATAGTGACTTGGGTGTGGATTTTAGTTGCAGGGACCATCCGTTGGCCCAACGACGGAATCCAACGGCCTGGCGAAGGTATAATGCGTTTGTCTTTTCAGCGAAAAAGTTCACTTAATTTATTGGAATTTAGTTTTAGTATTACTTTAGCTCTATGCGTAATCTGACTCCAATTTCAAATGATAATCAAATTTAGATTGTGTTTCTGATTAGAAAATAATCATAAATATTGATTATGAATTAATTTAGATCTTTGATTATTCTGGGCATCTCATAATTTCAAATATTCGTTCATTACGGACCTAGTGTCACTTTGAGACGTCACGTCGCGAATGTGCGCTCACGATCACAAACTAGCTAGTCCTGAAATAGTCAGAGGGTGCAGTGCAAGTATTTTACCCTATGCGGCCGCTCACTGCAGACCCATAGGTGTAATTTTTATAATATTTGCAGCGTACAACATGCTAAGTCAGTGAATAGTCAGAAATCAGAAGGTCTTCCTAAGATGTGCCCCATGGTCCATTCAAAGTGCCTTTAGTTTGATCTATCCTGGACAAAGATTTGCGGAAACACCAGACTACACTTTTAATCTACTGAAATGAATGATTTCTGAAACTTCAGAGTAAATCAAGATGTAACATTTATTTGTCAGGTAAAAATGTATCATGCCAATTACAGAAGTAAATGATTAAGTTGAAGTTGGGGGGAGTTGAAGTCAAACAAGGAGACAAGGAGATAAGTTTGGGCAGGACAAGGTCCTGTGCTCTGTCTTTGCTATCTGCTGTCCAGGGTGCATTTTATGGCTTTATTGCAGGGTGCGTTTTGTCTTAGCAGGAAAATCAGTCCTTAGTTAAACATATTTCTTGCATTATTTATGCATTTTATTTATGCAAAACATTTGTTTACGCAAACTCAGCAAAAATAAGTCACCTTTTCAGGATACTGTATTTTAAAGATAATTTTGTAAAATCCAGATAAACTGTACAGACCTTTATTGGAAAGGGTTTAAACAATGTTTTTCATGCTTGTTTACTAAACCTTAACAATTATTGCACATGCACCAGTGAAAAAGTCCTTAAAGGGGCATTCCACCCATAGGAACATTGTTTTTTATTGAAAGTGGGTCATATATGTAGTCGAAATGTAAAATAAATTTTGAATTTGGTGCCTTCGTGACCGAGGAAAGACAAAAAATAACTTCAGGACGCATTTGTATGAAAGACAACAACTCCCACAATGCACCACATTGCACAGCTCCCCAAGCCACTCCCACTAATCCAGAACAGCGCATATCTGCCTATAAGAGAAATCACTCTTCCGTCTACAAGGCTAGCTACCACCAGAGCTTGAAATTCATTTCACACAAAATGTCTAGTTAGTTGGCGAACTCATTAGTGCATTACTCCTCGTTTGTATTTCTTTCGAAAAGGTGAATTATTGCATGGTACCTGGATGTTCAGTCAGAACATATGCGGTGCGAAACTAGGATAGTTCACAACACAAACATCCGTGTCCTCGTCTGATTCAGAGATTTCGTCCAGGAGAAATTGTCATCGTTGAAATTCTTTGCCGCAGACGGACTCTATCTCTGTGTTCGTAGTTGCATCTTACAGTCTATGAGTTGCATAGTGAGATCACCGGCGCCACCAGTCCGCCCTAACTCGAGCCAGTCCGGGCTCCTCGTCCGCGGCAAGCAGGTCTTCTGCCTCGGCTGCTCTTCGCTATAATGCGGCTTGTAAAGGTAGCCACAAACACCTGATTCAAGCCTCAGACTTCTGAAATCTTCTTCTTCTATATCATATTGAGTACTCTCCTCCGCTATAGTCATAACTGTACATCTGTCTCCACAGTGTCTGTTAGCTTAGCTTCAAACAAGATGGAGGATATTGCTTTCAGTTTCAGAGAGTAAAGTCCCACCCACTGATCTGTAATAGGTCTGTAGCGTGAGCGTGTCCCGCCCCCTTGGAAAGATGAGGAACTAGTGCTTGTAGTCTCAACAGAAATCCCCCCCTCTTATACTTCCTCCGACAATGACGCAAAATGACGTTTTTTGCGTCATTGTGGGAGGAAGTGTAAGAGGTAAATAACGGATTTCTCCCATCTCAGGGGAAAATGAGAGAGTGTTGCACGACCATTCAATAGTATGACTGGGTTTCTAACAATGCAAAGCTTAGTGCAAATGGGTGGAGTGTCCCTTTAAGACACAAACAATTTACAGAGAACTGAACAAGTTATGATAACTGAACTGAGCTGGACGATGACATCATTTCTTCAGAACTGCTTTATAGATAAAATGAACTAACTTAATAATTGATGATCTTTACAACAGAACTGAATTGACACAGAACTAACTTCAGCTGAACAACAGCCGAAACTGACTGCTACTGTTGATATTGCCAGCCTGAGTTTCCCAGTAATGTTTCCCATCCTAATCCAGTCTGACTTCTGACATATGACGTAATGCTGCCTGGATCATAATCATACACTGTTTACTCATTGGCCAGAGGAGAACGTCTCGGGTTACGTATGTAACCCTCGTTCCCTGAGTAGGGAACGAGACGCTGCATCGATACTCGATACTTTGGGGAATGCCTTCGGCATGAAGCGTCTGAAGTCAACTATGGAACTATCCCAATCTTGATTGGTGCAACGTCACCCGTGACGTCGCATGTGACGGTGATCCGGAAGCTACAAAAGGGTCACAGGAACCAGGAAATGTTAGCTTCTAATTGGTCAAAGCAAGTCGTTCTCAGGGGCGCGAAAAGTGTGGCCGAGGGATGCAGCGTCTCGTTCCCTACTCAGGGAACGAGGGTTACATACGTAACCCGAGACGTTCCCTTTCGTAAAGGGAACTCCCGCTGCATCGATACTCGATACTTTGGGGAACAAATACCCACGCCGCCACACTGAGAGAAAACGCCCTGGTGTAAAGCATCTGGCACACTCACGGACGATAGAATGAGTGGAGGGCAGATCCAAACTAGCTTGTCATAAGATTTGGTGCAAGAAGGGGAGGTCTGGAGCCGGAGGCTCGACTGACCTCATGGATGGGAGCCCCAGACCGTAGAAAATATTAGATGAGAGGTGAAAGCAAAAGCGCACCTTGTACTTCAAATATAAGTGGTTTTAGATAACCAACTGTACTCTTAATAAAGGGAATAGCTCCTAACCCTTGATGCATAACTAGATGGACTGACTCCTCTCAGCCTAAGGCCTAATGTAGGAACCTCAAAGGCTACGACCTTGACCATCCGACACATGCGATGGAGGATGGAATACCCGAAGAATCTTAACATTGCCTACAGGTACCTCAGTACCGGGCAAAAATAACGTTGAGTGGCTCCCAAGCTAGCAAGTAAGAGGGGGCAGCACCACCACTCTTCCAGGGAGTAAGACGAGCAGGAAGCAGACTCAATAGATTCTCCTATATATACTTATATATCTCAAATATATATTGGTATACCTCACCCACAGGACATGATGGGTGCCAGGGATAACCCATCAGCCTGATGCCAATAGGCTGGATGAAAAGGATTCATCCTCCAATCTACAGGAACATGGAGTTTCAGTGGGAACGTCCTTTCGAGAACACCCTTAGAGGCTTGCGGAGGGCACTGAGGCCGCCACAGAGGCCCTAAGCATGAACAGGAGATCCCGTTAGAGAGCGGGATGGAACACCAGTACTGAAGCCAGTGGGCAGTAATAAACTGGGTTCAATGCCCTCCCTAACTTAATTGTTTAGTTCCTAGTAGAGTGGGGTTCTAGTATGGATGTCCTGACCACCTCAGTGGAAAGGGCAACCTAATTATGGGTGTGACCCCCTCAGGGGCCAGACCCATAGTCTCCATTACTCTGGTCGGGGATGAAATAATGTACCATCAGCCTGAGACAGAAGATCTCTCCTAATAGGAATTTTCCATGGAGAACTCTCCAAGAGACTAATAAGGTCCGAAAACCAAATTCGGGCCTGCCAGTACGGAGCTACAAGGAGTAGTCTCACTCCGTACCTCCTGACCCTTTCTAGAACCCCAGGGAGCAGAGCGATCGGGGGAAAAGTGTACAGATGTGACCTCGGCCACATCTGTACCATGGCATCCAAGCCCAAAGGAGCTGGATGTGAGAGAGAGTACCAGAGCGGGCAATGAGAGTTCTCATGATAAGCGAAACAGGTCAACCTCCGCCCGGCCAAACTCTCTCCATATAAGCTCAACCACTTCAGGGTGGAGCCGCCATTCCCCGGGCCTCAGCCCCTGCCTCGACAGGATGTCTGCTCCCATATTATCAACCCCAGGAATATAAATAGATCTGATGGAGAGAAATTTGTCCTGGGACCAAAGAAGAATTTGATGCGCCAGTCTACAAAGAGGGCGAGGTCTCAATCCTCCCTTGGCAGTTGATATAAGAGACCACCGACATATTGTCTGTCCTAACAAGAACATGATGGCCTCTGAGGTCTACAAGGAAGTGCCTCAGGGCAAAAATACGGCCAACATCTCCAAGCGATTAATATGCAATGTGAGATGATGGTCTTTCCAAGTACCTCGGGTGTAACGGCCCTCCATAACCGTACCCCAGCCCGTTAGGGACGCATCCGTGATCAGAGTTTTTCTCTCACATGGTGCTCACAAAACCGGGCCCTGAGACAGGAACCATGGTTTCTTCCATACGACAAGAGAACGAAGGCATCTGCGCGTAACTCTGATCGTACGAAAAGGGTTTCCCAGAGGACAAAAACCCTTGTTCCTGAGCCACCACTGCAAGGCCCTCATATGGAGCAGACCAAAGGGTACTACCGTGGAAGCTGCAGCCATAAGACCCAAAACTCCTTGAAAATGTTTGACAGTGATAGCCTGGCCTAACCTAATACTCTTCAATGTGTTTAAGATAGTATTTATACGAGCAGGAGACAATTGTGCCCGCATCGTGACTAAGTCCCACTCTACTCCCAGGGACGTAGTCCTCTGAAGAGGAGTTAAGGAACTTTCCTTCACATTGAGTCTCAACCCCACACACCTCAGATGACGCAAAACAACATCTCGATGTTGAATTGCTAGTTCTTTTCGACTGAGCCAAAATGAGCCAGTCATCTATAAGATACGGACCCCCTGAAGTCTCAATGGAGCAAGGGCGTGTCCATACATTTAGTGAAGGTGCGAGGGGATAAGGCTAGGCCGACTGGAAGAGTCCAGAACTGATGCGCTTTTCCCCCCAAAAGCGGATCTCGGAAACTTCCTGTGATAGGGTTAGAAGGGAAAGAGGAGTTAAGGAGCTTGTGGATCTATCAAGACAGACCAGTCCTCGGAGCTGATCTGACTAACAGTCGGTAACTTGAATCTGAACCCCCTCGGAGGTTGATCCAGTACCATGAGATCCAAAATAAGGCCTAACTCCCCCCCTCATAGGAACTATGAAGTGCCAGCTGTAGAACCCAGGCTCCCGTAACCAAGGAAGAGCCCACTTTGAGGTTTCCTGTGTTAAGAGGGACTAGACTTCCTGTTCCAAGAACCGACCCTGCTCGGGGCTGGCCGACATGTGAACCACCCTTAGTAGATAATATTTGTATATTAGCTCCACTGTAAGCAGGACCCCCTAGGATATATTTTGAAGACCCCTCGGGGTGTCTAAATATGCCATTATGGGGACCAGTCCCTCGAGACTGGCCTCGGCTATAAATTTCCAAATGGCTTCGGTGACCTGAAGCAGCTAACTGGCAGGAACTAACCGAAATATGCTCTCTACAGACCTCCTGAGAGGCGGCGAACTCGACAGGGCCGCAACGTTATTGGGCAGATACTGCGATTTGTGTTCGCTGGAAGCCGATGTGTCCCGAAGCGCCATCGGCGGCGGGAAGCAAACATCGATTTCCTAAGGGCTGCATAAGGGGGCGAGACTCCTGTACTCGCTCTCCTGGGGGAATGCCCATAAGGGTCTGCGTGTTACGACAAGACCTCTTAGTTGAAGCCATCTTAGCCCGAGAGACAGTCCTCAGACCTGTCTTCGGTATGGAGTGCTTCGTGCGAGAAAGTTTCTTCTGGCCCCAAGCCTTATACGGGGGGGCACGAGAGGAAACCTTCTCAAAATATGAGGAGCTGGCGGCTGTCCCATGAGGCTGCCCCCTGGCAGCAACCCCATGAGACCTGGACTGACAACTGGGGATAGCTGATTGTCGCTCTGCCTCCTGAAGCCTCTCGACAACGGATCTTGCCGCGTCGCCAAAGAGGCCGGAAGGTGAAAGGGGAGCATCGAGAAGGAAAGCCCTGTCTTTCTCCCCGATCCACAAGCGATTAAGCCATAAATGTCTCTCTGAGACGACTAGTGCTGCCATAGAACGGCCAATAGCACGGACCGTCTCTTTAATAATACGAAGAGATAAGTCAGCTACTCTATGAAATTCAGTAATACCATTGAGTGAGACCTCCCAGTTATCATCCACCTGCTTGAGGAGGTCAGCCAGATATGCCTGTAATAACCCCATTGTGTGTGGGCATGCACCGGCTCGACCCACCGCCATATATGCTTTCCCTAACAAATTCGATGTACGAGATTTGGAGGGAAGTGTCTGAGCTATCAGGGGTGACGCAATGTCGGGGAGAAAATATTTCGCAAAATATTCCTCAACCCGAGCCATCACCTCATAACCATTTTCATTAGATTCCCTAATGGATGAGTAAATATATACATGGGGGGGAAATAATTGAGATGAAAATGGATTTTTCCACGATCTCGATACCTCAGTATGGAGATCAGTGAAAAAAGGGAAGGCTCTGACACGAAGATTGTGACTGGGTCTGCAGGAAGCGCTCATTCATTTTATTTTTCTTAGTCGCTTCCTGCTTATTATATGGCCATTTAACATTTAATTGAACCACTGCCCAGATTACAATCTCCAGCAACTCCTCACTAACGGGAATATGGGGTGGCGAATCCCCATATCCACGTGATTCAGTGTTGATAAATAATATCTAACTCCTCGGAGCCAGATAAATCAAACGCTGTGTCTTTAACACGGTCGGAAGAAGCCGCAGCGCGGGCTTCCGAACCGTGCGCGAGACCAGTGGAGCTGGTTAATAAACACTGAGAAAGGGTCGCAACCGTCTCAGTATTATATGCCAGCCCCACGTGCGAATCCCATGCATACAAGTAGCGCGCTGCCTCAACAGACGCGGGACCTGATGCACTGGAAACGCGAGCCTGATCTATTTGATCGAATCAAACGCTCTGTCTTTAACACGGTCGGAAGAAGCCGCAGCGCGGGCTTCCGAACCGTGCGCGAGACCAGTGGAGCTGGTTAATAAACACTGAGAAAGGGTCGCAACCGTCTCAGTATCATATGCCAGCCCCACGTGCGAATCCTATGCATACAAGCGGCGCGCTGCCTCAACAGACGCGGGACCTGATGCACTGGAAACGCGAGCCTGATTTAATTGATCGAACAAGCTCAAACGGGAGCGGAGCTTTTTCATTGAAAACAGTTTGCACAGACAGCGCCCTCGAGCACCGCTCGTGCATGCTCCACTCCCAGACAAACTACACAAAGCGAGTGTGTGTCACCCTCGCTTAAATAACGTGGGCAAGGGGACGCACACTGCCTGAATAGCTTCTCTTTTATTCACCATAAATAATACTCTTTTCACGGGACAGACAACACCAAATAGAACAGACAAGATGACATAGAGCGCTTGCTGAAGACCAGAAGCTAACATTTCCTGGTTCCTGTGACCCTTTTGTAGCTTCCGGATCACCGTCACATGCGACGTCACGGGTGACGTTGCACCAATCAAGATTGGGATAGTTCCATAGTTGACTTCAGACGCTTCATGCCGAAGGCATTCCCCAAAGTATCGAGTATCGATGCAGCGGGAGTTCCCTTTACGAAAGGGAACTGACCCCCCGACTGAGCCTGGGTTCTCCCAAGGTTTTTTTCTCCATTCTGTCTCCTGATGGAGTTTTGGTTCCTTGACACTGTTGCCTTGCCTTGTGGCTTGCTTAGTTAGGAACATTTAATATTCAACAATATTATTGATCTGCCTTGCTTAAGGTGGACGATGACACAATTTTCTTATAGAAACAAACTTTGTAGTATTATTTTCATGTTATCACTGTGAAGTTGCTTTGATACAATCTGTATTGTAAAAAGTGCTATATAAATAAAGGTGACTTGACTAATGTACAACTTGAGAGGCTGTTCATGTCCAATTTCTAATGTACAATAGCACCAATGAATAGGCAGCATTAATGTGGCATCTTCCTCCATTGACAGCCAAACTAAAGTAGTTGTGTATTTGTCATGATCCCAGCCTTTGTTTCTCTTGCTCTTGTGTTTCTCTTGTGGTTTGTCAGTCATTGTTTGCTGTAACACGCTCCTATCCTGAGCTTCTTTATTTGCCTTGGTTCCCTGTTTTTGTTTCGTTAATAAAAAATATTTTATTTTAATAAATTTATTAAATTAATAAAATGATGTCATGATCCCAGCCTGTGTTTCCCTGTGTTGTGTGGGGCCTTTTGTGTTATTTCCTGTCCTAGTGCCTTTGCATGATCCTAATTGGACTAGGTGGGTGTCATGGAGAAGGAACGCGACATTCATGCAGTACCCACCATGCCAGAGTCCCCACTTGTCTTGGCTACCACACCAGTGTCTCCAGTCATCATGTCATGGCCACCACGCCTGGGTCTTCAGCCAAGATGGCCGCCACGCCTGAACCTCCAGCCATCATGAACGACACACCAAAGTTCCCGGTCGCCATGAACGTCGCACATGAAGCCATTAAGGTGGTCCCTATGAGAGTGAGACTGGCATCCAGCTTGGAGGACACACCGCTGATGTCAGTGCATGCAGCCGGCATCCCTAGAACAGCGTCATCTAGCTCACTGGCCTCAGCGCTCTCAAGCCTGCCAGTGCCTGCGCTGTCCGGCCCAGAGGTCATTCCTTTGTTCTCGGTACTCCCTGTTACGACAATGGCCATTTTGGCCCTGTAATCAAATTTATGATAAGGAAATATAACCAAACTAAAAAAATAATTTTCTCAGATCTTAGTATGTTTTTCGGTCATTACAACTACTACTGTAGCACCTACTGAGGCTTAATTGTATGCTAAATTTGCTTCTTTTCTTTTTTTTTTTTTTTTTGTCAAATGAATTTTGATGAATATATAATGAAATCACATAAGTCAAGGTTTTTATTATTTGTCACAAATTTTGGAAACAGCATTGCCAAAAATGTAAACCTCATTGAAATTGAACAGAACATAAAATGGCTCAAATAATATTTAGTCTGACAAAATAAAAATAAAAAATAAATTAAAAAGTTGATCCTATTCATTGATTGTGCCCAAACTCAGCACATGACAACCATTTACTTATAAAGGTAAAGACCTTTGAGTTTAACATTTCAATGTTTACCAAAAGTCCACACCGTAAGATCCCGTAAATGACATCCAGTTTTTACGGTTTAAAAAAGACAAACATTTGTTTATTTTTTCAGTGTGAGATAAGGAGGGCAATCTGGACAGTTTTTTTAGTTTTTAGCACATACTGATACTTTAAGGGTCAAACTCTTCTTTTACCTCAATGTATGTTCTAGTAACATAAGTATTATGAACAATCATTAATTAATTAATGTAATAATGTTCTTCTTTAAATGAAAAGAACACTAGTCAGTGAAAAAAAATCTAAATCTAACAGGTTTAACCTGTAAAGCACAGCAGTGAACACATCAAATATTTTGGAACTTCCTGTATCCCTTGCTTCCTGTTTATATGTTACGTAAATGTGACTTACAAAGTTTGACTTGTCTAGGGTAACTTGTCCTTTGGTTTGTCCAAATGAAAAAAAAAAGCTACTTGTGATGTGAACTCAAAATGAGAACTTCTGTCTTTTGGTGATTTTCCTTTAGTTGTGCGCAGTGAAGGCAAGCTATTATTTTTGATGTTATTGTTATTCATCTTAATGTCATTTTCAATTAGATTTTTTTGACTTGAAAGCAAATGAAGGAAGGGTGTAGAGTTACATTCAAGCTATTTTAAGGTATAAATAAATAAATAAAATTCACATTATTATTATTATGTCATTTTTGTGATCAAAGATGAGTTTTAAGGGATACAAGTATTGACTACAGGGGGATTTTAAACAAAATATCCTTCTGCACATCCACAAAGTGGTCTGGTATAAAAGAATCCTCCTTTTGACTTAGTAAATGATTCACTTTTTGATTCCCCATCATACAAACAGAGTGAGAAAACAAGTTACAGTCATTTGTGAAATGAGAGTTCAAAATGAGAGTTCCTGTACAATTCATCAGCTTTTCCTGTTTTCTATTTTCTGTTACTGTTGTGCAAGGTCAAGGTGAGTTCAATCATTTTTAGTAGAATGTTATTTGCATTATATACACATCCAACACTTTTAAATGACCTTAAGTTGTTTTAAAGAGTGTCGACTACTACATCTTTGTGTAACGTTTGTTTGTGCTTCTCAGAATGTCCTTGAGAGGATATTATATGAAAACATAGAACCAGTTTGGAAAGCTTCATATTATGAATATTGAAACAATGTAAGTGAACTGCATGCCAGGTTTTACTGGTATAGATTCACTGCTGGCAAAATTGGCTTTCAATAAAACGTGGCTGCCTATTCAGAAGAAAGGTAAAAAAAAATTAAATCAGTGCTACATGACTAGAGAAAATGAAGAAAAGGGCTGTTTAATGTTTTTTATTATTTATTATTATCATTTTTATTTTTATTATAATAGAAGTTATCAGAATTTTGATTTCATTTAATTCTGATTGGATTATTCTCCAAATTAAACATAACAAAATAAAGATGCTACATTTTAAATATTTGTTTAAAAGTTTGTTTAATGTCATGTTTAAGACTCATGTCCAATGCAGACAAGAATATCAGAGACAGACCAACAAAGATACTTGTGAAACTCCTCGGCTTCGTCTTTTGGTTGTTTTTCTTTAATGTCTTTTTCATTCTGATTTTATTGATTTGAAAATAATTGTTATATTATATGCACTTCCCAAAACATTTAACTGTATCTCTAGAGAGTGTTGACTAGTTGTGCAAGTACTTCAGCATTTAATATACACAGTTGTGTCGTTGTTTGATTTCTGCAGAGATAAAATGCAGTCACCCAGGGGTCACAGCAAATGGTGATTTTAGTCTTATATCAGGATCTGAGTTTGTTTTTGGAGCAACAGTGTTGTATACTTGTGAGAAAGGGTAAATGTGCTTTATGCTTTTTATTCTCTTTATATTGTATGAAATGTATGAAGGCCCTAAATGGACATGGTGGTGGAAACAATTGAGGATGGGAGAAAAAAAATATTTTTCAAATCGTTTGCGTTAACTTGCGTTAAGCAAAACTTCTGTGTCCTCTAGCAAAGATGTTTGCGTTCTTTTGCTAAACCTGTTGTGAGCTCAGGCAGACGGTCCCTTCAGACTCTTCTCTCTGCCCCCGGCTCATTGAGACCAATTTATATTATAAACTCGTTTTGAGGAAAATTGGGTTGTAGCTTGTTGTTACTATGATTGGAAAGTGATTGGGAGATTACAGAGGAGGGAAGTTATGGTGATGTTATTCACTTTGAGTGTGTATCTAATGACAAAAAGATAGACGGAAGTAGTGACATTCACTGCACAGAGACGGACGAATGGAGTCACTCTGTTCCAAAGTGCAAAGGTTCATTCCACTGTTTATTTGTTTGTTCGTATCTTCACCCAGTGATCACAGATTTCTGAGCTTTATTCAAAGCACCAATTTAACTATTCCTCTTTCCCTTGCTTTTCACACAGAGATAACATGCACAGCACCAGATATACCAAATGGTTTTGTTGTTGAGAAAATGCAAGAATACCAGAAAGATGCCATATTAAAATACAGATGTTCACCAGGGTTCAAACCTAGAGAGGGAATCCCCAGATGTGCTAAATTTGGCTGGACTCTGAACCCAGAATGTGATGTTAATACACCAATGTTACATAATAAACAATTAATATGTGAAATAACACTAAAATCATTCTATCCATATAGCTTTCATTATGCAAACAAAAAAAAAAAAACTCTGTAGTGTCACACTGAAACATTCTTAAATTAGATAGCCATTAACCTTAAATTCAAAAACTGAATATTGAAATAAAACAAGTATGTAGTTAATAAACTAATATTGTATATTTCCAAAGCATTCAAGAAAATATTTGCTTGATCTTAGTTTGATTTCTTTCTAAATGATGAAAGGAGTCAACGCACCAATATTTGTAAAAGTTGAGAAAATGGAATGAGATGATTTACTTTTCTTCCTGTGATGCTGTAGAAAGTGTCCAGCTGATGTTTTTTTTTTTTTTATTATTTTTTTTTTTATTTGGGAAAATCATGAGACAACAGCATTTGCTGATCATTATTATTTGGTAACTACAAAATCAGCTAAAAAAAAAAAAAAAAAAAAAAAACAAACTACTTACTAATAACTACTTTCTAATTGCTTGATTAATTTCCAGATAATACTTTAGCAAATATATCTAAAAGTTCTCAAAAAAGAAAATGTGCTTATACTTATTAGGGACTTATTCAACTCTATTTATGGCAAGCAATATCTTTTCCCATTTTAGGATTTTTTTTTTTATTGTTATTATTTATTTATTGTCAGAATCATTTGTTTCCCCCAAAAGACAAAGCATGCTAATCCAGTTTCACACATTTGTTATGTTTCATCTCTTCTTACCCTTATTTCTACATAATTATGTCTTGTACAGAAGAAACATGTGAGCTTAAGTCAACCACATTCGGAGTAAAAATGATCAACCCAGAGGGAAAAACTATTTTCAGAGCTGGAGAAAGTGTGGAGATCACCTGTGCTAAAAAACACAGGATCTTTCAAAAAGAAAAAGACACCATCAAATCATTTACATGTCGAGAGAATGGGCAGTGGGATTATGAGCCTATTTGTGCGGGTAAGATTATAGAGAAAAACTTCTGCATTTAGTGCTGAACTTACTGCATTTTATTAAATAATGTAAATCTTGTTTCAGAAATTAGATGTGAAGTTCCACATGGTCAGCATGTGTATGACCTCTCTAGCTTCTGGGGAGATCTGAAATTGGGAGCAAAAAGATCTTACTATTGCATGTCTGGATATGATCAAATGTCAGCAGAGGCCACATGCACACGAGACGGATGGACACCAAAACCACTGTGTGCTGGTATGGGCTGATATTAATGTTACAGTTTATGCAAATGGATTATTATGACATAATATGAATTCCAATTTATGATTAATATTTGTTTACAGTAAACATGTGTGCAGCACCAAACATCCCAAATGCAGATTGTGGGAGATACAAAATACAACATCAATTCAAGAATACAATATAAATGTCGTCCTGGGTTTGAACCAGAGCAGCCTGTACAAATCACCTGTAATTCCCAGACTGAATGGACAGGCATACGACAATGATTTTTGTATCATTAATGATTATTATAATTGATTTCATTTATTATTATTATTATTATTTATTATTATTATTATAGAAATGATCAGAATTTTTATTTTACTTCATTCTGATTGAATGATTCTCCAAATTAAATGTAACAAAATACACTACATTTTAAATATTTGTTTAAAAGTTTGAAAGCGTGTGAATCTTCTTCAATCTCACTCATTTCCAATGCCGACAGATTAATTCACCACAATATACTTTATATGATTTGATTCAAGAAGAAGCGAACAGTGAAAATATTGCTTATGCACAGAGTGGTCTGGTGTAAGAAAACCCTCTCTTTGACTTTGATAAATGATTCACTTGTTGATCCCCAAGCAGACAAGAGTATCAGAGACAGACCAACAAAGATACTTGTGAAACTCCCCGGCTTCGTCTTTTGGTTGTTTTTCTTTAATGTCTTTTTCATTTTGATTTTATTGACTTGAAAATAATTGTTATTATATGCACTTCCCAAAACATTTAACTGTATCTCTAGAGAGTGTTGACTAGTGCAAGTACTTCAGCATTTAATATACACAGTTGTGTCCAGGGCTGGACTGGGACAAAAAATCGGCCCTGGCATTTTGGCCCATACTGGCCCACTACAAATGATCATAAACACCACCCATCTTTGCCCGCCATTGAATATGCATACCAACTCCTTTTCCTTAAAACCACTAATGCCATGTAATGAGTGAGTAGGAACAAGCGAGAGTTAACAGATGAAATGACAAAAAAAAATTGTCATTTATTAAAACAATTTACTATAAAAAAATCTATATTTTTAGTAAAACTGTGGTGGGTGGACTTTGGGTCCTCTAGGGGGTTCGGGGGCATGCCCGCCTGGAAGAAAATTTTGTGCATTTTAATGTTAAATTCATCAATCTGGTGCACTTTGAGAGTTCAAAATTAAAAGCTCCAACCCATATTCAGTGTGCAAATTGAACAAAGAAAAACTCAATCCTATTTAGTTAGTGTCTGGGGCTGGGGGAATTAACGCATCAATCTTTGCGATTAATTTGAGATGTTTAACGCATAAAAAAAAAAAACGCAATTGACGCAGCACCTTTTTTTGCCTCGTTTTAATGATGGTGCGTTCAAGTCCTCCTGGGAGGTTCGTACGTACGAGGTGGGAAGTCGCGCTTATAACGACATGTGCGTTCAAGTCACTTTCATCGGAGCAAGATGGCGGAGTACTTTCTCTTTATTAATTACACAAAAATACAGTAAGGTTATTAAACTCTTGTTCTAGAAAATGAAGAACAAAGAAATGTGCATCAGGTGTACTTTGTATTTTTATGTTTTTAAATAATTTATGAAGCCACTGCAACTCATCGTTACATGTTGCATTGTTATATTATAAGACTATCATATTCTGTGTTGGCGATTAGCTAACTGCTCTGTAAATAGAAAAGCCTGACAATATCACAGCTAAATACCTTTACATATTGTGTATTCCCCCATGTTAATCACTGACACGCCCCCAACTCGTACAGATCGGGGCTTAAAGAAAATCCCGAACTCCCCACTGGTATTTACGACATTGTGGTGGCGTTCAAGTGCGTTCAACTCGTAAATACGATCTATACGAGATGACTTGAACGCACCATGACTTCCTGTTGCGGCTGCAATTGAAAAGGCCGAAAATATGCCGTCCCGCTTGCCATAGTAACTTCACAAGCGAGTCTTTTCCGCTCCGTGTGTGCGTCGCGCTCTCCGTTCCGTGTGTGTGTGTGTGTGTGTGTCGGCGCGCTGCTGCGCTCTCTGCTCAATGTTCCGCTCCGTGTTTGCGCTGCGCGTTCCGCCCTGTCGTTAACAGCCCAAACACTCCAATCATGTACCGATCACGCACTGGAAAAGCAAAGTCCGCTCAAATAACGTGAAATTTCTCAGTTGTAGACTTCTGTTTGCTGGTATAGCCATGCTGGGCAACAATGGTAAAATGACCTGCTCTGATCACATGCTCTGGTAATAATAGCTTTGTATGACTAAACATTATTTTGATAATTAGTCAAAAAATAAATCTATTAAATCTGAGTATGTTCCATAGAACTGAATGAAAAATAAAATATTGATTCCATGTTTGCACGAATCATTTCACCAGACTGCTTTATAAACAAGAACATTGAAAAAGGTATTAGCTCCTATCTGAGTATGTGTTGTTTATGTGCCTAATGACTGTCATAGTCTCACAGACTGGTTATTTTTTAAACAGATCAGTAAAATTTTAGTGCTTCAGCCCTGACAGTTGTACCTAACACTGCATAGATAACGTTACGCATCGCGGACAAAAAAAAGTTTTTCATGACCATTAGCTGTAACATCAATCTGTCAATGAACTAACGTAATACATCAGTAAACACATAGCGTTCGTATCTCACTATACCCTGCCAGTACATACAAAGATAGATCAAAGTGACATTACGTTAACCAACCATTCAGAAACATCCGGTTTTCCGACTCCGGTTCAAATTGATACGGTTGCACAGATGTGTCCTCAGAGACTCCCGCTGCCATTCTTCAAAATATACCCTCAACTGTTGTCAAGGCAACACTCCACGTGTGTTGTTGTGGCAAAACGCCCAAAGAACAGAGGGGCAGGGTGAGCAAAGCACTTAAACGGCGTGCTGAAAACAGAGCTGTTTTTGACCAGGTAAAATTTGTGTTTTCTTACAATACTAATGAGAATTTTTAATTAAAGTATATTACAAACTTTTAATTTAGACCCTAAAGAATCATATTAGCTTGTACAAAAATGGCATTATATGACCCCTTTAAAAACAAAATACATCACGCACCGTCCCACACAGACCGGGAATCTCCCGGTAGTCCCGATGGCCAGTACATGCCTTGTTTGTGTCGTTGTGTGGCGTTTCTACTTCTCAGAATGTCTTCGAGAAAACATTAAATATGGAAACTTAGAACCAGTTTAAAAATCTTCATACGCTGATGGTGAAACAGTGATAGTGAACTGCATGACAGGTCATATCAGATTATATTGTACTTGTGTAACTGGTCCTATTCGATCTGCTCCTTGCTGGATTCGAGCTGGGGACTCTGGCGTGGGAGACGGACACACTAACAAGGACTCTAAAGACCACAGCCTCTAGTGTCAATTGCTAGTGCATCTCTTGAGGCCAGGGGAGTGAGGTTTACACGCACAGCTCTTACTGTCCTATGACAGTTACACTTGTAAATAATGTAAAAACATTGTGTTCACAGTTTTGAAATAGGGGTGGGATACTAATATGAATAATGATAATGACGACTCAAAACATATGAGATCAGAATGTTTATGTTTTTCAACTGTTTCCTCGCAGCAAAGCAGAAATCGTGCCCTGATCTATCCGTGGTAAACGGGTTGATATTCAGCCACCCCTCCAATGAAGAAGAAATCTTTTACACCTGCAACACGGGTTATAAACCCTTCACTGGGAACTGGTGGGATTCAGTGACATGCAGCAAAGGCTCTTGGTCTGAAGAACCTCGGTGCATCCGTGAGTTTTATTATTGTCAGTCTCAGGTGTTAGACGAATGATAGTGGACTGAAATGTGCTTCCTGTTTTCTGTCTTTACAGGGGAGGAAGAATGTGGTGTTCTTCCCAGTGTTCACCATGGAAAACTAAAGCAAAGCCTTCATGATCGAGGAACTGCTGAAGTGGAATGTGATCCAGGGTTCATATCAACTCAACGCTTCATAACATGTATCAGAGGTACATGGGAGAAACCAGTTTGTGAGGGTGAGCTTCTCAATCTCTTATTGCATGTTTGTGAGGAACAGTGACAGCATATAGTGGAAAATAGACACTATTTATTGACGATGTTAATCTCAGTCTTACTGAATTTCATGAATTTCCATAAACATTTTTTTTTTTTTTAGTGGACGTCAGTTGTAACATTCCTCCAAAGGTGGAAAATGCATTCATAACATCTAAACCTGAAGAATTTTATGCACATGGATCTAGCGTAACATATGTATGTCGGAGCTCATTGTTAATGAATAGGGAAACTACAGTTTTCTGCCGCAATGGAGCTTGGGAAGAAACACCAACATGTGAAGGTAAGGTTTTGATTGGTTATGATAACTGTCTTTTAAAACTTCTTATTATAAAAAATAGGAGGGGAAAAGAGAAAAGGTATTTGACAATCAAGAGGAATAACATCAAGTCCCCAGATAAGTTTGTCATAGTGACGACAATAATTATAAAATAAATCAAAAACCCTGTGAAATCATAATTTGAGTTTTGGTACTTTTTGTCCATCTGTACTAGATTAATATGTTATTGTAATAATAAACATTATCGGCTTGCTGGTATACTGTATGCTGGATGACTCATCCTGCGCTACACAGTTTTTTGTCAAATCAAATGTTCTCTAGAATCAAAATAAAATGAGTGTTTTAGTGCCATTGTAGTATACTAATTTCTTGTAAAAAAAGTTCTAATCTGAGAAAAAGGATTGAGTGATTCAAAAATGGTCACAATAATCGCAAAACAAAACCAAATCGCAAAACAAAATGATGATAGCAACTCTTTAAATAAAGTAGTAGGGACACTACGTATAATGTGAACCTGAATGCATCTGAAGCTATTAATGAGGAAATTTAAATAATAATGTATCTGACTCCACAGTCTCTCTCCACATATAGTTTTTCTTGAGAAATTTTGGGCACATGAGAAAGATGTACAAAAATAAAGAAATTCTAGTGCACTGAGCCATATAATGAAATTCCAGTAGGACGATGGATCTGTGAAAATGGAAAATGGAGTGGGACGTTTTTCTGCACAAAAGAGTTACTTAAATAACTTAATATAAAATCCCATTTACTTACATAATAGATACAAATTTACTAGATCCATGATGAACAACTGCTGGGAATGATTGTGAATTAAGTGGAAAAATGTCATTTGTTTTATTTATTTATTTGCATCACAAATCTCTCACAAGCTAACAGACCTTAATTGAGATATGCTTTATTTTAAAAAAAATTCATGAGGTTGTTAGGGATAGATGTAAACTCCTTTAACTCAAGTTTTCTTGGCTGTAATGCAGCTTGTGAAATATCATATGTCAAAAATGTAATTGTTATGCTAAACCACTTATTGCAAGTTAGGGCCACATAAAGTATAAAAGCTTCTCTGTAGATAAATATGTGATCTAATGTCTGCTTTCTCTAGAGGCAACATGTTCTCTAAGCACAACAGTGGAAGACTTAAAAATAGAGCGATTCCCTGATATTGAGGGTTCAGTCAAACCTGGACACAAGTTAATATTTTCATGCAATGGACAATTGCTGATATTAAAAGGACAGAGAGAAATCACCTGTCAGCCAAATGGAAAATGGAGCAGCCCTTTCCCTAAATGTGTAAGAGGTAAGGTTATATGCTTATTTAGTTTAGTTTTATTAGCAGTGTTTGCAAGCACATTGCTCATGTTAAAGTAAATGCTCAACTTTGGTACGTAATTCATCGACACATCGTCTCTCTTGATTTGGGCAAAGAAGATGTCCTAGTAACAACCCAGAATAACCTAGCAACAGCATAGCTACACACTAGCACTGTGGGAGCAAATTTTACATGGATTTTGATTCAAATTTAGATCTAGTTAGAATATATTTTATGGAAAAATCCACAGATCATTTCAATTCAGAAAGACATTTTAAAGCATTTTAGAAAAATGATCACAAATTCTCATATTAATAATGTGCACTACATTAATAGTATGTTCTATGTTATTATCTTCTTGGGTGATCTAAAAAGAGTTTAAAAATAAATAAATAAATAACTTTGCTTTCCCCTTTAGAAAAATGTGGACCTCCACCACAAGTGGACTCTGGAGATACAACAGAAATGACAAAACCTGAATACAATTCAGGGGAGAGAGTTGAATACGTCTGCTTTAATAAATACACACTGGATGAGCGTCACCCCTACTCCAAATACATGACCTGTGAACAAGGCGAATGGAAAGGGAATATTAAGTGTTTAAGTAAGTATGGACACTCTATACCATATACAACAAAGATATATGAGTCTTTTCTAACAGTATTTATTGTTATTATTGTTATTATTATTTGTAAGTTTGATGTAATCTTGTAGTTATAGGCTGTGTTGATGAATCAATGATTGTCTATTGTAACAGTGACAGTGAGATGTTGTTTGTTTCAGAGCCTTGTTCAGTGACGGTGGAGGAAATGGATAAAAGAGGTATAGAGCTGCAATGGCGTCCACGGGAAAAGATATTCTCACCACATGAGGACAGAATCATCTTTGCATGTCAGAGGGGCAAATATTTAATAGGCAGTATCCCCCTAATACAAACCTGTAATGATGGAGTGATGAATTTGCCTGAGTGTGTGTGACAAGGAGAATAAAACATCACTGATGTATCAGCTGTACTACTAATAAAAAACAAATGGAGCAAATCAAAATAAAACCTTTTAAAATTCAGTTTCTCTGTTTTGTAATTCTTGCAGTTAAAACTTAATAAATGATAAAATCAACATGTTTAAAATGTGCTTAAAAAAAACAAACAAAAAAAAAACATTAACTTATTTAATGCCAGCTAAGTGAGAATGTGTATGAAAAATAAAAAAATAAAAATAAATAAAACCGATTCCCAAAAAGATTGCAAAAAGCCTGTAAGAACAAAGAGAAAAGTGCCAATAGCTCTTAAGTGCCATAGCTGTGGTGCGCAAGCTGATAAGAGAAAAACGTGCAGTGGATTGAGCGCACAGCGGCACAGACACAAGCTGGTCAAGCGCATCTCTTTTTCACAGACGTCAGATGAAAGTTTGTTCTTCCGTCAGATCACTCGGATGTCAATGGCAAAGAAAGTAAAATGAGCCATTATTATTATTATTATTATTATTATTGCCTTTATTGTCTTTGCATATAACAACTAAATTTCAAATGCACTTCCCCTGGTGGTGACACATAAAAATAAAAATAAAACACAGTCATTAAAGTGCAGTGCAATCCAAATGGTCATGAGTTCAGGTGCTTTATAGCATTTGGATAAAAACTATTCAAAAGTCTAGAAGTGCGACCCTTGAAAGATCTGTAACGCCTTCCAGATGGCAACAGAGTGAAGAGGTTGTGACCTGGGTGGGAACAGTCCTGAATTATGTTGTTTGCCCGCTGCAGGCATCTGGTGTGATATATGTCAGTGAGTGAGGGGAGCTGTATGTGAATTATGTTTTGTGCTGATTTCCTAACTCTGTCCAGCGCCTTTTTGTCAGCAGTGGTGCAGCTACTGAACCACACCATAATGTCGTGTGAGATGATACTTTGGACAGAACTGTTGTAAAAGGATAAAAGCAACTTCTGGGAGAGGTTAATTTTGTTAAGTGACCTGAGAAAGTACAGCCGCTGCTGAGCCTTCTTCACAAGGGCTGTAGTGTCCCTTACGAAAAAAAAGTATACTTCAAGTTCATTTTATGAAGTATACTTGAGTAATGTTCAAGTATATTTTTAAGTATACTTTATGTAGTAAGTATACTAATGTCAATATGTACTAGTAGTAAACTTGTAAGTGTACTATTTTAATACCGCTTGGGACTAAATTGGCCCACTTGAAGTATATAAAAGTATATGTTTAAGTGTACTATAAGTGTAACAGTAGTAAACTTTAAGTGCACAACTAGTTTTCTTTTAATGTACTCTCAGTAAACTACTAGGTTAGTAGTTTTATACTACAAGTTTTCTTTAAGTGAACTTAACATTATACTTATAGTTTACCATTTCTATATTATTTTTACTCTTTTAGAGTACTCTCAGTAAACTATTAGTTTATTAGTTTTATACTACAAGTTTACTTAGAGTACACTAAAAGAGTAAAAATAATATATAAATGGTAAACTATAAGTATAATGTTAAGTTCACTTAAAGAAAACTTGTAGTATAAAACTACTAAACTAGTAGTTTACTGAGAGTACATTAAAAGAAAACTTGTAGTATAAAACTACTAAACTAGTAGTATTCTTTAAGTGAACTTAACATCATACTTATAGTTTACCATGTATATATACTTCCGGCATACCAATCATAAATGTTTGAGGAGGGATTAACATGATGCCGACAGTGCAGCAATGCTGAAGGAGATTTATAGATCACATTACTCTTAGCTTTTCGTTATAACTATTGTGCCTTTTAAACTCACAGTTATAGCAGCCAGAGACAATATAATGTTTAAATATCAAAGGCTAGAGCCCAACTAAAGCCAACACCTTTCACCATCATGGTGACTACAAATGAAACGATAAATAATCAACATCTAAACCTCTGTTGATTCTCAACAAGATATTTTGTAGACGTCTGATAGAAATAAAGTCAGTCTGTTTAGTAATAAGTTAAGCTGGTAATGTTCGTCTTCGGTTCAAACTTGCAATGGCACACTCTGCGCACTGTCACCTGTTTAAATAGGCCACGCCCCTCCCTTACAGAAGCTTAACATTATCTCAGCTTAACATGATTAGTGCAATGAATCTTTCAGCTAAATAGTACAAACAACTAATGTTGTTTAGTAATGATAGCAGGTTTTTACTAAACATAAAAGAATAAGTAATGATTACTCGTAAGTTTAATTAGAAACAAAATCTGGGTTTACAGTGCTTCATCGTTCTGATTGTTTTTAAGACTATCCAATTGCGCCCAGAGGAATTTGAGCTACGGTAGCTTCTCCAGACCTTACACTCAGTTTCAACTGAGAAGGGTCTGGTGTTAACCAGGCTACCATTTATATATTATTTTTACTCTTTTAGTGTACTCTCAGTAAACTACTAGTTTAGTAGTTTTATTCTACAAGTTTACTTTTAATGTACTCTCAGTAAACTACTAGTTTAGTAGTTTTATTCTACAAGTTTTCTTTTAATGTACTCTCAGTAAACTACTAGTTAAGTAGTTTTATTCTATAAGTTTTCTTTAAAGGTGCCATGTGTAAAAATTGAGGTAAAAATATCCAAAAAATGAGCTACACGCATCATAAGAATGAGAAGAAATAAGGGCGATGATGTCATTAAAAAAATGTCAAGTTATAGTGCTGCAGAGATATCAACCTTAATTAGCATTAGCATTACTAGCCACGGCCCGACAGGTGTCGTAATACCAGTTTCGGCCATGGGAGGCGGTATGCGGGCAACATAACCACCAGCCAAACATGCAATACACGAATTAACTCGCACGGCTTGTGGGTGTACTTGAACCTGATGTCAATCGTGTGGAAACTACAGCCCCACTACTACATTCAAATAAAATCTGATAAAAAAGGAACAGAACCAGAGTAAACATTGGCACTGCTTTCCATCGCTGGAGACAACTAATGGACATGAAAAAAATGAGGTCTGACTCCGAACTTGCAACATTTCTTTTGGATTGGTAAGTAAGATGCTGTTAGTATTTCGTTAGAAGTTTGTTTTATATGTTTGTGTAGATTTTCGGGAAGTTATAACATAGAAATGTATCGAAGGCTGTTCGATAAACGTATATAACGTTCATAAATACAGTATTGTAATATAGTACACATAGCACAATCTCTATTGCTCTTTTTTTCTTGCCAACTACGTGACCTATATTATGTATATTAAATGGCTTTCCTGAGGTAAATCTGACATAATTGTTCTCCAGCTGTGTTATTGACCTCTTCACGCTGATAAAAAACACTGATTGGTCGATATTATGTATGAGGAATACATTTTGGTAAGTTGTAGCCTAACGGTACTGTATCTTTCAGTGTTCGTGTTTTTTTACTATTATTAGCTAGTAGAGATGTTCGGTTTACGTGCGCTAGGGATCTGTCGTGTAACATTTACAAGCGCCAAAACGGTATTTATTGTTTGAATTGCGTGATAAAATTGACAGAATCTGAGAGCTGAGATTTTTTTTATATCATAACTAACCTGCTCTGTCTAGTCTGTCGGTATCCGTGTCCTCTTTGCTTCGCGATTTTTCTGTGCGTGAGAAAATTGATGTGTGGGGTGAGAGCGTGTGAAAAGTGTTTGCGTGTCTCACGGTTAATGCGTGAGAGTTGGAAGCTCTGCTTACGTTGGCGCTAGCTTGGTCAACATCAGCGAATGCTGTCTGTCAAATTAATGTAATTCAAACTAACAATAAAAATGTAATATGAACAAAACGAATATGAACATATTCACTGGTAAAGGTGAAGGGGAGTAGCTTGAAGATATTCATACTCTAGAGTAGACCAACTCACTTTCTGGAGGTATACTGCCCCCATCTGGTATGGAATGTGGAGTATGAATTTATTTATTTTTACACATGGCACCTTTAAGTGAACTTAACATTATACTTACAGTTTACTATTTATATACAATTTTTGCACTTGCAGTAGGCCTGCAGTACACTACTATGTTCAAATGTTATTTTTTATACTTGAAAAATACCTTTAATTCTACTTTAATTTTAAAAACATTTTATTAGCTTCATCCTTTTTTATCAACACTTAAATGTCAGTAAGTTTCATAAAGAAAGGGAACATTTTGTTAAAATGTTGAGAAAATAGTTGAGAAAAATCACATTTTTGTCAAAGACTACGCCTTGATCAGATCAAGAACGATGATCAAAACACAGGTGGAGTAGATCGAGTCCAACACCCCCAAAGCTTCACAGTCGTTTTCTCTTCATGGGTTAGGCCTACGCTTCATTTCATTTGGAAACATTAAGCAGTTTTGATTTACAAGCTGTTTAATGTTTGATGTCACATTATTTTACCTTTGAGTGAGCAATCTTCTATCACATGTTTCAGCTTCTTCTTCTCCTGTGTTTTGATCCAGAGATTCTGTTTTATGTTTTACATATCTGTTTTATAGCAACACTTTAATCAATATTTTCAAACAAAGTTTCATAAGACTGTATATGAAAAACGATGTAAAAAAAGTATATTTAATAGGCTACTCGATCAAAAGAGTTAACACAACTACAAGCCAAGTATACTTTGAATAATTAAAATTTTAAGTATATCTTGATCAAAAGATTGAGTACAAGTATAGGCTACTTGGACTTTTCTCTCAGTATAAGTCAAGTACACTTAAGTGTATTTAATATATTTTTGAGAAGTATGTAAAATGTAGACTAAAAGTATGCTTTCTTCTTTTTAGTTGAAAAGAAGTATACTAATAGAACACTTGAATAAACTTATTTTCCATGCTCATTTTATTTACTCTATAAGCTATTCCACCCGAAACGTTGTTACTATATAAAGCTGAACATGTTAGTTTATAAGACGGTGTGTAATATTATGTTTTTAAAAAAGTATTTAATAAGCTCCTCATTAAAAATAGTAAACACAAGTACAAGCCAAAAATACTTAGAATACTTAATTATACTTTTAATTATATCTTGATCAACAAGTATAGGCTAAATATACTTAGACTTTTCTGTCAGTATAAGTCAAGTATACTTAAGTGCAATTTGAAGTATATTTCTGAGAAGAACATAAAGTATATTTCTGAGAAGTATATAAAAAGTAGACTGAAAGTATACTTTCTTATTTTTAGTTTACTAATAGTATACTAATAGAACACTTGAATAAACTTCTTTTTCGTAAGGGGTTGGTTGCCCAGGTGATGTCCTGTGAGATGTATGTCCCCAGGAATTTGAAGTCCTTAACCCTCTCCACAGTGTCTCCCTTGATGTAGACCGGGGCAAGGTCAGTCCTCTTCCTACAGAAGTCTATCACCACCTCTTTAGTCTTAGAGGTGTTGAGAGACAGGTTGTTGGTGGATCACCAGATGGAGAGTTTTTGGATTTCATCTGTAGCATCTGGACCAATCGGACACACACAATTCATTTATTTAATGAATAATCCAGCAAACTCACTGTGAAACTTTCACCAAAACTTAACATCCCAAATGACGCTAACACCCTGGCAGGATGGTGTCTTGTTACAGGAAACACAGGGGGGTTTACGACCAAAAGGTATGTGGCTGCATGTGTAAGAGAGAGACAATGGGGGGACAGAAACAATCTTCCATGAAAACTTCGCTGCATTAATCAGAAACTAACTGATCTAGAAATGAACGTGGATCCCAGAAACTGTGTGAATGATTGTGATGTTTTGTGTCCTACTATGTATACACCATGGTATGTATTTTATTATACAACCAACGGTCATTGTAACTTTACCTGTATCATGTCTCCTATCAAATTAATCCTCATTTGATGACTCACGCTTTGATGTACATCACCTTCTCTTAAAATGCAGTGTGGATTTGTTATATCTATCTGAGTATTAATGAACAGAAAAAGAGGGCTTGAGACAGCGTTGTAAATCTTTCCCACAAAGGAAACTCCCGCCAGAAATTCCCTCTTTCTGATTGGTTCAAGTCGTGCCTTTTGGTTAAGCTTTAAAAGGCCCTTCCGTTAGCCCTGCCTCTCTCTCTCTCTCAGCGATTCTCAGCCGACAACAACGCAGTTTCTGCTGTTACTGCTACATGCTAATTGCTGTACATAAGGAATAATTATTTTTCAGCGACCATGAACAATACATTTTCCTTAGAATAAATGAATAATCAAAGAGTTCTTTGGAACTGATTAATTGATTGTAATATTAATTTGGCTTACCTCAAAGTTAATCTAATTAACTGACCCAAATATTAATAATTAATCATAATTGGTAATTATGGATTATTATTAATATTTCCCCTTAGAGCTAATATCGTTACACATCCCTGTAGGCAGACTCATCCTTATTATGGATAAGTCCAACTACAGTGGTGTCATCCGCAAACTTAATAAAAGTATTGCTTTTATAAGCTGGGGTACAGTCGTGAGTGTATAAGATGTGCCCCAGTGCTGAGTGTGAGAACAGAGGAAAGTTGGGAGCCCAGAAGAAACTGACTGGGGACGGTCTGTGAGGAAGTCATGGATCCATCTGCAGATGTTTGTGCTGATGCCCAGTCCGAGTAGCTTGGACACCAATCTTCCAGGGATGATGCAATTGAATGCAGAATTGAAATCCACAAACAACAGTCTTGCATAGGTGCCAGGATGTTCAAGGTGGATCAGCACACAGTGCAGGGCTGTGTTGATGACATCCACGGTTGACCTGTTTGCTTTATAGGCAAACTGGTGCTGGTCCAGTGTGGAGGGGAGGGAAGCTTTTATGTGATTTAGCAGCAGTCTTTCAAAGCACTTCATGATAGTGGAAGTGAGGGCCACTTATCTATTATCATTGAAGCTACTCACAGCTGATTTTTTCGGGATCGACACAATGATGGCAGATTTGAGGCACTTGGGGATGGAACAGGTAGACAGAGAGATGTTGAAGATGGAAGTGAATACCTCAGCAAGCTGGTCGGCACAGTCCCTCAACACTCTCCCAGGGATCCCGTCGGGCCTGGCAGCCTTCCTGGGGTTCACACCAAGAAAAGCCCTCCTGACCTCCTCTGCGCTCAAAGAGAATGTCAGGGCATCTGTGGGCAAGAGTGTCATTGGTGTGGCCGATGTTGACTCAGTCCTGGTTCCATTCACCTCAAAGCGCGCAAAGAAATAGTTGAGCTCCTCGGCCAAATTGCTGCTGGTACTTAGTCTTGGGTCTTTTGAACCCTTAAAGTTTGTGAGGTGTTGGATTCCCTGCCAAACGCGCCGGGGATCCCCCTCGTTAAAGTGCCCCTCGATCTTCCTCCTGTAGGCCGCTTTTGCTTCCTTGATGCCTATCTTTAATTTGGATCTGGCGGTGCTGTATAATTCCATGTCCCCGGCCCTAAAGGCTTTATCACGGTTTTTCAGCAGCAGCTTGACCTCCCTGTTCATCCATGGATTGTTGTTTTGATAGCATTTGACCTGTCTCTCGACAGTGACGTTGTCAATGCAGGTCTTAATTTAGTGCAGAACAGTGCAGGTGTAACCCTCAAGACTCTGCTGTGAGAAAAGTGCCCAGTCAGTGCGCTCAAAACAGTCTTGCAGTTGTGGAATCGCAGTAGCAGGCCACAGTTTTGTTAGTTTCACTGTGTGCACAGATCTCTTAAACACAGGTCTGTACGCTGGTGTGAGAAAGAGGGTCAGATGGTCAGACTGCCCTAAATGGGGATGGGCGGAGACCTTGTATGCCCCTCTGATGTTACTGTAAACATGGTCCAGAGTTTTATCACCTCTGGTTAGACATGTTACATGCTGGTAAAATTTGGGAAGGACAGTACGCAGGTTAACAAGTCCCCTGCCACAATAAAGATCCCATCTGGGTGGGTGGACAGGAGTTTATTCACACTACTTTGCAAGATGTCCACAGCTACACTAGCATTAGCACTGGGTGGAATGTAAACAGCTGTGACAAAAACAATCGTGAACTCACGCGGCAGGTGGAAGTGTCGGTATCTCAGTGTGACAAACTCCAGGTCTGGTGAGCAGTGTCTTTCAGTCACTGTGGCATCGGTGCTCCAGCTGATATTAGAGTAGATGCAGAGCCCCCCTCCTTTGCTCTTTCTGGAGTTGCCGGTTCTGTCGGCCCGGTGTGCTGTACGGCCCGCTAGCATGATAGCTTCGTCCGGAATCCCAGAGTGCAGCCATGTCTCTGTGATCACTACCAGCTAGCAGTCTTTAGCATATCTGTTTGCCTTGATGATCATCACCAGCTCATCCATCTTGTTGCATAGCGATCTGGCATTGGACACAAGAAGGCTGGGTAGCGCGGGCCTGTGTGGTGCCCTTTTTAGCCGGACCCTAATCCCTACTCTGCAGCCATGTAGCTTATTATATTAACTGACTTTCTAACGTTAACACTATAACGACAGAGTCCAGGAACGAGTGGTTCCTACATTATTACAGGACGTTTGCAGGTCAAGAAGTCCCATGAACGCAAACATCCAAAGCGCGCGCCCCGAAAACCAACGTCAGACAGCGCTCGAATACTGAATTGAATTGTCTTTCACATCATGCGCTTGTACGGATGAATTCACACAACCATTATGTAAAAACGCCCATCTTGGTGAGTATCCTATCAAACAAAGTCGGTTATATCTCAAGTGAACGTATTATTCACGTAGGGTCCGTGCGTTCGGTCTTAAAGGGGCAGCATTTTAACAAATGCTGTGTTTTAATGTTAATTAAACAAATAAATTACTCACTGCTCTTGACTAAATATGCTACATTTTGTAGCTTTGTAAAAAGATCCATCTATATTTAATTTATACAGTAATGAATATACAGTGTTTTTTCACATTTGATTGATTACTGTAGTTTTTGTTGTAGTATCAAAATTGGAATAAAGAATTGATATTTCACTGGAACCACTGACCCATTCCTCAGCACTGAGCCTTTCTGGAGTTGATCTAAATATGTGCTGTGCTGTTATTTGAAAGATAAAGTATGATAGAGCAATATAATTGTCACAGTCACAGACTCTGCAACCACCCTCTCAGGCCATCAGAGGGCGCCCTCGCCCGAATATTGGCTGTTACACGCACTACACTTCCCATAACCCCGTTCTCAGTCTAATCACCTCGCTCAGCTGTTTCTCATCTTCGGAGCTTTATAGCTGCAACTCGCACAGCATCCTGTGCGAAGTTTTGTATTGCTACTGTGAACAATTCCGAGCATTTCTTCCTGTGTTTGCCTACCTGGTTTGACCCTATTTTGTTCCTTGTTTCACGCCAGCCTGCTGCCTGCCTGCTTTACCTCTGCCTGGATGCTGGATTTCGACTGTTTGCCGCTTGCCTCGACCATCTGCCTGTTTACTGACCACGAATTCTCCTGCTCTCTACTGCTATTGTTTGCCGGTGATTTTACCTTTGCCTGTCAACTTCCCTTTTCTAAATAAATTGCTGCAAATGGATCTCTCAGACTCTGATGATTCACAACAACAATGAACAGTGAAAGTAACAGAAGCTCATACAATGCATTTTAGCAGTAAGCATGAAAATAAGTGAAGGAAATATATATTTGATGGGAAAAAAAATTGGTACAGGTATCGGGTACGGTATTGGTATCAGACTCGGCCTGGAAAAAGTGGTATTGGTGCTTAATAAATAATGAACCTTTTTTTCCTTTCTTTTTTTACAATTGATTGGACACATTTCTCAATACATAGATCTTTTTTTTTCCAAATCTCTTCACACAGTTCTCCTAAAAAAAATTCTACTTGGCACAGTAGTTATCTTCACATTCAAAATTCACTAAACATGGGTTCCCTTTCAAGGGAACTCGAGCTGCGTCAAACGCTGTGGGAATGCCCCTGCGTGAGTGTGTCATGAAGCACGTATGGAATCAGTCCAATGGCGAGACGGAACGTCATAGGCGGGTGACGTCATCGACCAGGAAACTATAAAGCACCCCAGAAAACACAAATGCGACAGCTTCTGTGCCTTCAGCAAGCGCTCTGTGTGTGAATATTGTCCAAGTGTTTTTGTCTGTCATTTAGTGTTTCACTAAGCAGGAGTTTTCACTACAAAAAAAAAGCATATATATATATATATATTATGGCGAGCGAACAGCAGTATAGAAAGTGTGTTCCCCCTTGTCCTCGTTTCCTTACTGGTGGGGATACACACGATCTATGTGTTGTTTGTTTGGGAGTTCAGCATGCCCAGTCAGCTCTCGATTGGGCTGACTGCGAGCGTTTGCCCCTTAGAACGCTCCGCTCCCGCCGACTACTTTTCGAGGAAAGTGGTTCGGTTCGCGCTCCCCGCGGCTCGGGTCCCGCTTCTGCCGAGGCAGAGCGGCGGCGCTTGACGTGGGGATCGCAGATGGATCTGTCAGCGGGGTTTGAGACGGGCCCAGCCCTATCTCAGCCTTTACCTGCCAGTTCCAGTGCCTCAGTTCAGGTGGAAGCACGCGCTGCGGTTTCTTCCCCCCAGGCTGAGGCACCAATATTGCAACTATCCAGTTCTGAGGAGCTGGATGTTGTCAGTATTGAGACAGGGGATACTGAGGACTCGTCACCTCATTCCCCTGAACATGAGGAGCTTATGGAGGTTCTCACTCGCGCTGTGTCTAAACTAAGCATTGAATGGCCATCTGTTAGGCAGGAGTCTGTTGTGAGAAGCAAACTGGATGAGAGATTTCTGCCCTCCCGTGTTCAACCTCCACGCCGGTGCCTACCGTTTTTTCCCGACCTCCACACCGAGGTGTCGAAGTCGTGGAAGAAACCGGTTTCATATCGTATTTTTAGCCCTCAGACCTCCACCTATTCGAATATTGTGGGGGCTAAATTATATGGTTATGGGGCGATGCCTAAGTCTGAAGAAGCGTTAGCGAGTCATCTTTCTGCTGAAGCAGCATCCTCTTTGAAGGCACCGACTTTGCCCTCCAAGCCACTCAGAAATACATCGGCTTTGGTGGGCAAAGCTTATTCGGCGGCAGGTCAGGCCACATCATGCCTGCATACGATGTCTATATTACAAGCGTATCAGGCAGATTTATTGAAAGATGTGAGCGAGAGTGAGGAGGTTAGTACTGATGTTATTCGTGAATTACGTCAGGCTGCTGATTTATCTCTGCGTGCCACTAAGGAGTCGGCCAAACTAATGGGCCGCTCTATGGCAGCCTTGGTGGCCGCAGAGAGACATTTATGGTTGAGTCTTTCCGGTATGAAAGAGAAAGAAAAATCTTTTCTTTTGGATGCTCCACTATCTCCTTCTGGGTTATTCGGTGATGCGGTGAATTCGGTCATTGATAAATTTTAAGAAGAGAAAAAGCAAGCAGCAGCGTTTCAGAAATACCTCCCACTCAAAATTCATGTACCTGGGGCTGCTGGGCGGGGGCAGTCCCGGCCGTCGACAAGCTCCTCCCATAGGGCGCAACAAAAACAGAGTGTCACGTCTCGTACCCCCCCTGTCAAACAGTGGGAACAGACGCGGCACTCTCAGACGAAGTCTTCTGGTGGTAAAACCGATCTGAGGACGGTTATTATGGCCAAGAAGGCTTTGCCTCTGGCGTCAGGATGCTGAGGGTAGTCCCCACCGTGAGGGAAAGGAGTTCACCGCTTCAGACGGTGCCCATTCTCTCTCGGTGCCCTCAGGGGTCCGGTCTGCCAACCCTGACTTTATGCCGGGGCGTAGACGGTCCCAGCGAGCGTTTTCCCGAGGGGCGCTCGCCCTCTCTGAGGAGGGGTTCAGGGCAGTTAAACCAGTCGTTCCCTGCCGGTGCACCGTTACAGGGCGCTGCGTTTGCTGCTCAAAATATTCCAGAGGCCAGCCTCGAGAGGCTGGTACCCTTAGTAGATTTTCTGGCAGAGTGGAAAAGCCTTCCAAGAGTATCTCAGTGGGTCCTGCAATCGATAGAGAAAGGGTATGCTATCCAGTTCAGATCTCGTCCACCTCGATTCAGCGGGGTCCTGCCCACTGTGGTGGGCCCCGAGCAGGCTCTGGTAATGGAACAGGAGGTGAAAACGCTCTTGCAAAAGGAGGCTATAGAACGGGTTCCTCCTTCCAGCAGGGAGTCGGGTTATTACAGCCGATATTTCATCGTTCCAAGGAAAGATGGGGGGTTGCGTCCAATTTTAGATCTGCGCCTGTTAAATCGTTCTGTAGCGAAGCTCAAGTTCAAAATGCTCACTCTCAAGCAAATCGTGTCACAAATCAGATCCGAGGACTGGTTTGTCACGATAGATCTAAAGGACGCGTATTTCCATATCTCCATCCTTCCACAACACAGGAAGTTCCTGAGGTTCGCTTTCGGGGGCGAAGCGTACCAATACCGTGTTCTTCCGTTCGGTCTAGCTTTATCTCCCCGCACATTCACGAAGTGCATGGATGCAGCGCTGGTCCCGCTGCGACTCCAGGGCATTCGTATTTTAAACTATATCGACGATTGGGTGATTTTAGCTCATTCGGAGCAGCAAGCGGTTCGGCATCGAGATGTCGTCCTCGCTCACATCAAAAGATTGGGGTTGAGGCTGAATGCCAAGAAAAGTGTGTTATCTCCAGCTCAGAGGACCTCTTTTCTGGGGGTGTTATGGGATTCGGTAGTAATGCAAGCACGCCTGTCTCCAGCTCGCATCGCATCGATTCTCTCAGCCGTGAAACAAGTGAAGCTAGGCCAGTCGCTCACTGTAAAGCAGAGACTGCTGGGTCTGATGGCAGCAGCGTCCAATGTTATACCTTGCGGCCTGTTGTACATGAGACCTTTACAGTGGTGGCTCAAGACCAAGGGGTTTTCCCCGAGGGGGAACCCACTCCGCATGATCAAGGTCACGCGGCGCTGCCTCCGTGCTCTGGTCATGTGGAGAGAACCTTGGTTTCTGTCCCAAGGACCTGTATTGAGAGCTCTTTGTCGTCGTGTAACGCTAACGACAGATGCTTCCCTCACAGGTTGGGGGGCGATCATGAGTGGTCGTCCAGCCCGGGGTCTGTGGCAGGACCACCATCTTTCGTGGCACATAAATTGTCTAGAAATGTTGGCGGTGTTTCAGGCTCTGAAATATTTCCTCCCAGACCTGAGAGGCCATCATGTTCTTGTTCGGTCCGACAACACATCGGTTGTCTCCTACATAAATCATCAGGGGGGTCTGCGTTCGCGCCCGTTATACAAGCTGGCTCGCCAGATCCTTCTATGGTCCCAGGGGAAGCTTCTCTCATTGGGGGCGATTTATATCCCAGGGTATTTGAATCAGGGGACAGACATCCTGTCGAGGCAGGGGCCGAGGCCCGGGGAATGGAGACTCCACCCCGAGGTATTTCGGTCATGCCGAGGTAGACCTGTTTGCTTCCATAGTGACCTCACATTGTCCGCTGTGGTTCTCTCTTAGCCATCCAGCCCCTCTGGGGTTGGACGCTATGGTGCAGGCGTGGCCGAGGTCGCGTCTGTACACTTTTCCCCCGATTGCTCTGCTCCCAGGAGTTCTGGAGAGGGTTCGCCGGGACGGGGTCAGCCTATTGTTAGTAGCCCCGTTCTGGCCGGCCCGAGTGTGGTTTGCGGACCTGGTGTCTCTCCTCGACGGCTCTCCTCTGGACATTCCGATCAGGGGAGACCTTCTTTCGCAGGCGAGTGGGTCGATCCTTCACCCCCGCCCAGAACTGTGGAATCTGTGGGCCTGGCCTCTGAGGGGGTCCAGCTCATAGGTGCTGGTCTCTTGTTGAGACCATTCTTCACTCCAGAGCTCCATCCACGAGGAGGTTATATGCCTTGAAGTGGAACCTTTTCACTTCTTGGTGTGGAGAACACCAGCTGGACCCAGTTAACTGCCCGGTGGGTGCAGTGCTGGAGTTTCTGCAGGAGCGTTTCTCCACAGGGCTATCCCCCTCCACACTAATGCCTGGTTCAGATTACACAATTTTTTTGTTTTATGCGATAGTCACTGTGTCAGATTACACGATTTTGACTCCTAAAATCTTGTCGTGTCGTGGACAAGAACCATGTCAGACTACACATTTCTTCCAGACCAGTCATCACGTGCCGTCTTTGAAGAAGCGCGTGAAGGCGAAACTAGTAGCGCCTGACTTCCGGAAACGAACGTAAACAAACAATGGATGAAGCGGCGATTTTCGTATTGGCTGTCTTGTGTTCAGAAAAAGAAAAAAAAAAGAAAGAAAACCCGACAATGGACACGTTCCTGGATTGCACGAAGAGGACAGTATGGACTGTCAATCCTTCAAAGAGAACTTGAGGTAAAATATATTTTTTTTATATAACGTTAGGCCTATATTTGTACTTTTAGCCAGTAGTAAAAGTAATATAAATGTTGCTAGCTTGCCACAACGATAAGATATTTCAAAAACAGACTGTTACAACAATTATTTGTTCACCAATTTAATTAAATACTTGGGTTTATGAATCGATCAAAGGCATTAAACTGATTTTTTTTTATTGTTAAAGGCTCAATTTACCCATGTGACTGCATAACAATAAATGGTTACTTTGAAAAAAAAGCCTGATGTTTTTTTTTGTTCTTGTTTTTTTACACATGAAGGACAGTGACAGGAAGGGTTTTCGTGATCTGCTTAGGATGGATGTGGAGGATTTCAGCTACTTGCTTGGCAAAGTTACACCATTTATCCAAAGAAGGGACACAAAACTGAGAAGAGCAATCAGTGCAAGAATGAGGCTGTCACTTACCCTACGATTCCTTGCTACTGGTAAAAAGAACATTTAAAAAAAAATATATGACCCTGGTTTCACTGACAAAATTTAATCTAGTCCCATAGTCCCAGACTAAAATGCAAGTTTAAGCTGTTTAAACTAAAAGTAATTTGCACTGACTTACCTTAAAATATGTCAGTGACATTTTTTAAGATAAAGATAATGTTTTTAAGGAAAGTTTATAAAAGCTACTTAAATGCTCCATCTCATTTAATGCCTAATTTGTGCTTAATCTTGCTGTGTCTGTAAATCCAGGCCATGGTACATTATAAACCTTATACATGCTTCCTTCCACAGGAGAGACGTTTAGATCTCTTAGCTTCCAGTACCGGATCGGCCGTAGTACTATCAGTGAGATAGTAATGGAGACTTGTCAAGCCTTGTATGGCGTCTTAAAGGAGGATCATTTAAAGGTAAGTCATTTGATGTAAATAACAGACGTACATTTCAAGACAGTGGGTTTACACAAAGAGAAGCCTTTACTGAATAATTCCCAAAACAACGCATTTTAACCAGAGTTATGGATATGTTTTTGATTTATAATAAGTGGACTTTTTTATTAAGTATAACCTCTGTAAAAATGAGAGAACATTACATGTATTAATTATATATGGTGTTTATTTTTTTCAGACTCCTACAACAGAGGCAGAGTGGAGAGAGGTGGCTATGGGATTTGAAACCAAATGGCAGTTTCCTAATTGCTTAGGAGCTTTAGATGGAAAGCACATCTATATCCAACCACCTGCAAACTCTGGAAGTACATATCACAACTACAAGTCTAGATTTTCAGTTGTACTCATGGCAGTAGTCGACGCAGATTACAAATTTATTTATGCCAATGTTGGCGTACAAGGAAGAGTGTCAGATGGAGGAATATTTGGCCAGTCAGACCTCCGAGCTGCCATGGACAGACATCTGCTAAATGTCCCACCCCCAGAGCCACTACCAGGGAGCAACATATCTTCACCCTATGCATTTGTTGGTGATGAAGCTTTCCCTCTCCGAATCGATCTGATGAAGCCATACCCCTTCCGAAATCTGGACCATGGGCAGCGAATATTTAACTACAGGCTATCAAGGGCAAGGCGTACAGTAGAAAACGCGTTTGGAATTTTAGCCAATAGACTCCGTGTCTTTCTTTCCAACATTGCACTGGAGCCTGAGAAAGTAACAACAGTTACACTGGCTGCACTCTGTGTGCACAACTTCCTGAGGAAGAAGGCATCTGATGTGTACCTGCCTTCAACCTTTGCAGATGTGGAAGATGCCAATCACAACATGGTTCCTGGAGCTTGGAGAAGGGATGGAGAACTCCACTCTGTGGAAGCAAGCAGTGCACGGGATGCCACGACCGTCGCCAAAAATCAGAGAGACAGTTTAAAAGCATATTTTCTTTCACCAGCTGGATCTGTTTCCTGGCAGGAAAATATGATTTAAACATGGACACCAACTGATTAAATCTTTTCATATTAACCATTTTGTGGTTAAAATGTGATTCTGCCATTAATTACTCTCCCTCATGTTGTTCCAAACCTGTACAATCTTTATTCATCTTCGGAATGCAAATTAAGATATTTTTGAATATCTTAATTTGTGTTCCAAAGATGACAAAGGGGCTTGTGGGTCTGGAACGACATGAGGGCGAGTAATTAATGACAGAATCACATTTTTGGGTGAACTAACCCTTAACATTTTACTAAAGTTTTACTAAAGTTTTCATCCTTTGTTTTGATTGTATATTATACTAATATTTACATAACACTAACCCTTTAAAGGCTTAATTATATGTGTCATTAAACATTTTTGAATTTGTAATGGTTAAAATTAATATGAAATACGTTTAAAAAAATACACAAGATGCATTTTCTTTAGTAAACTTTTTTATTGAAATCAAATAAGACTTGCCTTGACTCATTTCAAACGTCTTACATTTTGAACAAAGGGACAATTACTCACAAAAATGAACCCTTTTAAAATGTGCAAATATTACAGAACAGATTAAACATTAACCACTTTCAAAGTGTCAAAAAAAAAAAAAAAAAAAAATGAAGATACAATGTGACTGCACCATCACTTACTTACCAATCAATACTTACACCCCATTTATGTCCTGGTCATATGCCTATTCTACTGCCCTGAGATAGCTCACTGGAGGTGTTACAGGGGGTACATGACTGGGTGTATTTTGGTAGAGTTGGTTAAAATTGGTGTGTCCCTGCCAAGTTGTTTGGGGGCGTAACACTCGCTGGGTGTCTGGGTGTAAAGCTAATCTGGCCTCATTTTCATGTGCATCATACAACATCATAAGGATGTTGCGCAGTCTCATTTTGGTCAGTGGGTCTTTAATCATCTTAATCTCAGTCACTACCTGTTTGCCAAATGTTTCATCAACATCCTTTCCAGCATTTACCAGTGTTTCAGATCATTTTTTTAAAACAGTTACTTTCTCCATTTCAACTTCATCAAATGATTTTTCCCGTAACTTTTGTTTGGACTTATGTGCTCTTTCAGGATTAGTGATTGAAACCTGATGATGCTGGTAGGATGATGAGGCTTCAAGTGAGGTTTGTGAAGTTGATGGTCCAGATGTGAGGTGGGAGGTGGATGACTCAGACACATCCTCCTCTGTCTCCTGATCTTCACCACCCTCATCTGTGATGCTCTGTTCCAAGTCATCCAACTATGATACATTTTGTTTACATTTTAAAAAAAATATCAGGCATAATAAGTAATGGCACAATACATGTTTGTATAGAAAGCTCACAAATTGTATGTAAAAGTTGGAAAGTACTGTAACAACCTTTAGCCAAAACTTACATTCAGTGTAGACTGAGACATACGTTGGACAACAAAAGGTTGTAGAAACTGGAGATTTTTTAAAATCCACTTCTGTCTGGAAGTCAATTCTTTGTCACCGCTGCCACTTGGTTTTAACCGGAGGACTTTCCCATACTGTGTTCGGAGGGAAGCAGCTTTTATTTGGACCTCACCGGCTGTAGGAAAGAAATCAGATTACTAATCTAGCACCTGTAAAATCTAGTCTATGTACATGCATACACACACACACACACACACACACATACTTAAACTCACTCACATAATACACACACATAAACTCACTCATTCACACACACTCACTCACTCTCGCTTGCTCATTCACACACACACACACACACACACACACACACACACACACACACACACAAACACTCGCTCACTCATTCACACTCATTCACACACACACACACACACACACACACTCTCGCTCATTCACACACACTCGCTCACTCATTCACACACACTCTCGCTCGCTCGCTCATTCACACACACTCTCGCTCACTCGCTTGCTCATTCACACACTCTTGCTCGCTCGCTCATTCACACACCCTCACGCATTCTCACTCGTAACACACACATAATCACACTCACACAAACAAGTTTCTCTATAGCGAAGTACAATTTAATGAATGATTAGTTAGCTTAATGCTAATTCCAGTCAGTTACTCACCGGGTTGCTGAAGTACTTCTGCTATTTTTTTCGCCAACATTTTTCTTTTTTAATTCTGTCATGGTACTCTCTTGATGAAACATCATACAGGCAGGAGTACTGTTGCCACAGCTCCACGAACCTTTCCTCCATTTCACAATTCCACTTAGCAACACCATCGTCTCTATTTCGTTTCGGCATTTTTGAAAGCTGTGTATGGAAATGCGTCTGTGCTCCTATTGGTCAATGTCACACGTGATAGAACCCGTCGTGGAGGACCGAAAAAAAAATTAAACATGCTAGTCTTTTTGTCGTGGTGTCGTGAAGCATCGCAGACGCAACGTAGGCTGTCGCCCGCTATGACACACTATACGAGATGAAACGATCGAATCTTGCGTCCCGACGCCCGTTGTCGTATACGAATTCTCACGACACTCGGGCTAAAATCATTAAATCTGAACCAGGCATAAAGGTGTACGTGGCGGCACTAGCTGCTTACCATGTCCCTTTCAGTGGAGTCTCTTTGGGGAGACACCCGCTGATAACACGTTTCCTTCGTGGTACTTTGAGGCTGAGGCCGCCAGTTCGCACGAGGGTGCCATCCTAGGATTTGGCTATCGTATTGGAAGGTCTCTCCCTGGCTCCTTTCGAGCCCATTGAAGAGGTTTCTGAGAAATTCATTACTCTTAAAACTATTTTTCTTCTTGCTATTTCGTCTCTTAAGAGGATTGGAGACATTCAAGCACTTTCGGTTGCTCCCTCGTGCCTGGAGTTTTCGCCTGGGATGGTGAAAGCTTTTCTTCATCCTAGGCCAGGCTATGTTCCTAAGGTTCCTACTAATGTTCCTAGACCTATAGTTCTACAGGCCTTCTGTCCTCCTCCATTTACGTCGTCTGACCAGGAGAAACTTAATTTACTCTGCCCAGTTAGGGCCTTGGATGCGTATGTCCACAGAGCTGCCCTGTGGAGGAAATCAGAACAACTGTTTGTTTGTTTTGGATCACCAAGTAGGGGGTGTCCTGCATCTAAACAGAGGATGAGCAAGTGGGTGGTTGAGGCCATCTCACTTGCTTACGAGTCGGCTGGTCAGCCTTCACCTTTGGCTGTGCGAGCTCATTCTACTAGGAGTATGGCTGCTTCTAAAGCTCTCTTGTCAGGAGTTTCTCTTCATGATGTTTGGGATGCGGCGGGATGGTCCTCGCCGCATACCTTTGTCAGGTTCTATGACCTGGACTTCAGCTCCACCCCTGGGGCGCAGGTGCTTTCGTCTGCTTGTGCGCTCTGACTTCACACGACGGACACTTGCTCTTATGGCGACGTGGGTATTAGCGTTCCAACAGCGTTTGACGCAGCTCGAGTTCCCTTGAAAGGGAACGTCTCGGTTACGTATGTAACCTTAGTTCCCTGAATAGGTATGAAGGTAAAACAGTAGCAAAACTCGAGAGCTTGCTAATTTGAATGTGAGAACTTGTAAAATTAATATTTGTATTTGTAAGTTGAAATTTATACTTGCAGCTCTGATGTGAAAAGCTGCATCTGTCGATTTGCACACACAGACAATACTCAGAACACCTGTGTTTTGAATTCGAAGTTGCAGATTAATAGTTACAAATGTGTAAAGTGTCATTTACATAAACAAAATGACAGGCACAATTGTGTACTACACATTTATCTTTGTGCTTTAGTTCAGTTTCGTTGTACAACCACAAGTCGGCACTCACAACCTCTCATATCTGGCAGTACAACTTCAAATCCTAGCGCTTTGACTTTTGCTACTCTTTTTGCGATATGCCTGTAGCAAAACTCACTCGTGCACTTGTAAATGCAGACTTGAGAGAGCAGAGTCGGGGGCGGGGCTGGGGTCGGAATGAAGTAATTTTATTGGTCGATGCCTCACCAATGAAAACATTTATGCTTATGTATCAGCTATTTTTTAAAACGCTTGGAAAATATTTTTATGAAATATCATTAGTTTTACTGGAATAGTTTTACAGAATATGAACGCAACGCGTTTAATTGAGACAGTGGTATTAAAAGACCAAACTCAGGAAACACCATAAAGCATACAGAAAAAAAAAATGAGCACAGAATATGAACGCAACGCGTTTAATTGTACGTTTTCCTCGAACCCAAGAAAACACTTAATGAGGCTTAATGGACCAACAGTTATAAAATAAAAATTAAAAACAATAAAAAAACACATAATTTGTTACTTTATTAATAAAACACAGGCAGCGAGTTTATTTGCACTGAACACACATTTGCTTATATATGCCAATTCCATTGCAATATGAAAATGCACCTAAATTATCTGATAAGAATGTAAAATGTATACCTTGAAATGCAATGTAAGTCGCTTTGGAAAAATGTAAATGTTTTAAATATTCACCCTATAGCCTAACTGTTGGACACACAAAAACAAACAAAACATAAATAAATTATATATATACGTGTGTGTGTGTGTGTGTGTGTGTGTGTGTGTGTCTTTTACAGTCTATGGTATATATATATACCAGATGGCATATATATATGGCATACGTCATATGTTTTACGTCATATTCTGTGCTCATCTGCTTTTCTGTAGTATGCATTATAAGCATTGTGTCTACTGAGTTTGATAATATCGTTTATTTATTTTAATATCAGTCTAATGCATTAAGCCATGTTAGTGTTTCAGTGCACGCGGGTTTCGTGACATCATCGAACTCCCATTTCATTGGCTAGGTACCAACCAATAAAACGGCTCCTTTGACCCCCCCTCCTCCCGCCCCCCTTTCTCTCTCACCGCCTCTGAGTTTCAAGTGCACAAGTTAGTTTTGCACCTGATATATCGCGAAAAGAGTAGCAAAAGTCAAGGCGCGAAATTTGAAATTGCAGTGACAGATTTGAGAAGCTGCAAGTGCCTAATTGAGGAAGTACCGCGAATGTGAACGTAAGATTAAACGCAAAATATATATTACAAGTTTGTGTCTGTCGTTGTATTTCTGTGAATGGCATTTTACACATTTGTGTCTACTTGTCTGCAGCTTCAGATTCAGAATACAGGTTTGTGACTATTGTATGCGAGTGCAAATTTCAACATTCAACTTCAGATTTTTATTTTACAGGTTTTCACATTGGAGCTGTGAGTGTAAATGTTCATGTACAAGTACGAATATTTATTGTACAAGTTCTCAAATTCACATTTACATGCTCTCGAGTTTTGCTAGCTGTTTTACCTTCATAAATAGGGAACGAGACGCTGCGTCGTTCTGCCATACTCCCGGCATGCCCGTGATCTACTTGCTTCAGGCCTATCAGAAGCTGTCGCATTTGTGTTTTCTGGGGTGCTTTATAGTTTCCTGGTCGATGACGTCACCCGTATATGACGTTCCGTCTCGCCATTGGACTGATTCCATACGTGCTTCATGGCGCACTCACGCAGGGGCGTTCCCACAGCGTTTGACGCAGCGCCTCGTTCCCTATTCAGGGAACTAAGGTTACATACGTAACCGAGACGTTTCCTGCTGATTATGTATTATGATCATGATTTACTCTTTGACTTTGATAAATGATTAACTTGTTGATCCCCAAGCAGACAAGAGTATCAGAGACAGACCAAGAAAGATACTTGTGAATTGAGGTCAAAATGAGAGTTCCTGTAAAATTCCTCGGCTTCGTCTTTTGGTTGTTTTCCTTAAATTGTGCTCGATGTCAAGGCAAGTGATTATTTGTTTTTGTTATTTATTTGAATGTCTTTTTAATTTAGATTGTATTGACTTGAATATAAATGTTATATTATATGCACTTCCTAAACTGTAGATTTAGAAAGTGTTACCTAGTGTTTCATGTTTTTGTGTAAAAAAAAATTGTGCTTCTCAGAATGTCGTATAGCAAATATTAACTATAAATACACAGAACCAGTTGCAAAAGAGTTATACGATGATGGTGAAACAGTGAAGCTGAGCTGCACGACTGGAATTACTGGAATGTATTGATTAAAATGTGAAAAAGGACAATTTAATCATTTTAAAGGAAGAAAGGGTAAATGTGCTTTATGCTTTTTTATTGTCTTTATAAGTTTTGTATTAAATGTATGGAGCCCCTAAATGGACATGGTGATGGAAAAAAATTCGGATGGGAGAAAAAAATATTTTTCAAATCGTGTGCATTCCCTTGCAAAACTTGTGTTCTCTAGCAAAGATGTTTGCGTTCTTTTGCTAAACCTGTTGTGAGCTCAGGCAGACGGTCCCTTCAGACTTTTCTCTCTGCCGCCTGCTCATAGAGACCAATTTATATTATAAACTTTTTTTGAGGAAAATTGGGTTGTAGCTTGTTGTTACTATGATTGGAAAGTGATTGGGAGATTACAGAGGAGGGAAGTTATGGTGATGTTATTCACTTTGAGTGTGTATCTAATGACAAAAAGATAGACGGAAGTAGTGACATTCACTGCACAGAGACGGGTGAATGGAGTGACAAAGTGCAAAGGTTCATTCCATTGTTTATTTGTTTGTTCGTATCTTCGTCCAATGATCACAGATTTCTGAGCTTTATTCAAAACACCAATTTAACTATTTCTCTTTCCCTTGCTTTTCACACAGAGATAACATGCACAGCACCAAATATATCAGATGGTGATGTTGTTGAGAAAATGCAGATGTATCATCCCCAGATGTGCATATATTATGAATTCAAATTATGAAATCAAATTAGAATGATGGATATTTGTTTACAGTAAACATGTGTGCAACACCAAACATCCCAAATGTGGAGATTGTGGGAGATCAGAGAACACACTACAACATCAATTCAAGAATACAATATAAATGTCGTCCTGGGTTTGAACCAGAGCAGCCTGTACAAATCACCTGTAATTCCCAGACTGAATGGACAGGCATACGACAATGCACTGGTATAATTGATTATTATTATCACTTATTATTATTCTCATTATTATTATAGAAATTATCAGAATTTTTATTTTACTTCATTCTGATTGGATGGTTCTCCAAATTAAATGTAACAAAATAAAGACATTTTAAATATCATTTTAAATATTTGTTTAAAAGTTTGAAAGTGCCCGACAGATTAATTCACCACACTATACTTTATGATTTGATTCAAGAAGAAAATAAGCGAACAGTTAAAATATTGCTTGTGCACAGAGTGGTCTTGTGTAAGAAAACCCTTTCTTGGACTTTGATAAATGATTAACTTGTTGATCCCCAAGCAGACAAGAGTATCAGAGACAGACCAACAAAGATACTTGTGAAACTCCTCGGCTTCATTTTTTGGTTGTTTTTCTTTAATTGTGGCCAATAAGGCAAGTTCTTTTTGTTGTTGTTATTTATTTGAATGTCTTTTTCATTTAGATTTAATTGATTTGAACATAATTGTTATATTATATGCACTTCCCAAAACATTAAACTGTATCTCTAGAGAGTTGTGCAAGTACTTCAGCATTTAACTCTAGCAACTCTAGTCACTTCTTTGCTGATTTTCCCTTTTGTTGTTGCATGTTTTCCCCACGAGCTCCCCCTACAGCTGTGGTGGGGCGTATATGTCACAACACTGTCGTAAAAAACACACACCTCCTCCTCCCCCTCTCTACCGCTGCTCATGTGCGTTTGTTATGATCGGAGCAAGCCAACTGTATCGTGTGGAGCTATGTCTACCGAGGTGGGTAATACATCATACACGTTATCATAGAACATTGACATGTACATTTTGTCGTAAAGCAATTCGTGTTTCGCGCTCGTTCTCGTTCTCGCTTCTCACGAGACTTCCAATTTCCATCTTGCCGGGACGGCAGTCCCCAAGTTGCAAGGTTGGTTCTCTTACGAGAGGTTCTCTCGTACTGCGTAATAGCTTACGCTAGGGGAAAACTCCTTTTGTAAAACACGTTGCGGCAGCATGCAAACATGGGCGAGATGGCTCGCGCGCCCATTGGCTGACCTGCAGCAACTGCAGCAGCCTATCGAGAGAGCCCTCTCATGACGTCAGATCCAATGAGGGCGCTTTGCGCGCACTGCGTCATGTCCCGCCGAAATGGGCGGGGCCTCGGGCTATAAATATAGACTCGGAAGGCTGGTTTAGCTGATTTTTCATCTCTTCAAGCGAAGCTCACGCATCGCTGGATCCCGAGAGGAAGAAGCTGCGTCGTCTGATAAGCCTTCTGCGGGACGAGCCTTTGCACCTGAAGCCGCTGGTCGACAACTCGCTGCCGCCTTCAGTCGCCGTTCCTGCTAACGCTTTCCGGCGTTATATCCTTTTCTCTGCTACTGTGTTTTTTTTGTGTGTGCGTGTGTCGCACACACTCTCATTGCACTAAAAGAGCCGGGCGTCTTTTTCAAGACGCCCCTTTTCCTGGTGAGGATCACGCAGCTCTCGCGCTAATGCCTATGGTGACTCTGAGGACTCGCCAGGCATCCAGCGCCGTAAAAAGCGCCGTGCTCAACGGGTCCCGGAACCCCCCCCCCCCCCCCCTCCAGCCCGCAAAGCTCGCCGGTGCGCCCGCCCGCCTCTCAGGCGACTGGAAATATCAATATTGCAGCATACGAGCCTGTTACAATACACGCACGCCTGCAAACAAACACCGAAGCAAAACATGATGACGCTCTTCCCGTTCTCGGGCCGCGCAAAGTGCGCGAATGGGAATGTCAGAAACGGACGGTCACTGGGCTAGTTTCTTTACGTACAAGAAAGCTACCCCGCCCTCGTCGCGTGCGTCGCTGGCGAAAGGAGAAAAGAGAGTGCTCTTAGTCCCGCTGAGGCCGGACCAACCTCCATTTCTCACACATTTCTCATTCCCCTCTGAAGTTCAGGCGACTGGAAATGTCAATATTGCAGTAAACGAGCCTGTTGTAATACACGCACGCCTGCAAACAAACGCCGTCACAAGACATTAGTTGGGAGGTTAAGTGACTTGACTTCAAGTCATGATGCAAAGGTCCACTTTGGTATGGAAGTACCTTAGGGCCATAGAAATAAATTTATCCTAAGACACAAATGAGATCACATCTTGGCCGCCGACCATACTTGAGAGGCCCATATCTTTGCTTCTGTTATATCTATAATGACAAATTTGGTATCAACGTGATCAACGTTTTTGCTACAGAAAAGGGCTGTACGAATTATACACAAGGCTGCCTATTTTGAACACACAAATCCTCTCTTTCTTAAATCAAAGTTATTAAAAATGCAGGATCTTGTAAAATTATATAATGCACAGTTCATGTTTAAAGTATATCACTATTTATTACCTGTGAACGTTCAAAACATGTTTTCTCTCAAAGAGCAGTCGTACAATTTGAGAGGATTTGGGAACTTTGTGGTCCCAATGGCGGGTTCCACCAGGAGGAGTTTTTCTATGTCTGTATGTGGGGTTACTTTGTGGAATAATTTGGGGCTTGAATTTAAGCAATGTCAAGACATTCACCTTTTCAAACGTCTTTACAAACAAAAGGTCTGGTCACATTACAATGATAATGAGGTTTGATTGTATTCATATTGTGTGGAGTGTTGATTAGTTGTTATTTACCCTTGTGGTATTACGTCTACCATTGTTGGTAGCTGTTCGTCACTGTTATGTACCCTTGTGGTATTCCGTCTACCATTGTTGGTATTTGATATTCATTGTTACCTGAGGTAATATCTGTATGAATATGTATAGTATGTATGTGTGGTTTTGCATATGTGCAACTATAATACTGTTTCTTAATGAGGTATTATTATTACTAGTATTTTTTTATATATATAAATAATTGTATTTTTCCTTCTCTCTTTGAGATAGTTGAAGTAGGAAGCAGCTATTTTGTTTGTATTCTTTGACAGACTGGGGTGGGGTTCAATAAGTTTTACTTCTCCCCACTCCATTTCAAGCATAAGTGTATAAGTTATTATTCTTACTATTATTATTCTTATTATTATTATGTATTTTTTTTTTTCTGTTGTCACACTATTTGCTTGAAATAAATAAATAAATAAATAAAATAAATAAATAAATAAACGTGTACATTTTTGGGGTCAAGGAGTCCAAAAAAATAGGTTCCAAGACTAAAAAACAATAATGTTGTCCTTACCATGACAATTGGAGGTGAAGTATGCAATTTTTTATCAAAAAACGCATGCCAAACACAACATGTATGATTTGGATGGGGGAGGTGAAGTAGCCTCTGTGATGCTGGCATAATATGCAGCCCATGAGATCCATTCTCCGGCTTCAAGGTTCTCTTTCACGAGAATGTTTCTGACTCTCTCTAACCACTGGTAGCCTTCTTCAATTACATTGATGAGAGGACGGGAGGCTGGATGAGGATGACTGTTGGTATTCAGGGCAGGAACATACAAGACCTCATCTAGGCCAGGAGCCAGGTCCACTTCTCAGGATGTTTTTTGCTACCTTTTTTTCACTATTATTTCCTATTATCTTATACCTTGGGCCATCACAAGTTGATAACGATCACCCCCAACTCAGCCCCGTTTGGTCTCAGGGGCCAAAAAACACCCTTTTTGGGAAAAGCTTTTGGCGGAATGATGTAATTGTGAATATTAAGGTACTGCAGCTACATACATGACCATATGACCCTACAATTTTGCATGGTGTATCCTGACACATAGGGGAAACTAGCAGAAAAAGATTCTGGGGATTGCTGCCTTTTTGCTGTCAAATATCACCCTCAACATACCCCAAAAGACAAAAAAAAAATGGCTGTCCGCCTGACAAATTGTCAACAAAAGTGATAATTTTCAAGCATTTTATTATATATATCACTGCCTCAAATGTACATGAACAACTTCCCAAGTTTATAAGCTTCAATTTAAGTCCAAGATGACCTTTCTATCTCGAGGATTATAGCTGGTATAACCAAAGTTATCCACTGTACCTCAAATCAGAGAAAACAGAACTTTCAAGCATTACCATTCCATATTGGATTAAGCATATTTTTTGCATATGTACAATGTCTTAAACAAGAGTTGAGACTTGACTTATGTACTGCTATACTATATGAAGTGAATTAAATAAAGTGAAATAAAGTGAAAAGTGAGTAATGCTATGCCCCTAGGTCAGGGCTATTCAAATAGCTTCATTCCTTCATTCCTTCAACTCCTTTAAGCTTGCGTTCCGTTATCCACTGGGAGGTGCTGCGCAGTTCAAAGTAAACTAAACTGCGAGTTGAACTGAAAGTAAACTGAAAACAGCACTATTTGTTCTATATTTGTTGTTACTGACCGAGAAACAGCTTCAGATGATTCAGTGACAGAGCGGTCCGAACGAATCTGAATCGTTTCAGACTATTATGCAAGCGCATTTGGCCAATTCATGGAAAGGAAATAATTGAACCAAAGATAGAACAAAAGATTTGCACCATTCACAAATGATTGGTATTGCTGGTTCAGTCGACAGAAATACGGGACACACATAATAACTGCTGAAATATTCTGACTGAAAACGTTTCTCAGGTTAGTCGGAGCGCTCATGGTACGCACAGTGCGTATAGACGTACAGCTGCACACGCCACTACGGCCACTCGCATATCTAACCAAATGTAGCCACACCGCCAGGAAAAGAGGCGGAGGGAGGTTGGGGTACCTTTGGGCCAGATGGAGATGATTGAATTGAATAGCCCTGCCCTAGGTGGACTGGGGTCAGGGTGCAGGGTACATTCACACAAAATCAATTAACCAAATGTGAGATTTATTAAAGTCCACAAAGTCCACACAACACAAGGAATAAAGATGACCCTAGTGTGCAGTCTGTTATCAAAAAGCCAACCTTCAATAGAGTAAACGTTAGTAACCTTCTGTACAGGTAAACATTCTTTACAGCAAAATGGCGAAATGTCTCAGTTACATATTGTATGGTAACATATGGTATATAATGAGCAGAAGGTGTGAGGTGAGCTCCTTTTTTGCTGAGGAGCCAAGCCTGGTAAGCTGGCCGCCCCGACGGGCAGCAGCAGATGTGACGATGGGATGTACGTCTCCATTCCCTGCCTCAGGGAACGAGGGTTACCATATGTAATTGAGACGGTCTCTTATCGGTCAGTCACTCTCGACGTATGTCGTGACCGACTGATAGGAATCCCTACCAAAGCGCCACATCTGCTGCACCCCATCCAGTGCCCGGTGTAAGCCTGTACCCCTTCTTGCCTGGATGGACGATAGGAAAGGGCTTACACAGAGCGTATCTGTCACTGTTGTTCCGTGATAACCCATACAGTGAGATTATTGGATAACACTGGGAAACCGTGCCCTTTCTATGGAAGGGGAACGATGCGGAAGCCACTTTCTTCGAGGGAGTTATGTGAAAAAATACATATGGACTAGCCCGAAGGTTGTACTGCAATATTGGGTAACTTAGCCCAAGGGAAAGACACAGGGCTTTGATTAGGAGCAGCCTTGGAAGTATACACATATGGAATCCCCATAGGGTCACACATATGGAACCCAGCCTAACACCTGATCACTGAAGGGAGTGTTAGGAACCTTGGGCACATAGCCAGGCTGGGGTCTCAGTACAACATGGTTGTCACCCGGCCCGAACTATAGGCACGATTCGTCGACCGAAAATGCTTGCAGGCCCCCTACCCTCTTGATAGAGGCCAGTGCAATCAGCAGCAAAGTCTTCAAAGAGAGAAGCTTTAAGTCTGCTGAGTGCAAAGGCTCAAAGGGAGCATCCTGAAGAGCTTGAAGCACCAGGGAAAGGTCCCAAGAGGGTATGGAGGGGGGACGAAGAGGGTTTAACCGTCTCGCCCACCCTAAGGAACCTGACAACCAGGTCGTGCTTTCCAACTGATTTGCCATTAATGTGGTCCTTATAAGCTGAAATAGCGGCAGCACGTACTTTGAGGGTGGAGGGAGACAGCCTTCGCTCCAACCCTTGCTGCAAGAAGGAAAGCACGGACCCTATCGAACATCTTCGGGGTTCTCTCGGCGAGAAGAAAACCACTCGACAAACAGGTTCCACTTCAAGGCACACATCTCGTGGACGGCGCCCATGCAGAAGTGATGGTGTTAAGTACCTCTGGGGGTAAGTCACCTAGAACCAGAGATGGAGTTTCCAGAGGTCCGGACGCAAGTGCCATAGGGTGCCCCGTCTCTGAGTCAGAAGGTCCTCCCTCAGAGAAATGGTCCAGGGAGGGACTGTCACAAGGAGCATAAGTTCAGGGAACCAGGTCCAGGTGGGGCAATAGGGGGCCACCAGAAGGACCTGCTCCTCATCCTCCCTGATTTTGCACAGGGTCTGTGCAAGTAGGCTCACTGGGGGGAACGCATATTTGAGGAGGCGCCGGGGCCAGCTGTGTGCCAGTGCATCCGTGCTGAGTGTTCCCTCAGTCAGGGAGTAAAACAGCTGGTAGTGGGAGGTCTCTGAGGAGGCAAACAGGTCTGAGCCTCCACCTGAGCCTCCCCGAACTCTCTCCAGATCAGCTGAACTGCCTGGGGGGTGGAGTCACCATTCTCCAGGGAACACAGCTCATGATAGCTCGTTGCCCACACGGTTGAGCACACCGGGAACATACATGGCTCGAAGTGACCTCGGATGCTTCTGACTCCAGAGGAGGAGATGGTGGGCGAGTTGTGACATGCAATGGGAGCGTAGACCACCTTGTCGGTTGATGTACGCAATGGTTGCAGTGTTGTCCGTACGGACCAGCACATCTCTGCCCTGTAGCGGCCTCTTTAAGTGGCTCAGAGAGAGACATACTGCTGGCAACTCGAGGCAGTTGATGTGCCAATGCAGCTGAGGGCCCGTCCACACCCCTGACACTGCATGCCCGTTGTACGTGGCACCCCAGCCGGTGGCAGAGGTGTCTGTGAACACCACAGCATGCCTGGAAACCTGTTCCAAGGGGACTCCTGCCCGCAGGAATGAGGGGTCTGACCACGGGCTGAAGGTCTGGCGGCACGCCGGTGTGATTGTCACCCGGTGAGTGCTGTGATGCCACACCCATCTCGGGACTCGGCCATGAAACCAGTGCTGAAGCGACCTCATATGGAGCAGCCCGAGTGGAGTTACCGCTGCTGCCGCTGCCAGGAGCCTCTGAAAGAATTTCATTGGGACCACCGTCCTGCCTTTGAAGGTGTTCAAAGGTGGTTTCTCACAGGTTCGCGTTTAAATTCTGTTTAGAGAGAATGGTGTCGTCTTAGCGGCCCCTAATTTAATAACAAATGATCGTTGTGACGGAAGCGAATCAATCAAAACTAACTTTAGATGGAAAATAACTTTATTAAAGAATCGCTATAAAGCCAAAACAATCTTACCTTAAATTATACGCTTGTCTCTGTAAAGCTGCTTTGAAACAATCTACATTGTTAAAAGCGCTATATAAATGAAGATGACTTGACTTGACTTCAAGCAGTTCAGCACCGACTGAGCGCGTTGCTCTGTGAGGTGCGCTGTCTGTGCGACCGAATCCAATTCCATACCGAGAAAAGAGATCCTCTGCATGGGGGCGAGTTTGCTCTTCTCCCAGTTGACCAGAAGACCCAACTGGCTGAGGTGCCTGAGCACGAGGTCCCTGTGTTCGCATAACTGATCTCGAGAGTGTGCTAATATGAGCCAGTCGTCGAAATAGTTGAGGATGCGCACGCCCTATTCTCTCATGGGAACAAGGGCCCCCTCCGTAGAGCCTAGTCAGGCATGCACAATGATAAACAGCATTAATAGCAACCATGTCACCAGCAGCTAGTTCAGCCAATAGATGCCTGTCACCCACCACCTGAGCACATTCTTTCACTTTTCTATCCAGGCCAAGGGTGGCAGCCCTCCTCAGTTCCTTTTTTTTTGCCCATTTCACCACAGAAGAGACACGGTTTATCGAATGTATCACATGATGATGTTGAGGGTCTGGGTAAAGCGAGTGTGGTGGACTTGTCACTCATGCGCTGTGTTTTTACTGGGCTCACAGACTCTTCATGCTTTTTTCTTTTTCTTGCTCTCTCAACTTTTTGTTTATCAATCGCATTTCTGCAGCTTTTGTGCCACACCATAGGATTTTGAATCATCAGCTGAACTACATCCTGACTACCACCACTAATGTCCACTATAAACTCAGGCAGATCCCCTAATGCCTTCAGCTCCTGGATGTTATCTAAAGCTTCTTTGTAACATGATTTCAATCTTTCAGGATTGTTTCTCAGTTTGAATGATGAAGAGGGATCTAATGTTTTTTCAATCTTTAGGGCGGACTGACATAGGAAGCATAAACTCCAGTCACGGCATTCCATTATGGCTAATCTGAAAAAATAAATTAAGTTGCTTTAACATCATAAGATAGATAATATGAGCATTAACAAGCATTCGCAAAAGTAAAAATCTATCAAATAATGAAGCTAACTAACTAGCTAGCAACATGTGTGCTTGTTTCAACAAAAATGACACTAACTAGTCACTAGGTAGTTATGATGAAGCTAACTAGTTACTAGCGACCTAGTTATAATGAAGCTAACTAGTTACTAGCTAGCTAGTTATTAGTTATCTAACACATTTTTCTATTTAATGAGAAAGTCATACGAACCTCAAAGTGTTAACCTGTCACCTCTGACCTTCAACAGCTGTCACAGCTCCTGGTGCAGATGGGATGTGTTGTTGCAGGAACTGATTTGCTATAGGCTACTCCTGACTGGTCGAAATCTCATGCTACTTAGGACAAATGTAATGTACAGAAGTAGCTGCACTGCTTAAATACAAAATTAAAGTTTTTGAAGGAAAAGATAAAGATAAAGATAAGTAAAGTCACTCTGATGACACAATTTTTATGTGAAATGTGCATATTTACCACCAATTGTCATGGTATGGGGAATTTTTTTGTTTTTTTAAACTTGAAACCAATTTTATTGGATTCCTTGACCCCAGAAATTTACACTTTGACACCAAATGTGTCATTATAGCGATAACAGAAGCAAAGATATGGGCTCTAGAGTGTTTTCAGCGCATTGGCGGACATTTTTGAAAAAACCTGTTTATTTCTGATACAAAGTGTGATCTCACTTGTGTCTTGGGATAAATTTATTTGTATGACCCTAAGGTACTTCCATACCAAAGGGGACCTTTGCATCATGACTTGAAGTCAAAGGCCTATTTTTTGGGCTTAACCTCCCTACTACATGTTGACGCTCTCTTATATGCTCGCACTAACTGAAAGCTTATGTGTTCCCCCCTGTGGCTCAGTGGCGGAATCTTAGGCTTTTGCATGAGAGACCCGGGATTCGAACAGGCAGATAAAATTATGCCGTCAATGCTTTCGTTCTGTCAGTTCCCTTAAAAGGCGACTGCAGATGTGCATTTTGCAGCCAATGAGTGCGTTGTACAACCCGCTCGCCTGCACCCAAACATCGTTTCTATGGCAACTCAAAGTCTTCCTAGCCAGTCTAGGGAAACGACGGTGTTCAAGCCCCTGTAACGGTCACCAGCTGGAGTGCCCTTGAGAGCCACCAGAGGGCACTCCACAGACTATTATCACTCACAAACTACATTTCCCATAACTCACTGCCCGGACTCATCACTTATCACTGATCACATTCACCTGTACCTCATTCACTGATTGCATTCACCTGTGTCTCATCATCCTGTTAGTCTCAGTCTATTTATACCATGTTCATTCATTCACTCACCGCGAAGTCTTGTTGTACTGTTAGTCTGCATTTCTGAGCGTTTTCCCGTGTTTGTGTTCTGTTTTTGACCCTGGACTGTTTACCGTTTCTGACTCTGTTCTGCCTGCCCGCCCCTATCTGGATTGTTTATTGGATTCTGTTTATTGCTGCCTGTCTCGACCACTGCCTGTTTACTGGATTACGAGTTTGGATTACCCCTATTTAATAAAGCTGCATTTGGATCGATCTTCTTGTCTCGGAGCATTCATAACAGAAGACTTCGCCACACCCAGATCCAGCAGCTATGACCTCCAGAAATCCAGCAGTACGGATCTCGCCTGATCTTCCCAGCATGAGCCGGGAGTTCGCTGGACAGATCGCGGCCTTGGCCCTGGATAGCCTCGATCTGTTCCAGTACACCTGGGGGTTTGTTCCTCTCGCTGCCTCTTGCTCTCTGGGTGATGAAGCAATTAAGTTGTGTTACCGGCTGGGGGCTATGGAGGTCGACCCGAGGGAGCTCCCCGATCTCTCTGGTCTGGATTGGAGAGAGGCACTCTCCAGATGTCTGGAGAGCTTCCTTCCGTGGCACGCCATGTCACCGCCTGCACTTCACGCCAGTCCAGCCGAGCCTGCACTTCACGCCAGTCCAGCCGAGCCCGCACTTCACGCCAGATCTGCCGAAGCCAAGGCAGTATGCGTCATGCCCGCCGCCCCTGAGACTGAGAGCGTCATGCCCGCCGCGCCTGAGACAGCAAGCGACATGCCCGCCAAGCTAGAGCCTTCACCGCTGGTCCCGTTCAGCACAGAGCCCTCTTCACCGCTGGTCCCGTCCAGCACAGAGCCCTCTTCACCGCTGGTCCCGTCCAGTACAGAGCCCTCTTCACCGCTGGTCCCGTCCAGTACAGAGCCTTCACCGCTGGTCCCGTCCAGTACAGAGCCCTCTTCATCGCTGGTTCCGTCCAGCTCAGAGCCCTCTTCGCCGCTGGTCCTGCCCAGCTCAGAGCCCTCTTCGCCGCTGGTCCTGCCCAGTTCAGAGCCCTCGCCATCGCTGGTCCCGTCAAGCTCAGAGCGCGCTGATCCTGATCCAGAGACTGAGCTTCACGTCACTTCTGCCGACCCAGAGACTGAGCTTCACGTCACTTCTGCCGACCCAGAGACTGAGCTTCACGTCACTTCTGCCGACCCAGAGACTGAGCTTCACGTCACTTCTGCCGATCCAGAGACTGAGCTTCACGTCACGTCCGCCCGTCAAGAGTCTCGTCCCGCCAAGACTCAATCTGTTCCTGAATCTGATCCTGATACTGAGCCTGAATCTGTTCCTCTTCCTCTTTCTGCGCCTGTGTCTTCGGACAAGATGGCCGACTCCACGCCTGTGTCTTCGGACAAGATGGCCGACTCCACGCCTGTGTCTTCGGACAAGATGGCCGACTCCACGCCTGTGTCTTCGAACAAGATGGCCGACTCCACGCCTGTGTCTTCGGACAAGATGGCCGACTCCACGCCTGTGTCTTCGGACAAGATGGCCGTCTCCACGCCTGTGTCTTCGGACAAGATGGCCGACTCCACGCCTGTGTCTTCGGACAAGATGGCCACCGCCGAGCCAGTGTCTCAGGACAAGATGGTCGCCGCCGAGCCAGTGTCTTCGGACAAGATAGCCGCCGCTGAGCCGGTGTCTGTTCCTGTCCCTGAGCCGGTGTCTGTTCCTGTCCCTGAGCCGGTGTCTGTTCCTGTCCCTGAGCCGGTGTCTGTTCCTGTCCGTCCCTGTGTCTGTTCCTGAGCCGGTGTCTGTTCCTGTGCCATGGCCGCCTGAAGGGTCGTCTCCTCCCTGGCCGCCTGAAGGGTCGTCTCCTCCCTGGCCGCCTGAAGGGTCGTCTCCGCCCTGGCCGCCTGAAGAGTCGTCTCCGCCCTGGCCGCCTGAAGGGTCGTCTCCGCCCTGGTCGCCTGCACAGCCTGCTCCGCCCTGGTCGCCTGCACAGCCTGCTCCGCCCTGGTCGCCTGCACAGCCGGATCCGCCCTGGCCTTCCGCCCTTCCGCAGTCTTCAGGTCCTCTTCCGCTGCACGGGCCTGGCCCTCCATCCCGCCCCCGGGTCCGCCTCCGCTCCACCTCCCTCCTGGACAGTTTTAGGAGCGTCTGGAATCCGCTCCTTAAAGGGGGGGTTATGTAACGGTCACCAGCTGGAGTGCCCTTGAGTGCCACCAGAGGGCACTCCACAGACTATTATCACTCACAAACTACATTTCCCATAACTCACTGCCCGGACTCATCACTTATCACTGATCACATTCACCTGTACCTCATTCACTGATTGCATTCACCTGTGTCTCATCATCCTGTTAGTCTCAGTCTATTTATACCATGTTCATTCATTCACTCACCGCAAAGTCTTGTTGTACTGTTAGCCTGCATTTCTGAGCGTTTTCCCGTGTTTGTGTTCTGTTTTTGACCCTGGACTGTTTACCGTTTCTGACTCTGTTCTGCCTGCCCGCCCCTATCTGGATTGTTTATTGGATTCTGTTTATTGCTGCCTGCCTCGACCACTGCCTGTTTACTGGATTACGAGTTTGGATTACCCCTATTTAATAAAGCTGCATTTGGATCGATCTTCTTGTCTCGGAGCATTCATAACAGCCCCGCTGCGGCCGGACTTTCACCAATACTTCTCGCTCGTTCAGTTCCGGTAAATGCGACTGTTCCAGTGTATTTTGCAGTAAACAAGTCGGTAACACAGCCCGCTTGCCTGCACACAAACGCCGTTGTCATGGCGACCCAGATAAATCCAATAAAGGATTAGGATAAAGGATAAAGGATAAAAACAAAAAAGGTTTATGTCAATAGATCTGAAAGACGCTTATTTCCAAATACAAATAGCGTCACCTCACAGGCAATTTTTGAAATTCGCCTTCGAGGGCCAGGCATATCAATACACAGTCCTGCCGTTTGGCCTTTCCCTAGCACCTCGTACATTCACGATGTGCATGGACGCAGCGCTCGCACCCCTGAAACTTCGGGGCATACGAGTTCTGAATTATTTGGACGATTGGCTCGTTCTAGCTCGATCACACTCAGAGCTTTTAGAACACAGGACCATATTACTCGATCACCTCGAGAATCTAGGTCTCAGAGTCAATTGGGCGAAGAGTTCACTGTCTCCCAGTCAGACGATATCTTTTCTGGGTACAGAACTGGACTCGCTGTCTATGACAGCACAGCTGTCGCCACAGCGCAGACTGAGTATTCAGCGCATGACAAAAATGTTTCGCCATGGAGCTTTAGTCCCGCTCAAAAAGTTTCAAAAGATGCTGGGTCTCATGGCTTCAGCATCTCCAGTGCTTCAGCTGGGCTTGCTTCGCATGCACCCGCTGCAGTTCTGGCTGAAAGCGCGCGTACCGCGCCGAGCGTGGATCTCCGGTCTCTTACGCCTCAAGGTCAATCAAAAATGCATATCAGCTCTGAAACCTTGGACGGTGACCGATTGGTACCAGTCAGGTGTAAGCCTGGGGACTTCCTCGAGTGTGAAGGTGGTGTCTACGGACGCCTCAACCTCGGGATGGGGAGCGCTGCTCGAGGGCAGACCGTTCTTCGGCCAGTGGTCAGAATGGGAAAAGCTTCTACACATAAACTGCCTGGAAATGGTGGCAGTCGACAACGCTTTTGTCCCCAGATAAGAGGACACCACGTCTTAGTCCGTTCGGACAACATATCGGTGGTGGCTTATATAAATCACCAGGGAGGTGTCAGATCCAGAACCCTTCACAGGCTGATGGAACGCCTCCTGATCTGGGCTCAGCACAATCTGCACTCGCTGAGAGCAGCGCACGTGCCAGGTCACTTGAATGTAGGACCAGACAGACTGTCCAGGAACAATGTTCCCGCAGGAGAAGGGTCCTTACATCCACAGACAGTCCAACTGCTGTGGAAAACATTCGGCAGAGCAAAGATAGACCTATTTGTGTCTCAAGAAAACGCTCATTGTCCGGAGTTTTTCTCCAAGAGCAGGGATGCGCTGGCCCACACTGGCCCCGCTGCCCGCGCTATGTGTTTCCCCCTGTCACGCTCCTACCCCAGGTATTAGAGCGGATCAGGAAAAGCGGATGCTCAGTGTTACTCGTGGCCCCGTTCTGGACGAACCAAGCCTGGTTCCCAGTTCTGATGCAACTGACAAGTACCGCCCCATGGCCGATACCTGTGAGGAGGGATCTCCTCTCGCAGGCCAACGGCTCTATTTGGCATCCTCGCCCGGAGCTATGGTCCCTACATGCGTGGGCCATCAACGGGTACCCGTTAACCTCCCAGCGGGAGTGTTAAACACGATCACGCAGGCTAGAGCCCCATCTACTAGGCGGCTCTATTCCTCGAAATGGTCTGTGTTCGCTAGCTGGTGTACAGCTCGTGAAATATCACCCTCAGACTGTGGGGTGCCGGAGGTTCTTTCCTTTCTACAAGAGCTGCTGGATAAGGGTAGAGCCCCATCCACGCTCAAAGTTTACGTGGCGACCATAGCAGCGTTCGCTGAACCAACGCTTGGCCAGTCACTGGGAAGAAACGTTCTGGTCATTCGCTTCCTTAGAGGAGCTAAGAGACTGAATCCTCCCAGACCTCCCTCAGTTCCCATTTGGGACCTTTCCACGGTTCTGGAAGCCATGAAAGGCGCCCCATTCGAGCCAATTCAGTCAATAGACTTAAAGCACTTATCTTTCAAAACAGTGTTTCTTCTGGCTCTCGCTTCAGTAAAGCGCATAGGGGACTTGCAAGCGCTCTCAGTGAGCGCGACGTGTATGGAGTTTGGGCCTAATGACTCGAGAGTCATACTCAAACCAAAGCACGGGTACGTTCCTAAATCCCTCAACACTCTGTTTAGGGCACAGGTGATTTCCCTGTCAGCACTGACGGTCTCTGAGGAGGAAGGGGACGCAGGCTTCCTTTGCCCGGTCAGGGTTCTAAAAGCATATGTGTCTCGCTCATCTGTTTTTAGACAGACGGAGCAGCTCTTTGTTTTGTTCAGCGGTCGTTCTAAGGGACTAGCCACGTCAAAACAGAGTCTATCCAGATGGATAGTTGATGCTATAGCGCTAGCTTATACATCTAAGGGTCTGCAATGCCCGTTAGGTGTCAAAGCGCACTCCACGAGAGGCATGCCTCATCGCGGACTTGGTCTAGTGGGATTGCCTTACAAGATATCTGTATGGCGGCAGCCTGGGCCTCTCCGTCTACATTTATAAGGTTTTACAACCTAGAGGTTCCCGCTTTACAGGCTAAGCTGCTCTCGGTTTAATACTTCAGTATTGTCTGCCCGATGCTATTGGCTCAGGATGCTGAAACTGTAAGAGCATCGATCACTGATCGACCATATATGTCTGTGGGCAGTGTGTAAGTCCCCTAATACTTATCAGTCCAGGCCGAACTCGCCCTGGCTGTGTGGAACACTTGATATATATATGCTCTTGACAGAGTACTATATTCTACAGGAATGATGCTATTCTAGCCCCTCTTCCCGGATTCTCTGTGAGTCCCTCATGATTATGCACAATATGAGCCCGGGCACCTGCCCTTGAGACGTTAGTGTTGAATCTCAGCACGCACAGCGTTTTACACTGTGTTCCCCTAGCGTAAGCTATTACGCAGTACTCGTTCTCTCTCTAGAGAGAACCGAGGTTACGTTAGTAACCGAGTACGTTTTCCGCCTGGGAACGCTGGGGGAGCGGGGAAAGTCACCAATATCACCAGAACAGGTTGTTTAACCATCCAAATTATTTCTAGACAGTTTTATTAAGTTAAAAAAGTTAGCAAGTTCTCCTTTAATATACACGTGTCTTCATGTGACGTTTGTGCTTCTCAGAATGTCTTTGAGGAAACATTAAATATGGAAACTAGAACCAGTTTAAAAATCTTCATACGCTGATGGTGAAACAGTGATTTTTTTTGTATAAATTGCTAGTGGATCTCTTGAGGCCAGGGGAGTGAGGTTTACACTCACAGCTCTTACTGTCCTATGACAATTACACTTGTAGAGAATGTAAAAACATTGTGTTCACAGTTTTGAAATAGGGGTGGGATGATGTTCCTTTCTGTGAGGGTACGCTTTCTTGGAAGTTTTCGTTTTTGTCTTTGAATTTCTCTTAGTCATACTGCCTTTATTTTGATTTTCTTCAATATCCACTCAAATCATTATACATCTGCATAATGACGAATCAAAACATATGAGGATCATAATTTTTTATGTTTTTAAACTGTTTCCTCGCAGAAAAGCAGAGATCGTGCCGTGATCTATCCGTGGAAAACGGGTTGATATACAGCCACCCCTCCAATGAAGAAGAAATCTTTTACACCTGCAACACGGGTTATAAACCCTTCACTGGGAACTGGTGGGATTCAGTGACATGCAGCAAAGGCTCTTGGTCTGAAGAACCTCGGTGTATCCGTGAGTTTTATTATTGTCAGTCTCAGGTGTTAGACGAATGATAGTGTACTGAAATGTGCTTCCTGTTTTCTGTCTTTACAGGGGAGGAAGAATGTGGTGCTTTTCCCAGTGTTCACCATGGAAAACTAAAGCAAAGCCGTCGTGATCGAGGAACTGCTGAAGTGGAATGTGATCCAGGGTTCATATCAACTCAACGCTTCATAACATGTATCAGAGGTACATGGGAGAAACCAGTTTGTGAGGGTGAGCTTCTCAAACTCTTATTGCATGTTTGTGAGGAACAGCGACAGCATATAGTGGACAATATAATCTATTGACAATGTTAATCTCAGTCTTACTGGATTTCATGAATTTCCATTAACATTTTTTTTTTAGTGGGCGTCAGTTGTAACATTCCTCCAAAGGTGGAATATGCATTCATAACATCTAAACCTGAAGAATTTTATGCACATGGATCTAGTGTAACATATGTATGTCGAAGCTCATTGTTAATGAATAGGGAAACTACAGTTTTCTGCCGCAATGGAACTTGGGAAGAAATACCAACATGTGAAGGTAAGATTTTGATTGGTTATGATAACTGTCTTTTAAAACTTCTCATAAAAAAGGGTGAAAAAAAGAGAAAGGGTATTTGACAATCAAGAGGAATAACATCAAGTCCCCAGATAAGTTTTTCATAGTGACGATAATAATTATACAATAAATCAAAAACCCTTTGAAATCATAATTTTAGTTTTGGTACTTTTTGTCTATCTGCACTAGATTAATATGTTATTGTAATAATAAACATTATCAGCTTGCTGGTATACTGTATGCTGGATGACTCATCCTGTGCTACACAGTGTTTTGTCCAATCAAATGCTCTCTAGAATCAAAATAAAATGAGTGTTTTAGTGCCATTGTGCTATACTCCTTTCTTATAAAAAAGTTCTAACCTGAGAAAAAGGATTGAGAGATTTAAAAATGGTCACATAAATCCTCAGTGAAATCACAAAACAAAATGATGATAGCAACTCTTTAAATAAAGTAGTAGGGACACTAAGTATAATGTACACACCTGAATGCATCTGAAGCTATTAATGAGGACATTTTTAAATAATGTATCGGACTCCACAGTGTCTCTTCACATATAGGTTTTCTTGAGAGATTTTGGACACATGACACTGAAAAATACTGGATCTTTGGTACCAAAGAAACCATCAAATCATTTACATGTCGAGAGAATGGACAGTGGGATTATGAGCCTGTTTGTGCGGGTATTATAGAGAAACACTTCTGCATTTAGTGCTGAACTTAATGCATTTTATTAAATAATGTTAATCTTGTTTCAGATAGTAGATGTGAAGTGTCTAACTCCGAATATTACTTGTTTCCAACGATACCAAACATGCTAGGTTTCACCTTACAGTCTGTTTCATACTCCTATCTAGTAGGGACATAAAATTTTGTGGTAGTGATGACAATTATTATTAAATCAATTTGATTAAATTGTGAAATCAGAATTTGTGTTTTGCCACTTTTGCTTTAGATTAGTATAATAATCTAATGTTAAACTGTCCTTCCCATAAAGCAGTCTTCTCATCTGCTTGAAGCCAAGAGAAAGAGTGATTAGTGGTTTAAAAATGGTCACGTTAATCCTCAGTGAATTCACAAAATAAAAGAGATGATAAAAACTTTTTAAATAAAGTATCAGAGACATTAAGTATAACTTAAAGTAACTTAAAGGGTTAGTTCACCCAAAAATGAAAATTCTGTCAGTAATTACTCACCCTCATGTTGTTCCAACCATGTAAGTCTTTCGTTCATCTTCGGAACACAAATTAAGATATTTTTGATGAAATCTGACAGAATTTTGACTCCTCCATAGGCTTCCAGTGTGACCGAAACTCACCGGCCCAGAATAGTTATTAAAACATCGTTAAAATAGTCCAAGTAACTACAGTGGCACTACATTAAGTTTATCATGCGACGTGATTACTTTTTGTGCGCAAAAACAAACAAAAATAACGACTTTATTCCACTTTTCATTTCCTTCTCTCTGGGCCTCGTAGTGTTTTTGCGCTGCGCGTCTGTGTTGCACGTCATCACGCAACACACACATGACCGGCGTCGGCCAATCGTGAGCCTACGTGGTGACGTGTAACACAGACGCGCTGCGCAAAAACACTACGCGAACCAACTAGAGGTCCAGAGAGAAGGAAATGAATAGTGGAATAAAGTCGTTATTTTTGTTTGTTTTTGCGCACAAAAAGTATTCTCGTCGCTTGATATACTTAAGATTGAGCCACTGGAGTCACTTGGACTATATTAACGATCTCTTTAATAACTTTTCTGGGCCAGCAAGTTTCGGTCACATAGAAGCCTATGGAGGAGTGAGACATGGCTCAGATTTCATCAAAAATAGCTTAATTTGTGTTCCGAAGATGAACGAAGGTCTTACGCGGTTGGAACAACATGAGGGTGAGTAATTACTGACAGAATTTTAATTTTTGGGTGAACTAACCCTTTAACTAAGTATATGTAAAACCTGAATTTATCCAAAGTTATTAATGAGTAAAATTTAAACTCCACTCAGCCTCTTTCCACATGTTTTCTTTAAAAAATATTGGGCACGTTTTTCAAGCAGTAAATGTGTTATATAATGTATATGGCACTATTTTACATTATGCATTTACTTGTTCCATTAGAAAAGTGTCAGAAACCACGCAAGAATTTTATGACACTGATAAAGGAGAAAGAGGAGTACGACAATAAAGAAGTTCTGAGATACAAGTGCATCGAGCCATACAATGTAATTCCAGAAGGACAATGGACCTGTGAAAATGGAGAATGGAATGGAGCCTTTGTCTGCAGGGGTGAGCTAGAATGTTATGAATCTAAAATCACATTTACTACCTAGTGGGTAAAACATTGACTAGATCCATAAACATCAGCTGGGAATGATTGTGAATTTAGTGGAACATTAATCTGTACTTTTTTTATTTTTTTTAATTCATATATATTACAAACAACTCATGTTCACAAACATTTACAATGATTAAGGGGACACTATAAAACACTGCATAAAATGGACTGAAATATGTCTGAAACTGTTACTTGTTTAGGTAAGATCTGCCCACCACCTCCTTATATTGAAAATGGACACTATACTCCCTTGAATAAGGATGGTAATGAGATCACAAAGGTATTGTACACTTGCCAGTCTCACTATGTGCTGAATGAGCGACAGCGATCTCATAAGTGTGTGAATGGGAAATGGGAGACCCCTCCGAAATGTCTGAGTGAGTCCTTCTTTTCCAAATAATTCTCTTGAATGACTCCCATCATGAAGTGTTTTGAAATTTTTGTGTAATCGGTTGTATTTTGCATCTTTCATAGAGCCATGCGAAATTACACCTGAGATTTTTAAAGGACACAATGTGCAATCCATCCGAGAAAAGTTCTATTTACAACATAATAAAATGATACATCTTTACTGTGAGATGACAGGAAGATATATAAGCTTGACATGTTTTGATGGGAAGCTGACCATTCCACCATGTGAGTACATGTGTTTGTGCACTTTCATATGTGAATTAGTTGAGGTCACCAGGTTCGCCTGCTGCTGCATCTTTACCATCTTGCTAACTAATCTGATATTATAGACCTCTTTTGTTGAGGTTTCAATTCATGAAGGGTCAGTTACGGGCAGCTTTACTGAATAGAAAGCTCAAAAGAACAGCATTTATTTGAAATAGGAAATCTTTTGTATCATTAGAAATGTCTTTACTGTCACTTTTGATCAATTTAATGCATCATTACTGAATAATAATTTTAAAAAGACCACACACTTTTAAATGGTACTGTACATTCCTGTTGAATTATTTTTTTGTTTTGTTTTTCCCCTTTTCTTCAGGTCCATAAGACATTGAAAGAAAACACTGAGGTAAAAACTATGAAACATTTTGATGATGTTACTATCCACATTTGATTTATAGATTTTATGTTTTCAGAGTTTATTTTACGGTGCAAAATTTGAATGGGATAAAGTCCCTGTAAAGATTTTTAGTGCATAAGTCTCTGTGGGCATGTACACTGATTAAAACAACAATAATGCCCACTAGTAACTCTGCATTTATCATAGTTTTCTTTATTAAGATCTGATGATCCCACAGATGTGAATGAAGATGGACAGACAGTCTTCTGCAGGAGCAACACACACACACACACACACACACACACACACACACTTGCTTGATATTCAGTTTACTTGCTGATGTTACAGTAATATGACACTGTGTTAACACTGCTTTGGAATAAAGCTTAACTTTCAAATTATTACTCTGGGTTTGGTATTTATTATTATACATATATATATTTTTTACATTCAAGTATTTTCTCCCAATTTATTTACATGTAGGAGTTTAACTTAACCCCTTAACTGCAAGAAAATTAAAGCTAAAATCTAAACAAGTTGTGTTCCAAATTTTAGGTTGATATCTCAAAAAAAATTGCTTTCAGTAAGATTTTATTTGGGCGCAGTACCAAACTTTTTCACTAGATGGACAGCCAAGCTTCCTTACTGAGCATATAAGGGCGCCTCCATTTTCATATATGGTTTCAGTGATCTGAACCATGTATTTCCATAATTTCATACAATTTAAGAAGTATACATCCTATTCAGAAGTAGTATGGGTGGTTTGGCAGTATTTGATTTGATTTCAACCTCTAAAAAAACACATAAAAAGAGCACATATGTGCGTTATAGCTCGCTGACGCATCACAGTAGTAGCAGTAGTAGTAGTAGTAGTACAGTAGCAGTAGTAGAAGTAGTAGAATCAGTAATCGGGTGGATTTGGTAGGCAGGTTAAGACTGGATTTAGATTTTTTAAATGTACTGTGTAAAGGAATACCAATGCTTTGTTTTGCAAATAATAATAATGATAATAATTGCGTGAATATTTAAATCTGTTGCATTTCGCAGGTGGTTTAAGACTGGAGTTAGATTTTTTTTTTTTTTTTTTAAATGTACTGTAAGGGAATATTTTTATTTAATTTTTTTATTATGTTTTGAAAAAGCCATTACAATTATAAAAATGACATGTTTTTGGTGAGTTTATAATGTAATCAATTTCTCATAATGTAAAAATTGTTATTACATTATGAGCTCAAGATTGTAGTGCGTTTTGAGAAAATGATTACATTATGAACATTTTATTACAATAATAATGTAATACTTAATACATTATGTGCTGTTATTACATTAATGTGTAATAAATGCGTGCTGGCAGTGTGTGAACACAATCACCCTACAATGATAAAAATCTCCCTTATCCCCATTAAACAAAAGCAGTCTCATTATGCCGATTTGATTCTCTGAGCAGTGTGATGTCACACTGCTGAGGCCCCGCCCACGGCCGCTGACTGACAGTCCTGTATTACCATAGTTTCTGCCAAGGGGGTAATCCATCAGCCGAAACTGAAGCTTCCCTGGAGGCCGCCATTGATTAGCAGACCATCACCTGCTGTTAGCATTCCATTGACTCCCATTCATTTTGGTGTCACTTTAACAGCGAATAACTTTCCATCTGAGGCGTTTAAAGACTCCATTTGTCCATTATTTATTTCTAAAGAAATACAAAAATGTATAAAAGGCTCCATTACCTTGTATCTTACGTTATGGCCCCGTAGAAGCAGTTTTTGTAAAAATAGGCTAACGATTGCGTCATAACCACGTGACTCTCTGTCGCACAGTAGAGAGATTACCGTATAGACAGGAAGAGAAGCTCGCGGGCAATCGGGGGGACGTGGAGGCAAAATGACAAAATTATTAATCAGAATACTTAGCAAAAGTTGCTCCTGCTCCTAGCTCATAGACATCTCCTACTCACGCTCTCCGTCCTCAGTTTCGGAAGGGAATGATTCAGATTTCTCTTGGCACAGCTACTAGAAGACAGACAGGTTGCTCACGTCACATCTACGTCGTCAAGCTCAGTTTGAGTCTGCGCAGTACGCTCAGCCATCAGGAAGTGAGTGCTTCTATTGACTTCACTTTTCTCCGTTGAAGTCTATGGGGTCACTGTGTCCATTTCTTTTACTGTCTATGGTTTCCAGTGGTGGAATGTAACGAAGTATTTGTACTTCGTTACTGTACTTAAGTAAATTTTTACGTATCTATACTTTACTTAAGTAAAAAAAAATAATGCATACTTATATTTTTACTCAAGTAGATTTTTCAGCAATTATCTGTACTTTGTACTCCACTACATTATTAAAATGCGTGTCGTTACATCCTTCCGAATCTTGCATAAAAAAATTTTGGTCGAATGACGTTTTGGCGTTGCTGGTCAATGCACGTTGAAACAGATCGGAGATCTGATTGGTCAAAGAACTCACGCGCTCAGCGCGCGTTTTGAAACAAAACAACACAAGCGGAACGGATGTAAATCGAAGAAAAGGACACGGTGGACACCAAATATCAAACATGGACGAAGAGCCAACAACGTCGACTGAGCTTGAGCCTGTGACCTGCAGCTCTGATTCTGAGAGACATCCCTGGCCTTATTTAAGCAAGTTATTTGAATTTAAAGGTTCAAAGAATGACTCCTGGCGTTTTCAATGTGTCAAGTGCCTACCTCAACGCAAAGAACTGTTGGCGTTTAAAAACTCCCCTTCAAATTTGAAGAAACATATAGAGGTAAGACATGCAATGCTAGTTATTAATATTTAAGTTACAAACTTGCTATGACATGGTGCTATGACTGTTATAGAAAAACGGATGTCAACATAACAAAAATATCACACCAGTATAATATTTGTTTGACGTAAGTTAGTGGTACCCTAACAGGGCAACTTCATTAGCTGGTTATTAGCACAGCAGGGACGATAGCTTGCTAGTACGTTACATTTTTGGAGATGAGCAAACTACTGCTATATCTGTACATTCGTAGTTGGCTAAAATAGCTGTTTGTTTTGACTCGATGAAAAAATGTTCAAACTTTTTATATGGCCCCTAGCTTCTTTACCATTCAACATTGGGTATTTAGTTGACATTCACAAGTAAGCATGCAGGCAAAACTATATCTTGGTTTGATTCGATTGTGAACAATTTTGCACTATGACAGTTGTTTTTCATCAATATCATGACATTTTTTTAGAATTTGCAAATATATATATATATATATATTTAGCAATTTAGCGCGAAAGTATATGCGAATATCAAACCAATTTTACCCGTGTGATATGCTTGGTTGTAAGTGTCAGTAGCTTGTCTTTTTAGTCTAAAGATGTAATCACGTTGGTTTCGCGTTTCAGTGCCCCATACACTGTGGTTTTGTATTAACGTAAATGTAAAATCCTGTAACTTTAGGGTCCAAACTCGAAACCAACGTGATTACAGTAGCTTTTTGCTTGTGTGGTACTTACATGTTGCCAGTCATAACAAAGTAATATGCTAGTAAGATGTAAGGTTAGTGTTTGCACTTGCACTTAACTAGTAGTGGTTTAGATTAATTCTTGAACCCTTAAAAAATATTTTACATGACTTCCGGTGTAGCGCTGAAGCAGATGGCTGCTTGAAATAACGTCTCCAGACCGGTCGATTGTAATCCCCTGGAAAATACACTTTGGAAGTTTAAAACAAACTTAAGTTTAACATGGAAGGGGAGAAGCAAAAAAGGGTTAAAAATAAAGCAGGCTCCAAACGGGAAAAAGGAGAAACAACCGAAGATATGGACGGCGGCGAAGACGGTAATGGAGTTAATGGCGAGGCCCGGAAAGCAAGCGAAGCAGTAGCAAGCTCTGGAATACAGACCATTCGGGACGAAATACGAGCGTTTAGAACGGACTTCAAAAATGATATGGGTGCATTTCGACTCTCAATTCGGGATGATATGCGGAATGAGCTGAACGAGCTTAGAGAAGAAATTAATCAGAAATTTAATGACTTCTCAGGCGAACAGCAAACCACGAACAACAGAGTGAGGGAAGCAGAACAACGCGTCGCCGATATGGAAGAATGGAATGTAGCGGCAAGTGACGCACTCCTTGAAGTGTTGGAGAGTCAAGATGCTCTGCATACAAAGTTAACAGACATAGAAGCTCGCTCTAGACGGAACAACCTTCGCATTTACGGAGTCCCGGAGGGATCCGAGGGAAGCAACCTACTAGAGTTTGTGACGAGGCTTATAAAGTCGGAGCTTGGCCTGTTGTCCACGGAAACGGAGATTGGAATACAGCGCTGCCACAGAGCACTCGCACCAAAGCCTCCCCGCGACGCACCACCCAGATCACTGGTTCTTTGCTTCCAAGAGTTTAGAGTGAAAGAACAAGTACTGCACACAGCGTGGAAAAAGAAAGAAGTTCGATTCGAAGGAAAGAGGATATATTTCGACTCGGACTATCCTCCAGAGATATTGAAAAAGAGGAAGGAATATGTGGGGATTTTAAAGGAACTCAAATCCAAGGGGATTCGATTCCAAACGCCATACCCAGCAAAGCTGAGAGTGTTCTTTGAAAATGGTACCCAAACCTACGAGAATGCAGCAGAGGCAGTAAAAGACTTGAAGAAGAAAGGGTTCTCTTTTGATACCTTCAAGGAGCCTGAACCAAAACAGCGGAGACTTGCAACGTGGGAAAGAGCAGGTGCAAACCGACGCCGCCAAGCAGCCGTAGATCAAGAACGGATAAGGGAGAAGTTACGAAGCTTTCACCGTGTTACCCCGGGATTAAGAGATGATAATATTGATGCGTGATATTCGCAAAAAATCAACGGGAATTGATTGTCTGATTAGGATGTCTGCAGCAGGAGCCATAAACCTTTAAGACAGCACATCCAGATGAGCGATATGGTGCAGTAGCCTGTTAAGGTAGACCCTAAAGCTCTTTTAGACCATCTAATCCCGAGATACTTTTACGAGTCTTAAATAAAAGGGTTAATATTCCGTTAATGTATCTCCTTTCTAGTTTGCTGTAGGTTAAATATTATTATTATTATTATTATTTTTTTATTTATTTTTATTTTTTTGTGAGCCTGCCTGAGTTGAATCTTTAAACCGGTTAAAGCCTGTTTTATGCTTCTGCGTCGAACTGCCGCCGTAGCTACGTCGTAGGCTGTGTGTAGCGCGCGTACCCTACGGCGTACCCTGACGTGCACCTCTCCAAAAATGTAACAACGCGTCAATTCTACGCGGACACAAGCGCTGTGATTGGTCTGCCAGAACCCCTCCCTCGGGGTTTCACACGCTCCCTAGGTACGCGTCAACGCGGACAACGACACAGAAGTATAAATTAAAACCAACACGTTGCCTACGGCGTATAGGCTCCGGCGTAGGTCCGACGCAGAAGTATAATGAGGCCTTAAGTGGGGTCTTAGAAATTGCCGGTGCATCGAACATCTTAAGAGTATCTTCTTTTGCACTGATGAGAGGCCCTTGACGGACACAAGGATTTCCTCTCAAATTGAGGATTTACTTTAAACCTCGGACTTGGAAGTCTTTTTTTATTTTTCATTTTATTTTACTGTTCTCTTTGTTATGATTGTTCGTACATTGTTCGCTCTGTTTATTAGGTTGTCATGGGAAATGTTATACAACGTTATAAAAATTGAAACAAGTAAATGCATGGTCAGGAATATAAAATAATTACACTTAATGTAAATGGACTACATAATCCGATTAAAAGGAGTAGAATTATTGCAAAAATGAAACGAGAAAGAATACAGGTAATTTTTTGGCAAGAGACCCATTTATCTCCACCAGAACACGAGAAACTAAAGAAACTGGGTTTTCAAAATACTTATTACTCATCCCATAAATCAGGACGAAGGAGGGGAGTGGCTATCTTGATTTCTAATGCAGTGAATTTTGAATTTAAGTCTGAAATTAAAGACAAAGAGGGAAGATATATTTTAGTTAAAGGTAAATTAGATAATAAAGAAGTAATGTTACTTAATGTATATGCTCCCCCAGGAGACACTAAATCCCTTTTTAAGAAAATATTTGATTTAATAGCTACAGAATCCTATGGAACCCTTATATTTGGTGGGGATTTAAATGTGCAACTTCAGCCTGGACTTGATACAACTAATCCTTCCAAAAAGAAAAACTCAAATACTAAAATGGTTCTAAAAATGCTAAAAGAACTGGGTTTGATGGATATATGGAGAGAATTACACCCAAGAGAGAAACAATTTACATTTTATTCTGCAAGCCATTCTATGTACTCAAGAATTGATTATCTATTTATGTATAACTCAGATAGACATAAAATAAAAAATTGTAATATTGGTACTAGGGATGTATCAGATCACTCAGGGGTATACCTTACTCTACATTTAGATAATCAACAGAAAAATACACTTTGGAGACTTAATACGAGTATCCTGAATGATACAGCGATACAGAAGCAGATCGAGAATGAATTTGAAATGTATCTCCAATGTAATGATAATGGGGAAGTATCTCCAAGTACCCTGTGGGATGCCGCAAAGGCTGTAATTCGAGGCAGAATTATTGCTCTAACTGCTTTTCGTAAAAAAGAGAAACAAAAAAGATTATTAGTTTTACAGGAAGAAATGAAAAACTTGGAGATCAGACACAGCAAACAGAGAGATCCACAGATACTGATTCGGTTAAGAAAAGTTAAACAAGACCTAAATGGGATTTATGATGAGGAAATTGAGAGACAGGTCAAATTTGCTAAACAAAGGTATTATGAAACAGGACCTAAAGCAATGAAACTTCTATCTTGGAGGATAAAGAAACAACAGGCAAAAAATACAATTTATAAAATTAGAAACACTAAAACCCAAAAGGTATGTAATAGATTAAAAGATATTCAAAAATCTTTTGAATTATACTACAAGGATTTATATACTCAACCACATAGTGCCGATACTCCAACTATAAAACGATTTTTGGATTCTTTGGATCTTCCATCAATAGGGGAACAACAGAATAGAATACTGAGGGCTGAAATAACAATAGAAGAATTAAATTGGGCCATATCAAATCTGAAAGCAAACAAGGCACCAGGCACAGACGGTTACCCGTCTGAATGGTATAAAATATTTAGATCCCAAGTAACACCTATATTGCTTAACTGCTTTAATCATATATTAAGAATAGGTGAAACCCCTCGGTCATGGAGAGAAGCGGTAATTTCAGTTATTCCAAAGGAAGGGAAAGATAAGAAGGAATGCAGTTCATATAGACCGATATCAGTCCTAAATGTGGACTATAAATTATTTGCTTCAATCTTATCTAAGAGATTAGAGGTTATTATCCCTGAATTAGTGGATCTTGATCAAACTGGCTTTATACAGAACAGGCAAACGCAGGATAATATAAGGAGAGCATTGCAAGTAATGAGTCATGTTGTAACAGAAAATATAAGCGCAATGTTGATGAGTCTAGATGCTGAGAAAGCTTTCGACTCTGTTGGATGGGATTACTTGTATCAGGTATTGGCAAGATTTGGGTTTAATGATAGTTCTATTCAGTGCATTAAAGCATTATACTCCTCACCAGTAGCTAGGATAAAAATTAATGGTCACTTGTCTGAAACAATCCATTTGGAAAGAGGAACACGTCAGGGCTGCCCCTTAAGTCCGGCTTTGTTTGCCCTGTTCATTGAGCCTTTGGCCCAAGCAATAAGAGAGGATTCAGAGATAAAGGGGATCTCGATTAGGGGAGATGAACATAAGATCTGTATGTATGCAGATGATGTCCTGTTGTTTCTGACTAATCTAAAGTCGAGTATTCCTAAATTGATGACCCTTTTAAAAACATATAATTTATATTCTGGATATAAAATAAATATACAAAAAACTCAAACCCTTATTTATAATTTTAGACCCAATCTGCATATAAGAAGACAATATGATTTCAATTGGAAATCTCGGTCAATAAAATATTTGGGGATAACTTTAACAAAAGATATAGCGAAACTCTTTGAAAGTAATTATGGTCCTATTAATAAGGAGATAAAATCTGATATTTCTAAATGGACCCTGCTCCCATTAGATATGAGTAATCGAATAGAAATAATTAAAATGAGCATGCTACCACGGATACTTTATCTTTTTCAATCACTGCCTCTGGAAGTATTGCAAAAACAATTTAATGAATGGGATGGTATGATTTCAAGGTTTGTCTGGAATGGTAGAAAACCTAGAATAAAGTTTAAAACTTTGCAGTTGACAAAAGAAAAGGGAGGGAGAGCTCTACCATGTCTTCAAGACTATTATTATGCTGCTCAATTGAAACCCTTAGTAAGTTGGTGTATACCCAGCTATGAATCAAGATGGAAAACCCTAGAAGTCTCACAGATAATACAGTCGATACTTGGAAATAAAAAACTAGCTGAAAGGAGCTATAACAGATTGAGTACTTGGACTGTATTTTCACTGAGGGTATGGTTCAGAGTATTGAAGAAACTGCAATTAGAGGATCAAACTGGAGTTTTAAGTTGGATAGCATTTGACCCAGGTTTTGAGCCGGCTAGGGTAGATGAGAGATTTAAACAGTGGGTTTGGAGAGGTATCACATCTTACTGTTCAGTCACCTCTAATGGGAAATTACAGAGTTATCAGACACTCTCAAATACATTTGGACTAGAAAAGCAGGATTTTTATAGATATTTGCAGGTCAGAGATTATTTTAGCAAAAAAATTAAACGTACATTGCCAGAAGATCATAATCTAATTACAATATTCTCAAATGCGTACACATTAAAAGATAACAAAAAGCTGGTTTCTAGATTGTATGGAAGTATGCAAGCTTCCAAGAATCATTCATCAATATACATTAAACAAAAATGGGAGAAAGAGTCTGGCTTATTTATTTATTTATTTATTTATTTAAAGTTTATTTAACAGGGACCATACAAGCAAACATAGTTACAATACAAAGCCTGTAACTGATGCGCAGCATATAGAGTTTATAGCTAGTGCTAATTTTCAACTCCTGTCCCTGGTTGGGCATTTCTAAGAACATTATAAAACAGATACATACATAAAAAAACAACAAATAATACAAAACTATACATGTACATACACACATACATATATACATATATACATATATACATATACACATACACTCATACATACATAATCATACACAATTATAACAACAATTAAAAATGTATACAGTTTTGGTTTGTCTTTAGCCACAGCTTAATCCTGGAAGTGAACTTTTTGAAGTCAGATATGGCCTTAATATCAGATGGTAATGCATTCCATAGCCTACAGCTCTTAACAGAAAAGGCAGTCTGTGCAAAGCTTGTCCTACAGTATGGTATTGTACAATTATGATTTGTACTACTTCTAGTAACTCTTTGGCTGTTCTGTATTTCAATAAATTTACTAAGAGGCTCAGGTGCTAAATTATTAATACACTTGAAGATTAATTTAAGGAAACATAAATTACCAAAGCTTTCAAAGCTTAATATTTTATATTTCTCCAGTATGTAACAGTGATGATAGCGGATTGGCTTTTTATCCATAATTTTTATTGCTCGATTGTAAAGTGAACCAATGTGTTTTGTTGCAGACGGAGCTGCTTGCCCCCAAACTGTCATGCAGTATGAAATATGTGAAAACACCATAGCATGCATGTACAGTAGGGCTGCCTGGTTTGGTATGTAGTGTCTGATTAATTTAAAACAGTTAAGATTTCTTTGTATTGTTTTAGAGATTTTCTTGATATGTTTAGTAAAATTAAGTTGAGGATCTATAACCAATCCAAGGTATGTGAATTCTGTTACAGATTGCATTTTTTCATTTTGCAAGTTAATTTTAAATCTTTTACTTAGATCCAGTTTCTTAATAGAAAAACACATGGAAACTGTCTTTGTAAAATTTAGCACCAACTGATTTTGATTGAGCCACTGTCCGACATCAGCCATACATGCAGAGAGAACATCAGCAGCCAACTCTGGTGACTTAGCGGGTGCATAAAGAACTGCATCATCTGCATAGAGCTGGAAGCTGGCACCTGAACAGTTTAATGGTAGGTCATTAATAAAAAGACTGAACAGCAAAGGACCAAGTACAGAGCCCTGTGGTATGCCCATTTTGATGTTCAATAGTGAGGATTTTTCCTGGTTAACTTTAACACACTGAACTCTAGCCTGAAGATAAGACGCGAACCACTGTACTGTCTTAGTAGAAAAATTAAAAGATGACATTTTAGTTAAAAGTAAACTATGGTTGATTGTATCAAATGCCTTTTTAAGGTCAAGGAAAACAGCTCCCACCACATTACCCCTATCCAGTGATTTCTTCACATTTTCAATAAAACAGCAGTTTGCAATTTCAGTGGAATAACCTGATCTAAAACCAAACTGCTGTGGGTGGAGGAACTGATTGGCTTCTGATCAACCATTTGTGCTGCTACAACTTTCTCAATAACTTTAGATAAAATAGGTAAAATAGATATGGGACGATAGTTACACATAGAGTCCTGACTTCCTGATTTAAATACTGGCACAATTACTGCTTTTTTCCATCCTAAAGGAAATGTACAGGTTCTTAGAGAAAGATTGACAAGATGTGTAAGAGGTTTAACTAACACTGTTACATATTTTTTTAAAAACCAATTATTCATCATATATAAATCATTTGTTTTGGAATTAGACAATTTATTAATAATTTCTAAGATGTTTGTCTCCGGAACCTCTGTAATATGAAACGAATCTGCAGAAGTCACTCCAGTTGTATGATTGAAGTCTTTAGACTCAAAATCTTTTATTAGTTCTTCTACTGATTGCACAAAATATGAATTTAATTCATTAGCCATAATGGCATTATTATTTATGTTCTTTCCATTTATGTTAAGTTCCTTGATCCCCTGTTTATTTGGTTTATTAGTCAGATTATTTAAGTGTCTCCAAATTGAATTATTATTGCCTTTAGCATTACCTATAAATTGAGTATAATATGAAACTTTTGCTTTACGTAGTTCTAACACCACTTTATTTCTTAGACTTTTGTAGGTTAACAAATCAGTATTCATTTTTGAGCATAATGATTTTTTCAGAGCCAAATCTCTCTTCTTCATAAGCTTTCTGATTTCATTACTTATCCATGGTACAGTGTCTTTCTTACTACATCTTTTTTTTATTAGAAATTTGTCTATTAATCCTGAAATAGCTGTAATCATAGAATTACAGCACTCGTCTACATCATCCACAGCCATGATCTGCTCCCAATTTAAATTATTAAGTTCTCTTTCGAACTGCACAGCTTCAGGAATGATAAATGATAATTTATCACAATCAGATTTGCCAAAATACTGTAGCCGCTTTCTGGTCAGTTTTCTAACTGTCAGAATCATGTTGTGGTCTGAGAGACCTGTTATCAGATTGTACATCCTTGTTATACGTTCTGGTTTATTGGTAAACGCCATATCAATCAGGGTCTTGGTCTGCCTTGTTATCCTAGTGGGCCCTTTAATCATTTGTAGATAATTAAATTTTGTCATAATTGTTTTTAATTTTTGTTTCCCACTTTTTTCCGACCAATTAATGTTAAAATCACCATACCATACAGTTTCTTTATAAGAATCAAGTTGTTTAGCTACAAGACTTAATTCATCATAAAAAGCAGTGTTATGTGAAGGTGGGTTATAAATAACAACAATATTAAAATTCATTGTAGATGATAAGATAACATTCAAAGCTAGACATTCCAAAGGGGTTTTCAATTCAACTGCGTGACATTTAAATTTATCTTTTATGTATATCAAAACTCCTCCCCCCTTGCCTGTATTTCTGTCCTTTCTGAAACATTGATATCCAGCGATGTTGATCATATTATTTGGTATATTACTGTGAAGCCAGGATTCTGTTAAACAAAGATAATCCAAATTTGAGTCCAAGAGGAGTACAGAGATCTGATCCCTTTTGGAAATTAGGCTGCGAATATTTAGGTGTCCGCCTAATATTCCTTTCGGTTTACACTTAACGTCCCAGAGTACTCTAGCGTGATTCACAGTTTGGAAAAATAGATATTGCTTTTGTTTTTGTACAGCACTACGGCCAGAGCCATTCAAGTGCATTATTGGCATCTCATCTGGACCTCCACATGAAGTAGCGCGACTCACATTAGCCATAGCTCTGTCTCCCAACCGAAAGTAAAAGTCCACGCTATTATTCCACGCCACCACAGCCTCGCGATTAGCAGCAATTCCCGGTTCAATCCCCGAATATGGATCTATCAGACGGGGTGACTCACCGGACTTGTTGCGGTGGGTTGTACACAGGCAGCTAAGACTAGGTGAACTCCGTTTTTCGGCTTGCCGCTGATCCAGTGGTTCCTGGCTCTGAGCCAACAGCTCCTGCAGCTCCGTTCCATGGGATTCTGGTGTAGTCGATGTCACCCCTGTACTGAGCCCAACCTCCAGCTCAGTATTAACCATTTGCTCAAACGTAGTCGGACCAGGATTAAGGTGTATATCCCCAGCCAGAAGAATGAGCACCAGTATAACTTTAGACGCATAAAATCTGCGCTGCCGTGAAGTTAATCTGCTGGTATTATTTCTGTCGCTCAGGCCTCTTGATGTCCAGATAGAATACAGTGTGCAATGTCCGTGTCCAAACATATGCAACTTGGTTTGTTCACAACTGGTTAAGTTGGCCACATTACCCTTAAAATTGGAAGTCCAAGCACACAATAACAATAAGGAAAGTTGTAAAATACAGAGGGTATGTGTGGAGCCCAACAAACCACACCTGCCCTCGGCAGCCATCTTGAAAAAAAAGATCACAAATAACAGATGAAGACTGGACAGATATATGTGTGATACAGACAAATACCACAAACTCAAGATCCTGGAGGGAATTTGGATGGAAGAATTTAGTAAGATTCTTTATAACTCCCAAATTAACAGCACTTCATACAGGCTCACAGAGCCGTGGCTTTTGCTGGAGACAATGTGAAACCCCGATGGCTAATCACTATCATATTTTCTGGGCATGCCCAAAAATAAAATTATTTTGGCAAGAAGTCGTGGCAGAGATTGGGAAAATATTGGGAGTAGAGGTTGATTTTTCGTTCACTACTATATATTTAGGTAAAATACCAGGAAATGTTTTAGACAAGGATAAATATTTATTAAAAATATTGCTAGCAAGCAGTAGGAAAGCAATAACCCGTAAATGGTTGCAGATTGACCCTCCAACTAAGGATCAATGGCTAGGGATCATTAACGAAATATACAGTATGGAGAGACTTACATTTATATTAAGGCTCAAACTCGACAAATGTAACAAGTTGTGGGAAAAATGGATTATGTATGTAAACCATTGAGGAAAGTGTGATATTGTATATCAAGATGTTGGAATTATTTTGTGATACTGTCTGATATTGTAGCATCCATGATAACTTTGTGTTCTTTGTTCCAATAAAAAAAAAGTAAAAAAAAAAAAAATATATATATATATATATATATTTTACATTATGTTGTGAGATTTATTTTGGTTGTAGATTGACTATATTACTAAATACTAATACTACTAATGCCAGTGGCGGCCATTAAGGGGCCACATGTTACATTCAGGGGCCAAATACAGGGTACATTCAAGCACACAATATAATTTATTCAGTACGGTGCAAATACATTTCTGCAGTCATTCCTTTTTCAAACACTCTAATAAAAAATTATGAGCCAGTAAAGTTCTTAATGATTATTATTATTTTTTTTATACTGTGCATAAAGGACACAATGCACTTCTTTCTGAATTCCACCTTTTAAGTTTCATAATCATGTTGTCGCTTATAAACAGTAAATTGTTGTTAATTGTTTGGGGGTGGAATTGCATCTGTGATCGTTGTGAAGAATTCTCTGGTTGCTCTTCTTGTCGACGATTGATGGGTGGGAATCTCTAGGCACCTCACGATTCGATTCGATTACGATTCAGAGGGTAACGATTATCGATTATTAATTAAAAAAAAAAAAAAATTTTAACTACTTTGTACTTTTAAAGCAAAGTATTTATGATGACCCATAACGAACTTACTTCCAATTATACTTCCTATATTAATTTTATTAATAAAACAAATGGAAGTGATTTGGCAAGTCAACTGTAAGGTTACATTTGCCAGCATATGTCCCAACATTGCAAAGAACCAACAGGAAAATAAATGTGTGCCTGTACTAGCAGCGTACTTGTAGTAAATTAATACAAATTTCAGCATATTCTGAATCTCTAGCATTTAATAATAGACTTCTAACCAACATCCTCCTGTTATTTCCAATGAGCAATATAATCCTTCAGACAAAAAACATTTTGCTGTAGCAAATTCACAAACAGTTTTCGTTCAAAAATATAGAATTATGTACCAGCAGCTCTCATACAAAAAATGCTTGTGGACTTACGCATATTCTGAATAATTAGTAGCCTAACATACAAAGCCGCTCTTATTCACAACTAAATAATAAAGAGTTATGACTTGAAATGTTTGCTGTATACCACAATCAAAAACAGCTTATACAAAAAAAGTGAATGAACATCTGCAGAGAGCACAGTCAAAATGTAACTTTTTGTGACTGGCATTGCACATATTGCAGGGCAGTATAACGTACGTATAACAGATCGGTTTACAGCATATTGATGTGAAAACTAAACAATACAGAAAGCAGCTCTCATACAAAAAATACTAAATAGGTCACAATGAAATTGCCAATTTTCCATACGTTAGCTTTCAATGAAGAGGGTGCCGTTCGAATTTGGTGCTCAGCCATCATCACGCGACTCTGTTGTGCACGCCACAGACTGTCCGCGCTCTGCACGTCCGCTTTAGAGTTCCGCCTTTTGCTTTCCGTCAATATTACGTTATTAGGAAAAAAATATATATATTTTTAGAAAATCGATTTTTGACATTTGTGAATCGATTCAGAATCGTCCACGTCCGCATCGCGATGCATCTAAGAATCGATTTTTCCCCCACCCCTAGGAACGGGGGCCAATCAGGGGCCAATCAGATTTCAGCAGGGGCCAGGGCCCCTGTGGCCCCGCCTCTAGAACCGCCCCTGACTAATGCTAAACGTGTATTAATTCTGTTGTCACTATCTTTTATAGAGAAAGCACAAACCACTTCTGAAGGAGTACTTGGCAGCAACTTCTTCTAAAAAGAAGGGGACATTGTTTGGTGATGGAGGCTCTTCAATAAAGCAGCGAAAACTTGAGGACATCAAAGCATCTCAGAAGACCATAGACCTTGCAGTGGTTAACTTTATTGTCCATGGTTTGCACCCTTTTGGAGTAGTAGAACAGACTGGGTTTGTTGATTTAATACATTGTACTCAACCTGATTACACAGTCATGTCACGTACAACATTGAGAGAGAGAATTGATAAGTGCACAAAGCAAATGAAAGAAAAATTGAAGAATGCAATGCAGACTGTTAAGTATATCGCCACGACTACAGACTGTTGGACAGCTCATAGGCAAAGTTTCATTGGGGTTACTGCCCACTGGATAGAGCCAGATACCCTAGAAAGAAAGTCTGTGGCTCTGGCTTGTAAAAGGCTGAAAGGGACACATTCTTATGATGTGTTAGCCAGTGCACTTAATGATATTCACAGTGAGTATAACATCCGTGAAAAAATTGTTAGGACCACAACAGATAATGCCTCAAACTTTATTAAGGCCTTCCGAGTTTATGCATGTGAAGATGAAGGGAGTTCAACTGAAGATGAGAGTAAAGGTGTGAATGACAGTGAAGAGGAGGATGCAGAAGAGGAGACAGAGGGTGTTGAAGTGGAACCTTTGGGTAACACTTTATAATAACGTTCAGTTGTAAGTCATTTATAAGTGGTTAGTTAATGATGAACTAGTCATTTACAGAACATTCATAAATGAATAGCAAGTGATATACTAACATTTTATGCATGTTTTGTAAATTCCGTTACAAGTCATTTACATGTGATTAGTTAATGATTAACTAATTATTTACGAAACATGACTATGCGTTCATAAATGATTAATAAGTGATATGTTCATTATTGGATGTTTGTTTTGTAGATTCAGTTATACTGTAAGTAATTTACAATTGATTAGTTAATGATTAAATAGTCATATACAAAACATGAATATGCGTTTCATAAATGTTTCATAAATGTTTGTTTTTTTGTATATATGTAGCAATTAGAGGGTGCAAAAAGTGTTGTAAATGCCTTGAATACACATACAGATCATTTGTAGGTATATGTAACACATTTACAAGTGATGAATAGTTTACACTTTAGATTAGGGGATGCAGAAAGTGTTGTAAATCATTTACAACACTTTCTGCATCCCCTAATCTAAAGTGTAAACTATTCATCACTTGTAAATGTGTTACATATACATTCGTAGATAACATTTGCAGACCTTATGCCTTTTTGATTCTTGAAGTGGTAATCTACAAATGAAGTGTAAGACATTTACAAGTGATGAATAGTTTACACTTTAGATTAGGGGATGCAGAAAGAGTTATAAATCATTTACAACACTTTCTGCATCCCCTAATCTAAAGTGTAAACTATTCATCACTTGTAAATGATTTATTCATGCGTTTACACATCTATAACAGGTGTTGAACACTGTAGTGTGTACTGCAGTGTAAGTGCTGACTGGTGAGGTTATAGCAGCTGTCTTCTCTGAAACACATGGAGTCTTTAACCACTGTGACCTGATGTGAGCAAAACATGCAAAAAAAAATGTAACATCATTTATTAAACATTTATAAAACGCATAGTCATGTTTAGTAAATGATTAGTTAATCATTAACTAATCAATTGTAAATGACTTATAACTGAATCTACAAAACATAATGAACATATCACTAATTAATAATTTATGAATGATTAGTCATGTTTTTAAATGATTAGTTAATCATTAACTAATCAATTGTAAATGACTTGTAACACAATTTACAAAACATACATAAAATGTTAGTTAGGGGTGTGAACCTACACTGGTCTCACGGTTCGGTTCGATTACGATTATCATGTCATCGATTCAGTTCAATTCGATATCACAATGCATCGCGATGCACCGCATCCTCAATTTTAAATTTCTCTTCAAAAGTGATGTGTGCGCGCGTGTGTGTGTGCTTGGGAAGTCGCAGTGACAGAAACAGTGACATTCCAGTTAAAGTTTCAAGGGAGTAAAGCTTGTTTATGCCATTAAGAAAAGGAAAATCTGTCAAATAAATTTTGTTTTACAAAAATGTTCATTTAAAAGCAGCGCTCATTAATCAGTGTAGGCTATTATGTTACCATTAAAGATCCGCGCATCAACCGTCGCCGAGTCCGCTGTTGAAGGTGACGAATGGATCATCCATTTATAATCACGCGTAACAACACAGAATAATTGTAATTTGACCATCGGGTGCGGATACTTAAATCAGAGAATATTATTGGGGCGGGTGGACTGTTTATTTTTGGCTGCGGATTCGGCGTTGGAGCTCATCCGCGCATCTCTCTGACTCTGCCAGGCGTTAACAGCTCGGGGTGAAAACGGCTAACGTGGTTTATGAAGTTAGTGGTATTAGCCTACCTCCTGTATATTCTATTTGTGTGTGACATGAGCGCACAGTACAGTGCGTGTCTTCTGCAGGTCGTGCTTACCAGGTTGTTCCTAAAAGCCGAAACGTGCCCAGATGTCGGCTTTTAAAGTAGTTGGAGCATTTTTAATATTCTCGCACTCGCGTCTCGCCTCCCTCTGCCATTGTATGCTTCCGCCACAATGCACGTACGCGACAAATGACGTCAGAAAAGTCCGTACATTATAATCGGTTATGGTCTATTACTGAACCGATACCGAATCGTCCTCGTCTGCATCGCGATGCATCGAAGAAACGATTAATTTTGACACCCCTAATGTTAGTATGTCACTTGCTACTTATTTATGAATGTTTTGTAAATGATTAGTTCATCATTAACTAATCACTTATAAATGACTTACAACTGAACGTTATTATAAAGTGTTACCTCTGAATTTGATCTCAACCGTATGCTAGAAAAGCGGAATCAAATGTTATGTACAAGAAGATATCTCGTGCAGCATTTGCCAAGTGCTCAGCTCTTTGGAATAAGAGTGCCCGGTCATCTACAGCTGCAGAGGTTATTGAGAGGGAGTGCAAGCTGCAATTGATCCGTCCAGTTCAGACCAGGTGGAATTCTCTCTTCCTTGCAGTTGAGCGAATACTGAGGATAATTAGGGAAAGTGGAGAAGGAGCAGTCAGAGCAGTGACCATTGCACTTAAAGTCCCTATGTAAGTTTGTCATGGAGCAGATACGTAGTTGTGATGTGGTAGGCTATTGATTGTGTGAAATAATGTTGTTTACTAATGATTTACTCCATTTAATTGAACTGCAATAGTGTAGCCTATGCTTATCATGCTGACATTATGCATGTTCTCACATGGTGTTTTACAGGTTCAGCCCTGCAGAACTTGCTTTCTTGTCTGACTATGCATCAACCATGAACCCAGTCTCTAAGGCACTCAACATATTGCAGGGAGAGATGTCCACATGGGATGGCTGGTACCCACTATAACGCTCCTAACTGTGAAGCTGGACCGCCTCCAAACTTCATCCAAGTTCTGCCAGCCACTGATCTCTGCTCTTCAGGAAGGAATACAGCAGCGGTTTGGAAAAATTATGAATGACCCAGAACTCATATCTGCTGCAATTTTACTTTCTAAGTTTCGCACATCATGGACAAGCAATGAAAACTTGCTAAAGTTGGGTAAGTCATTTAAATAATTTATTTGTCAAGCATTCATTTGTTAATAGAATAATGGGTAGTGGTTCATTTTAACCAATATATGTTATTTTCAAAGCTAACTGGTATTTTAAAAGGCTAGACAGAAATACTCTTCATTCATGTTTGGATTTTTTTTTTTTTTTGTGCAGGCATGGACTACATCAAGACACACATGGAGGAAGAGCCAGCCTTATCATCACCTGGTAGCCATTCTGGATCTGAGGAGGAAGACTTTTTTGGCCTTATGAAGGGAAATGTCCACGAAACCACAAAACAGTTGGATGCCTATCTGGCCAACACTTCTACCTCAATGGACATACTCAAGTCAGTGCCCACAGTTTTTAATTTGTCCCTGAAGCTCAACACACCATTGCCCGCATCAGCAGCATGCGAACGAATGTTTAGCACAGCAGGGCACATTTTTTCTGCAAAAAGAGGCAGGCTAGGATCAAAAAGCTTTGAGAACCAAATTTTGTTGAAATTGAACAAAAACTATTGGTAATGCTATGTGGAACCAAATACAGTATTAGGGCTCTAATACTCTCATGTTCTATAGGGGCATTTTGCCCTTTTGACCTTTGATTGCCTGGCCAAAATTTTTATTTGAAGGTCCTTTGTTTTTAAGTTTCTTATCGTAACATCTGCCTTTATATTGACTTCATTGTTTTTCACATAGAATCTGTTTTTTTTTTTTTTTTGTCCTGTTAATGTTAGGTTGATCAGAGTTCTAAATAGCAATATTGCTTGCATGTTTTAAGAGAAGCACTCACCCTTGTCAAATTTTGTTTGGTGCTTATTTTTTTCTCATTCTAATGTGTTATACATTATTAGCCTAATGCTTTTGGATTTTCTGTAATCAATGGAGTATAAGCCTCAAATGCAGTTTTAGCTACGTTTTCCCCATGCAGGCCAAGGTAAAGGACTAAAGCAACTGTTGTTGAGCAGAATAAACCGGTCATACAAATTTGATTAAAGTGTTCAGAATAACACTCACCTGTGTACTTTTGAGTTTTTTTTTTTACTGCTCTTAATAGTATAGTAAAAATAAAATAAATTGTATGTCATAATTGGCTTAGCTTAATTATTATTTAATGAGTAATAAGTACATAACCAGATTTTTACAGTGTGTCAGTATTGCAGAGAGCTTGCACAACAACCCTTTCCAGTACACAATAGAAATTGTTTGTGATTATTACAATTGAACAGCCCAGACATTGAGACAACTGATTGTGTACTTTTACTTAAAAAAATACTTTAAAGTAAATTTAAAAGTATGTACTTAGGACTTTTACTTAAGTAAGATGTTGATGTAGTAATTATACTTTTACTTAAGTATATATTTTGCAGGGTAGTTGTACTTTTACTTAAGTACTAAACTTAAGTACTTCCTCCACCACTGATGGTTTCTGACCTCAGAATGAAATGGCATTAGAATGTTATGCCAATTAATTTTACTTCATGTAATGTTTGTGCTTGCGTGATAACAGAGCAACGTATGGAAGTAAAATAATGGCAAATGTTTTTGAAACAAAAAAGCCTGTTGAATTGCACTTGCCTCCTTGAAAAAAATATGCATTGCATTAACCATGCTTGCATTTTAATGCATTGTATTTTTAGGGCATGCATTTTTATGTACTGAAATTCAGCATGGTTGAATATTTAAGCTGTGATTATTTCAATTCAAAACATTTCAAACACATTATTAAAAATTCAATAATCCATATTCACAATGTGGAGGTACAAATTTATTCTTTTGTGTTTATATTTAGAAACATTTCTATAAATCAGAATCTAAGTAGTAATCAAATGTGTTAATTTACTACCACCTGAACATGACCATCGACATTTGAAATCTTATAACTAATTAATAGTATTTTTCATATAATATTTTTTATTAAATTGTTCCTCTAGGGACTTGCGATTTGTGAAACTGTCAGATAAGAAAACTGTGTTCAGCAACTTTGAGATACTGAAATATACGTGCAATAAACCGTACAATGAAACTTCAGGAGGAGCTTTGATGTGTCAAAATGGAAAATGGAATGGAACATTTGTCTGCAAAAGTGAGTCCCCACAAAATCTTGCATTCACATTTATTTACCCAGAAAACCCAACTATGATGATCCAATCCCAAATGTGGATTATGGGTACATCAAAACAATTGATACATGATACAATATATACCGTGGGGCAAAAAAGTATTTAGTCAGCCACCAATTGTGCAAGTTCTCCCACTTAAAAAGATGAGAGAGGCCTGTAATTTTTATCATAGGTACAATTCAACTATGAGAGACAAAATTAGAAAAAATAATAATAATCCAGAAAATCACATTGTCTGATTTTTAAAGAATTTGTTTGCAAATTATGGTGGAAAATAAGTATTTGGTCAATAACAAAAGTTAATCTCAATGCTTTGTTATATACCCTTTGTTGGCAATGACAGAGGTCAAACGTTTTCTGTAAGTCTTCACAAGGTTTTCACACACTGTTGCTGGTATTTTGGCCCATTCCTCCATGCAGATCTCCTCTAGAACAGTGATGTTTTGGGGCTGTCGCTGGGCAACACTCCCTCCAAAGATTTTCTATGGGGTTGAGATCTGGAGACTGGCTAGGCCACTCCAGGACCTTGAAATGCTTCTTACGAAGCCATTCCTTCGTTGCCCGGGTGGTGTGTTTGGGTTAATTTCATGCTGAAAGACCCAGCCACGTTTCATCTTCAATGCCCTTGCTGATGGAAGGAGGTTTTCACTCAAAATCTCACGATACATGGCCCCATTCATTCTTTCCTTTACACGGATCAGTCGTCCTGGTCCCTTTGCAGAAAAACAGCCCCAAATCATCCAAATGCTCTCTAGCAAACTTCAGACGGGCCTGGACATGTACTGGCTTAAGAAGGGGGACACGTCTGGCACTGCAGGATTTGAGTCCCTGGCGGCGTAGTGTGTTACTGATGGTAGTCTTTGTTACTTTGGTCCCAGCTCTCTGCAGGTCATTCACTAGGTCCCCCCGTGTGGTTCTGGGATTTTTGCTCACCGTTCTTGTGATCATTTTGACCCCACAGGGTGAGATGTTGCATGGAGCCCCAGATCGAGGGAGATTATCAGTGGTCTTGTATGTCTTCCATTTTCTAATAAGTGCTCCCACAGTTGATTTCTTCACACCAAGCTGCTTACCTATTGCAGATTCAGTCTTCCCAGCCTGGTGCAGGTCTACAATTTTGTTTCTGGTGTCCTTTGACAGCTCTTTGGTCTTAGTGGAGCGGCTAAGTGATATAATCGTTTAGTTTATGATACAAGCGTGAAAATTGGCATTAGCAGTCTCCATGGGTCACTTGACAAGAAAATTGTCCGAGCCACATGAAATTTCAAGATTTTTCATTTTTCAAGATGGCTGACACCTTAGTGGAGCAGTTAAGTGATATAGTGGTTTATTTGGTGATACAAGCATGAAAATTGGCATGAGCAGTCTCTGATGGTCACTAGACAATAAACCACCCACAGCTACTTGAAATTTCAAGATGGCAGCCATTTTTCAAGATGGCCGACACATTAGTGGAGCAATTAAGTGATATAGTGGTACAAACATGAAAATTGGCATGAGCAGTCTCTGATGGTCACTAGACAATAAGCCACCCACAGCTACTTGAAATTTCAAGATGGTGGCCATTTTTCAAGATGGCCATCACCTTAGTGGAGCAATTAGGCTCATGGAAATTTTCATGCTTGTATCACCAACTAAATGATTTCTTAAGCCTAATTGCTCCACTAAGGTGGTGGCCATCTTGAAAAATAGGCGCCATCTTGAAATTTCAAGTGGCTCGGACAATTTTCTTGTCAAGTGACCCATGGAGACTGCTCATGCCAATTTTCACGCTTGTATCATAAACTGAACGATTCTGCCAAACATAAGCACTTAGCCGCTCCACTATCTTGGCCATAGTGGAGTTTGGAGTGTGACTGTTTGAGGTTGTGGACAGGTGTATTTTATACTGATAACGAGTTCAAACAGGTGCCATTAATACAGGTAACGAGTGGAGGACAGAGGAGCCTCTTAAAGAAGAAGTTACAGGTCTGTGAGAGCCAGAAATCTTGCTTGTTTGTAGGTGACCAAATACTTATTTTACCGAGGAATTTACCAACTAATTCATTAAAAATCCTACAATGTGATATTCTGGAATTTTTTTTCTCATTTTGTCTCTCATAGTTGAAGTGTACCTATGATGAAAATTACAGGCCTCTCTCATCTTTTTAAGTGGGAGAACTTGCACAATTGGTGGCTGACTAAATACTTTTTTACCCCACTGTGTAACATACAGTACATACAATGATACAGCTGTCACATTCATGTATTGTTTAGTTCATAGGGTTCTGAAAACGTTTTATTCGTTTTGGCTGTTCATGTACACGACAACTGGCAAACTTTTGAAAACGGGTTTCAATGTGCACGTTTTTGAAAATTATATTGTTATTGTTTTTTCAAAATGATCCCCATTCACACTGATCCAAGAAAGCGATTCAAAATCGTGCCAGGCCAGTAGTTGACGATATCGGATTGTAACGAAAAACTAAGTACCTATAAACTGAACATCTAATACGCATGTGCAATTGCACGACATCACCGGTTTCACAAATTCACATTTTTGTAGTTTACACTGAGACGATAACCATATCATTTTCCAAATCTTGCACGTAGAAACCCGTTTTCAAAAGTTTGCATTTCCAGGCCTTAAAAACATCAGTGTCGTGTAAATGAATGGTGTCGTGTAAATGGACCCTTAGGCCTAGTCCACACGTACACGGGTATTTGTATAAAGTTTTTCCTCCTCCTTTTAAAAAAACATTTACGTCCACATGAGAAAGATGAGAAATAGTCCTCATGCTATGTCTGTAATTTATAGCAAACCCTCTAGTATTAATTCGATCTCAAACAGATTTATTAAACGAAGTTATTACTCCACCTCGTGCGTGATGTCATAAACCAACATGGTTGAACGACCACTTTGCGACAATACGGTTTTGGGAAACAGTCGTGACTAGCTGATTTATTCAACAATGCATCGTACTATGGTAGTTAAGCAGTGAGTTATGTCGTCGTACGGGAAAACGCATATTTGGCTGGAAGATGTGTTCAAAACGTGTAAAGCACAGGTAGTGATCCAGTCAGTTTAATCACCGTTCTGTATTAATGTGCATGAAGCGCAATCACACACACACATACAGACAGTCACTTGCACTCAGAGACTGGAGATCATGCTTTGACCAGAAACATTCAGGAGCACAGAAATTTGTTGTCAAATGCTGCCCCAAGACTTTCATTAGTATAATCGCGGACACTAAATGCTGCTCAAAAATCTACAGTATATGAATGTAATTTTTTTTTATTTGTTTAGGTGGGATCTGTCCACCACCTCCATATCTTCAACATGGAGACTACAGCATCATCAGTACGGAAAAAGATGTGATTACAGAGGTATCGTACACTTGCCAGTCTTACTATGTGCTGGACAAGCAACAGGAATCTTATAAGTGTGTGGATGGAAAATGGGAGACTCCTCCGAAATGTCTGAGTGAGTCATTCAATTACAAATGAATTTTCTTTTGCTTTTTTGTAAAAACAAATATCTAATTGTTTTGTATTGTTTTTCACTGGACGATGTCTCTGTCATAGGGCCTTGTGAAATTGATGACATAGTTGAGAAGTACAATCTACAGCTCCCTACAGGAAAGGTCTATATAACGCATGCTAACAAGTATAGGCTTAACTGTACGGCTGGATGGAATACTGGAAGTGAGATGAGAGCATATGTGGACGTGTCGTGTTCTAATGGGTATCTTCAGATTGACAAAAGTTGTGAGTAATGTTTCTCATTTTCAGTCTGAATTAGTCACGTTGGTGTTCTGTACATTTATTTATTCATTTGTTTGTTTTTTTCCAGGTGATACACAAAATAACTGAAAATAAACTAGAGTGGTAGTTGAGGTAATGTAACCCAGTTTGATTTTAAGAATGACTTCTAGTATTTACTTTCAGATGTTTTTTACCACTAAATGTTGATATTTAAAATGACTACTGCAAACCCAAACTGATGAATATTAAATATTTTCATTGGCCTAGTAAAAATTCAGCATGCAATTATGTTTATGAAGACGGAGAGACACACTCAAGCTTGTATCTCATTCTCATTCAGCTACAAATATTACTTATAGAATTGTATATTATCTCTGTCACAACCACCAGCTGGAGTGCCCATGATCTCCCTCAGAGAACACTACTTCCATCTGCTTTCTCAACATGAACTACTTTTCCCATAACCCATTGCTCGGAATAACTAGTGTTTTGATTACTTTCACCTGTGTGTTATTATTTTATTTACTCTTACCTATTTAAGCCCTGTGTATTCACTCATTCGTTGCGAAGTCTTGTATGTTGTTACACTGCATTTCTGAGCGTTATCATGGTTTCCTGTGTCTTGGTTTTTTGAGTATCTTCCCATATTCTTGATTTTCGACCCTGTTGCTTTTTTAGATTGTTTGACCCTTTGCCTGTTATATGGACTATGATTCTGGATTGTCCCAATAAAGCTGCATTTGGATGTTCAACCCAAGTCTCTGAGCCGTTCGTAATAATCTTAAAGAAATTGTTTGTATTTATTATCTTTTAAAATTCATTTAATGACCCTTGTGATTAAAAACATGTTAGTAATTATAGTGACTTTGGTGTGGATTTTAGTTCAACATATTTCTAGCATTATTTATGCACTTTATTTACGGAAAACATTTATTTATGCAAACTCAGCAAAAATAAGTCACCTTTTCAGGATACTGTATTTTAAAGATAATTTAGTAAAATCCAGATAAACTGTACAGATCTTTATTGGAAAGGGTTTAAACAATGTTTTTCATGCTTGTTTACTAAACCTTAACAATTATTGCACATGCACCAGTGAAAAAGTCCTTAAGACACAAACAATTTACAGAGAACTGAACAATTTATGATAACTGAACTGAGTTGGACGATGACATCATTTCTTCAGAACTGCTTTAGATAAAATGAACTAACTTAATAATTGATGATCTTTACAACAGAACTGAATCGACACAGAACTAACTTCAGCTGAACAACAGCCGAAACTGACTGCTACTGTTGATATTGCCAGCCTGAGTTTCCCAGTAATGGTTCCCATTCCTAATCCAGTCCGACTTCTGACCTGTAATGCTGCGTGAATCATAATCATACACTGTTCGCTCGTTGGCCAGAGGAGAACTGACCCCCGACTGAGCCTGGGTTCTCTCAAGGTTTTCTTTCTCCATTCTGTCTCCTGATGGAGTTTTGATTCCTTGCCACTGTTGCCTTGGCTTTTGGCTTGCTTTGTTGGGGACATTTAATATTCAACAGTATTATTGATCTGCCTTACTTAAGGTGGATGGTGATGCAATTTTCTTCTAGAAACAAACTTTGTTGTATTATTTTCATGTTATCACTGTGAAGCTGCTTTCATACAGTCTGTATTGTAAAAAGTGCTATTTAATTAAATTTGAATGTCTGCTCGAGCACCAGACTTTTCAGAATTTTCACCTGCAACAACCGATCATATTTTCATCAATACTTTACTCTTAATAAAAGAAAACCAACCAATATGTAAACCTCTTAGTTTCATTAAATGCAGCATGGCAATAAGACAAGTAAAATTTCATTTGCTTTCTCAATTTTTTTGCAAATATTGTAGCACTGATATCGTAACCTTCAGCCCTGTTATCAAAGTTATGATAAGGAAATATGATCAAACTATTTTTTCTCTCTCAGATTTTAGTATGTTTTTCGGTCATTACAACTACTACTGTAGCACCTACTGAGGCTTAATTGTATGCTAAATTTACACCCCTGTTGCTCATTCTGGATTTCTTTTTTTATCAAATGAATTTTTATAAATATATTATGAAATCACATGTCAAGGTTTTTATTATTTGTCACAAATTTTGGAAACAGCATTGCCAAAAATTTAAACCTCATTGAAATTGAACAGAACATAAAATGTCTCAAATAATATTTAGTTTGACATGTAGGATAGATGAAAAAAAAAAAAAAAAAAAAAATGTTGATCCTATTCATGCCAAAACTCAGCACATGACAGCCATTTACTTATAAAGGTAAAGACCTTTGAGTTTAACATTTCAATGTTTACCAAAAGTCCACACCGTAAGATCCCGTAAATGACATCCAGTTTTTAAGGTTTAAAAAAGACAAACATTTTTTTTTTTTTTTTTTTTTTTTGTGTGAGATAAGGAGGGCAATCTAGGTCATCTAGACTCTAGAGACAACAACAGTTTTTTTTTTAAGCACATAATGCTACTTTAAGGGTCAAACTCTTCTTTTACCTCAATGTATGTTTTAGTAACATAAGTATTATGAAACAATCATTAATTAATTAATGTAATAATGTTCTTCTTTAAATGTAAAGAACACTAGTCAGTGAAAAAAATCTACATCTAACAGGTTTAACCTGTAAAGCACATGGGAACACGTCAAATATTTTAGAACTTTCTTTTTGCTTCCTGTTTATATGTTACATAAATGTGACTTACAAAGTTTGACTTGTCTAGGGTAAAATGTCCTTTGGTTTGTCCAGATGACAAAAAAAGCTACTTGTTATGTGAACTCAAAATGAGAATTCCTGTCTTTTGGTGATTTTCCTTTAGTTGTGCGCAGAGTGAAGGCAAGCTATTATTTTTGAGGTTAATGTTATTCATCTTAATGTCCTTTTCAATTAGATTTTTTTTTTACTTGAAAGCAAATGAAGCAAGGGTGTAGAGTTACATTCAAGCTATTTTAAGGTATAAATAAATAAATAAAATTCACAGGATTTTATTTTTTTTATGTCATTTTTGTGATCAAAGATGATTTTTAAGGGATACAGTTATTGACTACAGGGGGATTTTAAACAAAATATTCTTCTGCACATCCACAAAGTGATCTGGTATAAAAGAGTCCTTCTTTTGACTTAGTAAATGATTCACTTTTTGATTCCCCATCATACAAACAGAGTGAGAAAACTAGTTACAGTCATTTGTGAAATGAGAGTTCAAAATGAGAGTTCCTGTACAATTCATCAGCTTTTCCTGTTTTCTATTTTCTGTTACTGTTGTGCAAGGTCAAGGTGAGTTCATTCATTGTTAGTAGAATGTTATTCATATTATATACACATCCAACACTTTTAAATGACCTTAAGTGGTTTTAAAGAGTGTTGACTACTACATCTTTGTGTAACGTTTGTGCTTCTCAGAATGTTCTTGAGAGGATATTATATGAAAAAATAGAACCAGTTTGGAATATTATATTATGAATATTGAAACAATGAAAGTGAACTGCGTGCCAGGTTTTACTGGTATAGATTCACTGCTGGCAAACTTGGCTTTCAGTAAAACATGGCTGCCTATTCAGAAGAAAAATGTGAATAAAATTGAAATCAGTGCTACATGACTAGAGAAAATGAAGAAAAGGGCTGTTTAATGTTTTTTTATTATTATTATTTATTATTATCATTATTATTTTTATTATTATAGAAATTATCAGAATTTTGATTTTATTTAATTCTGATTGGATATTCTCCAAATTAAAAGTAACAAAATAAAGACGCTACATTTTAAATATTTGTTTAAAAGTTTGAAAGTGTTGTGAATCTTCTTCAGTCTCACTCATGTCCAATGCTCTATGGGACAGATTAATTCACCACAATATACTTTATGATTTGATACAAGAAGAACAAGAGCGAATAGTGTAAATATTGCTTGTGCACAGAGTGGTCTGGTGTAAGAAAACTCTCTCTTTGACTTTGATAAATGATTAACTTGTTGATCCCCAAGCAGACAAGAGTATCAGAGACAGACCAACAAAGATACTGAAACTCCTCGGCTTCGTCTTTTGGTTGTTTTTCTTTAATGTCTTTTTCATTTAGATTTTATTGACTTGAAAATAAATGTTAAATTATATGCACTTCCCAAAACATTTAACTTTTAACAGCAAATGGTGATTTTAGTCTTATATCAGGGTCTGAGTTTGTTTTTGGAGCAACGGTGTTGTATACTTGCGAGAAAGGGTAAATGTGCTTTATGCTTTTTATTCTCTTTATATGTATTGTATGAAATGTATCCCCAAATGTGCTAAATCTGGCTGGACTCTGAACCCAGAATGTGATGGTAATACACCAGTGTTACATAACAAATAATTAATATGTGAAATAACACTAAAATCATTCTATCCATATTGCTTTCATTATGCAAAGAAACTCTAGTGTCACACTGAAACATTCTTAAATTAGATAGCCATTAACCTTAAATAAAAAACTGAATATTAAAATAAAACACGTATGTAGTTAATAAACTAATATTATATATTTCCAAAGCATTCAAGAAAATATTTGCTTGATCTTTTTGTTCTAAATGATGAAAGGAGTCAACAATATTTGTAAAAGTTGAGAAAATGGAATGAGATTATTTACTTTCTTCCTGTGATGCTGTAGAAAGTGTCCAACTGATGTTGTTGTTTTTTTTTTATTATTATTATTGGGGATAATCATGAGGCAACAGCATTTGCTGCTTATTATTTGGTAACTAAATCAGCTAAAAAAACCGACTTACTAATAACTACTTTCTAATTGCTTGCTTAATTTCCAGATAATAGTTTAGCAAATATATCTAAAAGTTCTCACAATAGAAAATGTGCTTATACTTATTTAGGGACTTATTCAAAATGTACTCTATTTATGGTAAGCTATATTTTTTCCTATTTTAGGATTTAAAAAAAAAAGAAGTAAATTGTCAGAATCATTTGTTTTCCCCAAAAGACAAAGCATGCAAATCCAGTTTCACACATTTGTTATGCTTCATCTCTTCTTACCCTTATTTCTACATAATTATGTCTTGTACAGCAGTAACTTGTGAGCTTAAGCCAACCACATTCAGAGTAAAAGAGATCAACCCAGAGGGAAAAACTATTTTCAGAGCTGGAGAAAGTGTGGAGATCACCTGCACTGAAAAATCCTGGATCTTTCAAACAAAAGAAACCATCAACTCATTTACATGTCAAGAGAATGGGCAGTGGGATTATGAGCCTGTTTGTGCGGGTAAGATTATAGAGAAACACTTCTGCATTTATTGCTGAACTTACCGCATGATATTAAAATAATGTAAATCTTGTTTCAGAAATTAGATGTGAAGTTCCACGTGACCAGCATGTGTATGAACTGTACTCTTACTTCAGGGGAGATCTGAAATTGGGAGTAAAAAAATCTTACTATTGCATGTATGGATATTATCTAATACCAGCAGAGGCCACATGCACACGAGACGGATGGACACCAAAACCACTGTGTGCTGGTATGGGCTGATATTAAATCTTACAATTTGTGCATATATTATGAATTCAAATTAGAATGATGATATTTTTGTTTTACAGTAAAAATGTGTGCAACACCAAACATTCCAAATGCAGAGATTGTGGGAGATCAGAGAACACACTACAACATCAATTCAAGAATACAATATAAATGTCGTCCTGGGTTTGAACCAGAGCAGCCTGTACAAATCACCTGTGATTACCCAAATGAATGGACAGGCATACGACAATGCACTGGTATGATTTTTGTATCATTAATGATTATTATAATTGATTTAATTTATTATTACTATCACTTATTATTATTCTCATTATTATTATAGAAATTATCAGAATTTTGATTTTACTTCATTCTGATTGGATGATTCTCCAAATTAAATGTAACAAAATAAAGACACTAAATTTGAAATATTTATTTAAAAGTTTGAAAGTGTTGTGAATCTTCTTCAATCTCACTCATTTCCAATGCCCGACAGATTGATTCACCAAAATATACTTTATGATTTGATTCAAGAAGAACAAGAGCGAATAGTGTAAATATTGCTTGTGCACAGAGAGGTCTGGTGTAAGAAAACCCTCTCTTTGACTTTAATAATGATTAACTTGTTGATCCCCAAGCAGACAAGAGTATCAGAGACAGACCAACAAAGATACTTGTGAAACTCCTCGGCTTCGTCTTTTGGTTGTTTTTCTGTAATTGTGGCCAATAAGGCAAGTTCTTTTTGTTGTTGTTATTTATTTAAATGTCTTTTTCATTTAGATTTAATTGATTTGAAAATAATCGTTATATTATATGCACTTTCCAAATCATTTAACTGTAGCTCTAGAGAGTGTTGACTAGTTGTGCAAGTACTTCAGCATTTAATATACACAGTTGTGTCGTTGTGTGACGTTTCTGCTTCTCAGAATGTCTTCGAGAAAACATTAAATATGGAAACTTAGAACCAGTTTAAAAATCTTCATACGCTGATGGTGAAACAGTGATAGTGAACTGCATGACTGTTATATTGTACTTGTGTAACTGGTCCGATTCGACCTGCTCCTTGCTGGATTCGAACCGGGGACTCTGATGTGGAAGGCAGATATGCTAACAAGGACTCTAAAGACCACAGCCTCTAGTGTCAATTGCTAGTGCATCTCTTGAGGCCAGGGGAGTGAGGTTTACACGCACAGCTCTTACTGTACTATGACAGTAAAGAATGTAAAAACATTGTGTTCACAGTTTCGTCATACTGCCTTTATCTTGAATTTTTTCAATATCCAATCAAATCATTATACATCTACATAATGACGACTCAAAACATATGAGATCAGAATGTTTATGTTTTTTAACTGTTTCCTCGCAGCAAAGCAGAGATCATGCCGTGATCTATCCGTGGTAAACGGGTTGACATACAGCCACCCCTCCAATGAAGAAGAAATCTTTTACACCTGCAACACGGGTTATAAACCCTTCACTGGGAACTGGTGGGATTCAGTGACATGCAGCAAAGGCTCTTGGTCTGAAGAACCTCGGTGTATCCGTGAGTTTTATTATTGTCAGTCTCAGGTGTTAGACGAATGATAGTGTACTGAAATGTGCCTCCTGTTTTCTGTCTTTACAGGGGAGGAAGAATGTGGTGCTTTTCCCAGTGTTCACCATGGAAAACTAAAGCAAAGCCTTCATGATCGAGGAACTGCTGAAGTGGAATGTGATCCAGGGTTCATATCAACTCAACGCTTCATAACATGTATCAGAGGTACATGGGAGAAACCAGTTTGTGAGGGTGAGCTTCTCAAACTCTTATTGCATGTTTGTGAGGAGCAGCGACAGCATATAGTGGAAAATAGACACTATTTATTGACGATGTTAATCTCAGTCTTACTGGATTTCATGAATTACCTTTAACATATTTTTTTTTAGTGGGCGTCAGTTGTAACATTCCTCCAAAGGTGGAATATGCACTCATAACATCTAAACCTGAAGAATTGTATGCACATGGATCTAGTGTAACATATGTATGCCGAAGCTCATTCTTAATGAATGGGAAGAGTACAGTTTTCTGCCGCAATGGAACTTGGGAAGAAACACCAACATGTGAAGGTAAGGTTTTGATTGGTTATGATAAATGACTTTTAAAACATCTTACAGATTTGTAACGTCTTACAAAAAAAAAAAAAAAAAAAAAAAATCTTGTATGTCAAAAAGAAGAGAGACTGTTAGATATTTGACAATCAAGAGGAATAACATCAAGTCCACAGATAATTTGTGGTGGGGACAACAGTAATTATAAAATCAATTTGCTCTGAAGACTCAGCAAAATCATAATTTGAGTTTAGTCCATGTGCACTAGATTAATATGTTATTGTAATGTTAAACATTATCAGTTTTAGTTGATATATGCTGGATGACTCATCCTGTGCTACACAGTTTTCTGTCCAATCAAATTATCTCTAGAATTAAAATCAAATGAGTGTTTTAGTGCCATTGTGCTATACTCCTTTCTTATAAAAAAAGTTCTAACCTGAGAAAACGATTGAGAGATTTAAAAATGGTCACATTAATAAACCAAATGATGATAGCAACTCTTTAAATAAAGTAGTAGGGACACTAAGTATAATGTACACACCTGAATGCATCTGAAGCTATTAATGAGGGAAATCTAACTCCACAGTCTCTCTCCACATATATTTTTTTCTTTTTTTTTTGGCACATGAGAAAGATACGAGTATGAAAATAAAGAAATTCTGAAATACAAGTGCATAGAGCTATTCAATGAAATTCCAGAAGGACGATGAATCTGTGAAAATGGAAAATGGAGTGAAAATTTAAGAGAGTCACTTAAAATTTAATGAATCAAAAATCACATTTACTTACATAATGGTAAAAATGTACTATACATGACAAACATCAGCTGGGACTGATGGTGAATTAAGTGGATAAATGTCATTTGTTTTATTAATTTATTTGTATCACTAACAGACCTTAGTCAGGACATGCATTATATTGTATATTGTATTTTATTATCTTGAATTTTTCATGAGGTTGTTAGGGATAGATGTATACTCCATTTTAAGCTCAGTTTTCTTGACTGTAACGCTGCTTGTTGAATATATGACAAAAATGTAATTGTTATGCTAAACCACTACTTTTGCAAAAGTAATTAGCATAGTTACTCTTGAACACTGGGCCACAAAGTATAAAAGCTTCTGTGTGGATAAATATGTGATCTAATGTCTGCTTTCTCTAGAGGCAACATGTCCTCTAAACACAGCAGTGGAAGTCTTAAAAATAGAGCGATTCCCTGATATTGAGGGTCCCGTCAAACCTGGACACAAGTTAATGTTTTCATGCAATGGACAAGGGCTGATATTAAAAGGACAGAGAGAAATCACCTGTCAGCCAAATGGAGAATGGAGCAGCCCTTTCCCCAAATGTGAAGGTAAGGCCACAGAATGTAAAAGCTTTGGATTGGACAAAGATAGATCAATGATAGATCTGTTGTTCACATGGAGGATGCTTGATTTATCAAATCTTTATGTTCTTTAGAGGTAATGTGTGTCGCAAACCTGACTGTAAACATGAGATCAGACGTCACTGAGGATAGACACCCGGGGCCTGAGGTTTCAATCAGACCTGGACACACAATAACTCTTTCATGTGTTGGGAAGGGAAGGAAATTACAAGGACGAAAAAAAATCTCCTGCTTGTCAACTGGAGAATGGGACGAGCCATTTCCTAAATGTGTAGTAGGAGGTAACCCTTATAAATATATGGGAATATACTGCAAAATATAATGTGATATATTACATAATACATTTCCATATAGGGGAAAGTAGTGCTTATATTTTTCAATATACTGCAATATATGCATTGACCGTGTATGGCTATATATTGATACATATAAAATATTTAGGAATTAAGGCAAAAATAGCATTACATGTAATATTCATGAAGTTGTATCCTTTATTGTGTACATATATTTCACATGCACGTTCCCATATAAATGTGAATGTATGTACACGCATGTTCCCAGCATGCTTTGCTTCTGACTGTTAAAGGAGAGTACATTTTACAATTAAGTGTTATTTCATGTGTTTTGGTCGATATTACTGTAATGTAGAGGTAGAGCTGCTAGTGTTTAATATTCTGTTATTTTGGAATTTAAAAGGTTTTCTGTTATGTGTTTTGGGGTTATTGTGCTGAAGAGTAGAGCCTGTGGTTAGTTTGACAATAATTGGCAAAACACCATTAAGACTATGAGCCCTATCATACACCCAGCGCAATGTAGTGCCAGGCAAATGTTTTGACGGCCTGCGCCACGTTGTCTAAATAGCATATGCATGTGCGCCCATGTGCGTGCTGGTCTGAAGGGAATGGGAGATGAGACTCTGATTGGTTTAACGCACGTAAAGCCTAAAACACACCCATTACTCATTAAGAGAATAGGGACAACCCTCTTAGACCATACGCCGGGCGCGCCGACCATTTTTCCCGTCATTAAACTAGCAAAAGTGGATTTGGACACACATTAAGTACCTTAGTACTAAGCACTTTAGACCATGCGTTAGATCGTTAAAATAGGGCTCTATATGTTAATATATTATTTAAAAAGTAATGGCTGTGCACTCCTATGCACAGTGATAATGTCTTTGCTAAATACTTTAGTACATGCAGGTGTGCATGTTTTTTTTTTTTTTTTAGATTGAAAATATGAAACATTTATAATGTAAATAATTATAAAATATAAGAAAAGTATTACATTATATATTTCTCTATAAAGCCTATGGGCCCTATTTTAACGATCTGAAACACAAGTATCAAGCGTGAAACGCAAGTAACTTTGTGGGCGGGTCTTGGGCGCTGTTGCTATTATACCGGCGGGATAAATGACTCTTGCGCCCGACGCAAATCTAAAATGTGTTGGTCTGAAGTAGCTTCATTATTCATAGGTGTGGTTTGGGCGTAACGTGAAATAAACCAATCAGAGCGACATCTCACATTCCCTTTACAGTTCTCTTACGAGAGGTTCTCTCGTATTGCGTAAGCTAGCTTACGCTGCGGGAAAGTCTCCTTTCACGAGATACTGAAGCCAAAAATTATCCTAATTTTTTAAAACTTGTCAACGCAGTGCGGCAGCCTGCAGACCTAGGGCAAGCGAATCGCGTGCCCATTGGCTGCTCTGCGGCAACTGCAGCAGCCTATGGCTAAGCCTTGCGCGTGACGTCACGTCCAATGAGCGCGCTTGGCGCGCTTAGTGCGTCACAGCCCGTCATTAGGGGTGTGGCTTAGCGTATATAAGCAAGGAACAGAGGCTGCTTCGCTGATTTCTGTCTCTTCAGCGAAGCTCTTCGCATCGCTGATCTCCGAGGAAGCCGCCGTCGAATCCAGCGACCAGCACGCCGAGGATCTCAGCCTGAGGACGCCGGCCGCTCGCCGCCTTCAGCCTTCCCTGCCTGCTGCGCCATCCGGCACATATATCCTTTTCTGCTCTGTGTTGTGTGTGTGTGTGTCCGCCGCGACACACTTGCATCTAAAAGAGCGCGAGGCGTTATTTCAAATGCCTCGCACATCCTGTGGCTCGTGCAGAGCCTCGCTCAGCGACGGAGACCGCCACGTGCTGTGCGCTCTCTGCCTGGGTTTTGACCACGCTGTTCGCGCTCTCTCCGAGGGCGGCTGCGAACAGTGTGAGGAGTTACCGATGTCGACCCTACAGGCTCGACTCGCTAAACTTGAAGAAACTCCATCTTCTCCGGCCGCTTCTTCCGGGCCACGAAAGAAGAAACGTCGCTCTCAAAGGCCGCCGGAACTGGACGCTACAGCTGAGCGCTCGCCGGAACCTCTCCCGCGAGCCTCGCTCTCTCCTTCCCCCCCACCCTTCTCCGACGCGCAGCGGCCGGCCACTGCCCGCACTGCCGTCGCCCTGGGGGACGATGCAGATGATGCCGCTGACAGCTGCTCTCTGCTCGCGTCTGACAGCGAGGAGTGGTCGGGCTCGCACCGCTCCGCCCCCTCGACTCTGGAGTCTTCTCGAACCCGCGCTAGTGTTGACGCAGAGCTTCTCCGCATCCTCACTTTAGCGGTCGAGAGAATGGGACTGGATTGGTCCCCACCTAAGGAGCCGGAGCCCAATCGCCTTGACGGTTTTTTTCTGCCTAGCCGCCGCCCTGCGCCTGCCTCTAGGTCAGCACCCTTCCTGCCTGAGCTCCACGCCGAGCTCTCTAAGTCCTGGAACGCTCCGTTCTCCACCAGACTCCGCTCGCCAGTCTCCTCGGCTCTCTCCCAGGTGGACGGAGCCGCCGAGAACGGCTATAACGGCATCCCCGCCGTTGAGGATGCTGTGGCAACGCACCTTTGCCCGCCGTCTGCTAGATGGCGCTCAAAGTCTGCCCTGCCGTCTAAAGCCTGCAGGACCACCTCAGCTCTCGCCGGCCGCGCTTTCGCCGCCTCCGGCCAGGCTGCTTCCGCCCTGCACTCAATGGCTATTCTTCAGATCCTTCAAGCCGACCTCCTCCGTGAACTGGACGAGAAGGGCTCGGATCAGTCTGCCTTTACCGATCTGCGCAGCGCTACGGATCTCGCGCTGCGCGCTACCAAGACCGCTGCTCAAGCCATCGGCAGATCCATGGCCGCGCTCACCGTCATCGACAGACATCTCTGGTTGACGCTCGCGGACATGAGTGAGTCAGAGCGCGCTGTGTTTCTCAACGCACCACTCTCGCCCACCGGCCTCTTTGGCCCTGCGGTCAGCGGAATTGTGGATCGGTTCTCTGAAGTACAGAAGGCTTCGCAGGCGATGGACCTCTTCCTGCCCCGCCGTTCGAGCTCAGCCACAGGCCGCCCTCAAACTCAGCCTCCTGTGCGCAGCTCTAACCAGCGCTCTTCCAAGCCTCCCAGCGCTTCGCAGCAACGCCAGGGCAATCGCCCCAGGTCGCGCTCGACCAGCCGTCACAGACCGCCGCCCCCACGGGGCCCGCGGTCCAAGATCGCGTTGAAGCCCGAGCCCGCGAAGTCCTCCTAGCATCCGCAAGGAGGAAAAGATGGTTGAGTCCCGCTACGGCCGGACCGCCATCAAAACGCACAGCTCTGTCAGTCCCCTATGTTCAGGCTACTGCAGCAGCACACACCGCAGCCAACGAGCCAGTATTAACACTCGCTCGCCTGCACACAAACGCCGTTTTCACGGCGACCCAGATAAATCTCAAAAAGAGTATAAGTGCTTTAAGTGTAGAAAATGTGCCCACACCCATGTGCTCACTGCTTCACACAAGTACAATCCCCATGGTAACGCGCCCAGAGCGCTCTCTCATAAAGCGGCCACACACCGCTCGAGTTCTAAATGTAGTAAATGTGCCCACACTTCCGTGCTCACAACTACTCGCTGCTCGCTCTGTCACTCAGTTACCTCAATTTGCCACGGCTCAAGCCGCAGGGGTATTAAGTATAGAAAAAGTGCCCACCCCCGTGTGCTCACTGCCTCACACAGACCAGGTTCCCATGGCAACGCGTCCAGAGCGCTATCTCTTAACCCTCTGAGGTCGGCAAACGCGCCCCCGCGTTTTGCTGGATTTTCTTCACATTGTAGAACTATAAACTTAAATTTCTCCATCATTTATGGTCATACAGAAAAAAGAAATATAAAAAAAGAATCTGTGATATTTCTACTTTTGTATGTGTCCACTTACAATCAAATCAAAACATTGTGCTTTTGAAAAATAAAGAAAATAAACAGGGTGTGCGTTCTGCCTCTCCGTCGCGGTTAACTTTTTTTTCTTGAGCACGTCTATAAACTGAAACAAAACTCAGCGAATACTTGTCACACATTTATGAGCCATATACCTTTATAAACATTTAAGTGTGTACTTTTAAATGATCGGTTTCAAACTGAAAACAAATATTCTCTGTTTAAGTAATTTGTATAAAACCAACAAGATGTCCAGCTTCTCAAACGCTTCCTAATTACTTTTAATTTGAACACGCCCACTCGCGCAAAAGAGATTCACATGCAAATCTCCACATGGAACGCGAACGCGCTCATTACCTCAACAACAAAACACCAAAACACCTCACAAGTCTCTGCTTTTCGTCGAGTTTGAAAGGCGCACGTTTGGAGCTTACATTGGATTTAGGCTACCTCAGAAGGCTACCACCATAAGACACGGTTATTCGCTCCAATTTGCTCGTCGCCCTCCGCGCTTTCTAGCGCAGACGGAAACGAAAGTGAGTTTGGAAACAGCACATCTGCTTCAAGCAGAGATAACAAAGCTGCTGCGAAAAGGGGCCATAGAACAGGTACATCCTTCCCTGAGCGAGTCAGGCTTTTACAGCCGTTACTTCCTCGTTCCCAAGAAGGACGGAGCATTAAGACCTATTTTAGATCTGAGACATCTGAACAAGGCTCTCATGAGACGGCCGTTCAGGATGATTACAACCAGACAGATCCTCGCGCAAATTCGCCCAGGAGACTGGTTTATCTCTCTCGATCTGAAAGACGCTTATTTCCAGATCCAGATAACTCCCCGTCACAGGCCATTTTTGAGATTCGCCTTCGACGGTCGAGCTTATCAATACACAGTCCTGCCGTTCGGCCTGTCTTTAGCACCCCGTACATTTACGAAATGCATGGACACGGCTCTCGCTCCCCTGAGGAGTCAGGGAATGCGAATTCTGAACTACTTGGACGATTGGCTCGTTCTAGCGCAGTCAGAGACAGAACTTGTGTCTCACAGAACAGCGTTACTCGACCACCTGGAGGGTCTGGGTCTAGCGGTCAACTGGACCAAGAGCTCGCTCTCGCCCCGGCAGTCGATTTCCTTTCTCGGAATAGAACTGGACTCGGTGGCGATGACGGCCAGATTGTCGGAGCAGCGCGCGCGCCGCATCCAGCGCCTCGCTGCATCCTTCAAAGAAGGCAACCGGGTTCCCCTGAAGGCATTTCAGCGCATTCTGGGGCATATGGCCTCAGCTGCAGCAGTGCTTCAGCTGGGTTTACTGCGCATGCGCCCGCTTCAACGCTGGCTGAGAACGCGCGTATCCCATCGAGCCTGGGCGACCGGCGGCTCGCTAATCAGAGTGACTCAGGTCTGTGTCTCAGCCCTGCAGCCCTGGCTAGCAGCCGAATGGTATCACACAGGAGTGAATATGGGAGTGGTTTCACACCGGAAAGTTGTCTCGACAGACGCGTCCAACCTAGGTTGGGGAGCGCTCTTCGAAGGCAGACCGGTCTTTGGCCACTGGTCAGACCAGGAGAATCTCCTACACATAAACTGTCTAGAGATGCTCGCGGTCGAGAAAGCGCTCATGCACTTCCTCCCTTTCCTCCATGGTCACCATGTTCTAGTCCGCACGGACAACACTTCAGTAGTGGCCTATGTGAACCGCCAGGGCGGTGTCAGATCAAAGCAACTCTGCGCCCTGACGGAACGCCTCCTCGTATGGGCTCAGCACTCTCTGCGCTCTCTGAGAGCATCGCATGTGCCTGGCCATCTGAACGAGGGCCCCGACAGACTGTCCAGGGACAATGTTCCCCCTGGGGAGTGGTCTCTACACCCCCAAACAGTCCAGTCGCTGTGGCGCCGCTTTGGCAGAGCGAAAGTCGACCTATTTGCGTCAAAAGACAACGCGCACTGCCCAGCGTTCTTTTCAAAGAGCGAGGACGCGCTGGCCCAGTCTTGGCCCAGCGGCCCGCTATATGCCTTTCCACCAGTCTCTCTGCTGCCTCAGGTTATCGAGAGAGTCAGGAAAGCGCGCCACACAGTGCTCCTCATAGCCCCGTTCTGGGAGAACCAAGCTTGGTTCCCGGAACTCATACAATTGGCAGACTCAGCCCCTTGGCCGATTCCGGTGCGGAGAGACCTTCTCTCTCAAGCCCACGGCTCGATTTGGCATCCCCACCCAGAGCACTGGTCTCTGCATGCGTGGAGCCTCAACAATTACACGCTGATCTACCAGAAGGGGTGATGAACACGATCATACAATCTAGAGCCCCCTCCACGAGGCGGCTCTACACGTCTAAATGGTCTGTGTTTAACAAATGGTGCACTACCAAAGGGCTCAATCCACAGACATGTGGGGTCTCGCAAGTATTGTGCTTCCTTCAAGAGCTACTGGACGGGGGCAGGTCCCCCTCCACGCTCAAAGTCTATGTCGCGGCCATTTCAGCGCTCTCTGTTTCAGAGCCGGGCCGCGCATTAGGAAGGAACGAGTTTGTCATCCGCTTCCTTAGAGGAGCGAGGAGGATGAACCCCCCGCGACCCCCTTCGGTTCCTATGTGGGATCTTTCACTGGTCTTTGACGCACTGAAAGCACATCCCTTTGAACCCTTAGAAACTGTGGATATGAAATACCTCACGCTCAAAACCGTTTTTCTGATAGCACTGTCTTCAGTAAAACGTGTGGGAGACCTTCACGCGTTATCCACTAACGCTGCGTGCCTCGAGTTCGGACCCAATGACTCTAAAGTTATTCTCAGACCGAGGCATGGGTACGTCCCAAAAACTTTGGGCACTCCCTTCAGAGCGCAGGTCATTTCCCTTTCAGCCCTGCCGAATACTGGCTGCGAGGCAGATAGTCACCTCCTCTGCCCAGTTAGGGCGCTGAGAAGCTATATTTCGCGCTCCGCCGCCTTCAGGCGTTCAGAGCAGCTTTTTGTTTCGTTTGGTGGGCGCACCAAGGGTCTCGCCGCCTCGAAACACACTCTGTCCAGATGGATAGTCGATGCTATCGCAGCTGCTTACGCATCTAAAAACCTGCAGTGCCCCTTGGGCATTCGGGCACACTCCACCAGAGGCATGGCCTCATCGTGGGCGTGGTCCAGTGGGATTCCCATTCATGACATTTGTGCAGCGGCAGGCTGGGCCTCCCCCTCCACATTTGTTAGGTTTTACAACCTGGAAGTTCCCGCCTTGCAGGCCAAAGTGCTATCAGTCTAAGTCTCGCGTAAGCCAGCCCACTGTCTGTGCGCGGGCTACGCTGCTGATTTAGCTCTACTGGTTGAGCTGCACTATATGGAAGTGTTAGTTGGACCGGCTGTGCCGCTCCCTGCCCCATATTATGTGCTTGTGTACTGTGGTATCTTGGCCGCCCAGCTCCGCTTCGCGTTCCCTGGGCTCCCCATGGGACTCATTCAGGATGCTGGGCGCGCGCACGGCGTTGACAAAGGTGTTCCCGCAGCGTAAGCTAGCTTACGCAATACGAGAGAACCTCTCGTAAGAGAACGTACTCGGTTACTAACGTAACCTCGGTTCTCTCTAGAGAGGGAACGAGTATTGCGTAACCCGCCGTGCTCTCGCCACGAGCTCATTTTCGCTTCATGCGACAGAAACCAGCGAAGCAGCCTCTGTTCCTTGCTTATATACGCTAAGCCACACCCCTAATGACGGGCTGTGACGCACTAAGCGCACCAAGCGCGCTCATTGGACGTGACGTCACGCGCAAGGCTCAGCCATAGGCTGCTGCAGTTGCCGCAGAGCAGCCAATGGGCACGCGATTCGCTTGCCCTAGGTCTGCAGGCTGCCGCACTGCGTTGACAAGTTTTAAAAAATTAGGATAATTTTTGGCTTCAGTATCTCGTGAAAGGAGACTTTCCCGCAGCGTAAGCTAGCTTACGCAATACTCGTTCCCTCTCTAGAGAGAACCGAGGTTACGTTAGTAACCGAGTACGTTTTTTACAATCACTTTGCTACTATTTTCAGAACCTTGATGTCATTTTTCAAAACTCTAGACACAAAACTCAAAACGGTTATCACTTGTAACACAGGCTGTCTAATGTTCAAAACATTGTGCATTCACATCTTTAAAGAAATCTTGCACTTGCACAATCATTGGTTCAATAAACAAATTTACTGTGAAATACTATTGAAACATAACTATAGATCACCCACACACAAGCAACCTATAGTTTCACTGTGTCATTGTTTGTTCGTACAATCATTAAATATTGTAGAACAAAATAGGTGATACAGGTTTCATTATGGTACTACATGTACAGTAAATACATCTCTGTAAAAGTACTGCATAGTAGAGTGAATACTACAGACACAGTGGAATCATTGAACAAAGTTTGTGATATATTGATGCAAAACACTACAGTACAATCACAACATAGGTTTATTTGAATCAAAGCAAAAATAATTAGCTATGAAATAGAAAAGAAAAGACAGTAAAACATCAAATGCAGTGTTCCTCAACTTGCTTGCTTGTACTGTAAGAAACAAAACAGGAGTGATTACTGTACTTCTACATTGTCATCAACTCTGTGTTGTTCTGAAAATAGTAGCAAAGTGATTGTAAAAAACTGTAAACATAGAAGATTGTTTGTCTGTTTCTATACAACTATGCATTAAGAGTAATGCAACGGTTACTTATCATTTTGAGCAGTTGTATCAATTGATAGTTAGATCATTGTAAGGAAATGAATAGACACTCATTTGAAATGTAATGTGTGAATTGCCTTTTGAAATAGTAGTACTTTGATGTTAAGTTGTGTCATACTGAACAGGTGATTTTTGTTGAATATCAATAAAGAAATTCTGAAATACAAGTGCATAGAGCTATTCAATGAAATTCCAGAAGGACGATGAATCTGTGAAAATGGAAAATGGAGTGAAAATTTAAGAGAGTCACTTAAAATTTAATTAATCAAAAATCACATTTACTTACATAATGGTAAAAATGTACTATACATGACAAACATCAGCTGGGACTGATGGTGAATTAAGTGGAAAAATGTCATTTGTTTTATTCATTTATTTGTATCACTAACAGACCTTAGTCAGGATATGCATTATATTGTATATTGTATTTTATTATCTTGAATTTTTCATGAGGTTGTTAGGGATAGATGTATACTCCATTTTAAGCTCAGTTTTCTTTACTGTAACGCTGCTTGTTGAATATATGACAAAAATGTAATTGTTACGCTAAACCACTACTTTTGCAAAAGTAATTAGCATAGTTACTCTTGAACACTGGGCCACAAAGTATAAAAGCTTCTGTGTGGATAAATATGTGATCTAATGTCTGCTTTCTCTAGAGGCAACATGTCCTCTAAACACAGCAGTGGAAGTCTTAAAAATAGAGCGATTCCCTGATATTGAGGGTCCCGTCAAACCTGGACACAAGTTAATGTTTTCATGCAATGGACAAGGGCTGATATTAAAAGGACAGAGAGAAATCACCTGTCAGCCAAATGGAGAATGGAGCAGCCCTTTCCCCAAATGTGAAGGTAAGGCCACAGAATGTAAAAGCCTTGGATTGGACAAAGATAGATCAATGATAGATCTGTTGTTCACATGGAGGATGCTTGATTTATCAAATCTTTATGTTCTTTAGAGGTAGGCCTAATGTGTGTCGCAAACCTGACTGTAAACATGAGATCAGACGTCACTGAGGACGGACACCCGGGGCCTGAGGTTTCAATCAGACCTGGACACACAATAACTCTTTCATGTGTTGGGAAGGGAACAAAATTACAAGGACGAAAAAAAATCTCCTGCTTGTCAACTGGAGAATGGGACGAGCCATTTCCTAAATGTGTAGTAGGAGGTAACCCTTATAAATATATGGGAATATACTGCAAAATATAATGTGATATATTACATAATACATTTCCATATAGGGGAAAGTAGTGCTTATATTTTTCAATATACTGCAATATATGCATTGACCGTGTATGGCTATATATTGATACATATAAAATATTTAGAAATTAAGGCAAAAATAGCATTACATGTAATATTCATAAAGTTGTATCCTTTATTGTGTACATATATTTCACATGCACGTTCCCATATAAATGTGAATGTATGTACAAGCATGTTCCCAGCATGCTTTGCTTCTGACTGTTAAAGGAGAGTACATTTTACAATTAAGTGTTATTTCATGTGTTTTGGTCGATATTACTGTAATGTAGTGGGGGAGCTGCTAGTGTTTAATGTTCTGTTATTTTGGAATTTAAAAGGTTTTCTGTTATGTGTTTTGGGGTTATTGTGCTGAAGAGTAGAGCCTGTGGTTAGTTTGACAATAATTGGCAAAACACCATTAAGACTATGAGCCCTATCATACACCCAGCGCAATGTAGTGCCAGGCAAATGTTTTGACGGCCTGCGCCACGTTGTTTAAATAGCATATGCATGTGCGCCCATGTGCGTGCTGGTCTGAAGGGAATGGGAGATGAGACTCTGATTGGTTTAACGCACGTAAAGCCTAAAACACACCCATTACTCATTAAGAGAATAGGGACAACCCTCTTAGACCATACGCCGGGCGCGCCGACCATTTTTCCCGTCGTTAAACTAGCAAAAGTGGATTTGGACACACATTAACCCATTTAATCCCACCGGTCACAATAGTGACCGTAAAAAAATGTTTCATTTCTAAGGCTATAAAAATGTTACTGAATGATCTATCAATGCATTTCCAGCAGATATTGAAATAATAAAGGGTCTCAATGAAATATGTGCAGTGTCGCATGTTTACTGTAAATTGTCACATGACCAGAGCTGTTTACTTCCTGTTTGCGCCAAGAGAAGAGGATGGCAGCAAGAAAGCTCCCAAAGAAAAGGTTATTAAAGTATGTTAACATAAAGATAGGACATAGATTTTTGGTACACATCATGTTTAAGGTGTCTAGTATTGATATATGCATTTGCAATTACTCAACTTTATTTAATGTGGTCATAGAACTCACAAACATGTCAACGGCAACAATAGTGACCGGTGGGATAACCCATTGTATCTACATGCTTATACACATAGGCTAACTGTTCTACCTTACTTTCTGCTGCTACCTAACTTTCTACCTAATTTTACACACAGACACTATCCCGTGACCTCGAGACACTATCCCGCTATCCCGTGGCCTCGAGACACTATCCCGTGGCCTCGAGACACTATCCCGTGGCCTCCAGACACTATCCCGAGGCCTCCAGACACTATCCCGTGGGTCAGACACTATCCCGTGGCCTCCAGACACTATCCCGTGGCCTCCAGACACAATCCCGTGGCCTGCAGACACTATCCCGTGGCCTGCAGACACTATCCCGTGGCCTCCAGACACTATCCCGTGGCTTCCAGACACTATCCCGAGGCCTCCAGACACTATCCCTTGGCCCCGAGACACTATCCCGTGGCCTCGAGACACTATCCCGTGGCCTCGAGACACTATCCCGTGGCCTCGAGACACTATCCCGTGGCCTCGAGATAGTATCCCGTGGCCTCGAGATACTATCGCGTGGCCTCGAGATAGTATCCCGTGGCCTCGAGATACCATCTCGTGACCTCAGGATACCATCCCGTGGCCTCCAGACACTATCCCGTGGCCTCAAGATACTATCCCGTGGCCTCGATACACTATCCCGTGGCCTCCAGACACTATCCCGTGGCCTCCAGACACTATCCCGTGGCCTCCAGACACTATCCCGTGGCCTCGAGACACTATCCCGTGGCCTCGAGACACTATCCCGTGGCCTCGAGACACTATCTCGTGGCCTCGATACACTATCTTGTGGCCTCCAGACACTATCCCGTGGCCTCCAGACACTATCCCGTGGCCTCCAGACACTATCCCGTGGCCTCCAGACACTATCCCGTGGCCTCCAGACACTATCCCGTGGCCTCCAGACACTATCCCGAGGCCTCCAGACACTATCCCGTGGCCTCCAGACACTATCCCGTGGCCTCCAGACACTATCCCGTGGCCTCCAGACACTATCCCGTGGCCTCCAGACACTATCTCGTGGCCTCGAGACACTATCCCGTGGCCTCCAGACACTATCCCGTGGCCTCGAGACACTATCCCGTGGCCTCGAGACAGTATCCCGTGGCCTCGAGATACCATCTCGTGACCTCGGGATACCATCCCGTGGCCTCCAGACACTATCCCGTGGCCTCAAGATACTATCCCGTGGCCTCGATACACTATCCCGTGGCCTCCAGACACTATCCCGTGGCCTCCAGACACTATCCCGTGGCCTCCAGACACTATCCCGTGGCCTCCAGACACTATCCCGAGGCCTCCAGACACTATCCCGTGGCCTCGATACACTATCCCGTGGCCTCCAGACACTATCCCGTGGCCTCCAGACACTATCCCGTGGCCTCGAGACACTATCCCGTGGCCTCCAGACACTATCCCGTGGCCTCCAGACACTATCCCGAGGCCTCCAGACACTATCCCGTGGGCTCCAGACACTATCCCGAGGCCTCCAGACACTATCCCGTGGCCTCGAGACACTATCCCGTGGCCTCCAGACACTATCCCGAGGCCTCCAGACACTATCCCGTGGCCTCCAGACACTATACCGTGGCCATCAGACACTATCCCGTGGCCTGCAGACAATATCCCGTGGCCTCCAGACACTATCCCGTGGCCTCCAGACACTATCCCGTGGCCTCCAGACACTATCCCGTGGCCTCCAGACACTATCCCGTGGCCTCCAGACACTATCCCGTGGCCTCAAGATAGTTTCTCGTTGCCTCAAGATAGTATCTCGTGGCCTCAAGGATTTTATAAGGATTTTATACACTCTTATGCACACGCACACACACAGTCACACACACAAAAACACAAAAACACACACAAAAACACACACACACACACATACACACACACACACACACACACAAACACACACACACAAACACACACACAAACAAACACACAAACAAACGCACAGGTCAAATAGACCTATATTCAGTCTGTCCAATGGTTGATACAACACAGTATCCCACCGGTCACAATTGTGACCGATCATAAAACACACTTTTTCACATACTTTTCCATGAAAATTTAAAAAAATTATAATTGATTGTTTCAAAGGGATACTAATGACACATGATTTGGATATTTTTGTGTCTGAGAAAAATTTGGGATTAAATGGGTTAAGTACCTTAGTACTAAGCACTTTAGACCATGCGTTAGATCGTTAAAATAGGGCTCTATATGTTAATATATTATTTAAAAAGTAATGGCTGTGCACTCCTCTGCACAGTGATAATGTCTTTGCTAAATACTTTAGTACATGCAGGTGTGCATGTTTTTTTTTTTTTTTAGATTGAAAATATGAAACATTTATAATGTAAATAATTATAAAATATAAGAAAAGTATTACATTATATATTTCTCTATAAAGCCTATGGGCCCTATTTTAACGATCTGAAACACAAGTATCAAGTGCGAAACGCAAGTAACTTTGTGGGCGGGTCTTGGGCGCTGTTGCTATTATACCGGCGGGATAAATGACTCTTGCGCCCGACGCAAATCTAAAATGTGTTGGTCTGAAGTAGCTTCATTATTCATAGGTGTGGTTTGGGCGTAACGTGAAATAAACCAATCAGAGTGACATCTCACATTCCCTTTACAGTTTTTTACAATCACTTTGCTACTATTTTCAGAACCTTGATGTCATTTTTCAAAACTCTAGACACAAAACTCAAAACGGTTATCACTTGTAACACAGGCTGTCTAATGTTCAAAACATTGTGCATTCACATCTTTAAAGAAATCTTGCACTTGCACAATCATTGGTTCAATAAACAAATTTACTGTGAAATACTATTGAAACATAACTATAGATCACCCACACACAAGCAACCGATAGTTTCACTGTGTCATTGTTTGTTCGTACAATCATTAAATATTGTAGAACAAAATAGGTGATACAGGTTTCATTATGGTACTACATGTACAGTAAATACATCTCTGTAAAAGTACTGCATAGTAGAGAGAATACTACAGACACAGTGGAATCATTGAACAAAGTTTGTGATATATTGATGCAAAACACTACAGTACAATCACAACATAGGTTTATTTGAATCAAAGCAAAAATAATTAGCTATGAAATAGAAAAGAAAAGACAGTAAAACATCAAATGCAGTGTTCCTCAACTTGCTTGCTTGTACTGTAAGAAACAGAACAGGAGTGATTACTGTACTTCTACATTGTCATCAACTCTGTGTTGTTCTGAAAATAGTAGCAAAGTGATTGTAAAAAACTGTAAACATGGAAGATTGTTTGTCTGTTTCTATACAACTATGCATTAAGAGTAATGCAACGGTTACTTATTTTGAGCAGTTGTATCAATTGATAGTTAGATCATTGTAAGGAAATGAATAGACACTCATTTGAAATGTAATGTGTGAATTGCCTTTTGAAATAGTAGTACTTTGATGTTAAGTTGTGTCATACTGAACAGGTGATTTTTGTTGAATATCAATAAAGAAATTCTGAAATACAAGTGCATAGAGCTATTCAATGAAATTCCAGAAGGACGATGAATCTGTGAAAATGGAAAATGGAGTGAAAATTTAAGAGAGTCACTTAAAATTTAATGAATCAAAAATCACATTTACTTACATAACGGTAAAAATTTACTATACATGACAAACATCAGCTGGGACTGATGGTGAATTAAGTGGAAAAATGTCATTTGTTTTATTAATTTATTTGTATCACTAACAGACCTTAGTCAGGATATGCATTATATTGTATATTGTATTTTATTATCTTGAATTTTTCATGAGGTTGTTAGGGATAGATGTATACTCCATTTTAAGCTCAGTTTTCTTGGCTGTAACGCTGCTTGTTGAATATATGACAAAAATGTAATTGTTATGCTAAACCACTACTTTTGCAAAAGTAATTAGCATAGTTACTCTTGAACACTGGGCCATATAAGGTATAAAAGCTTCTGTGTGGATAAATATGTGATTTAATGTATGCTTTCTCTAGAGGCAACATGTCCTCTAAACACAACAGTGGAAGACTTAAAAATAGAGCGATCCCCTGATATTGAGGGTCCCGTCAAACCTGGACACAAGTTAATGTTTTCATGCAATGGACAAGGGCTGATATTAAAAGGACAGAGAGAAATCACCTGTCAGTCAAATGGAGAATGGAGCAGCCCTTTCCCTAAATGTGAAGGTAAGGACACAGAATGTAAAAGCCTTGGATTGGACAAAGATAGATCAATGATAGATCTGTTGTTCACATGGAGGATGCTTGATTTATCAAATCTTTATGTTCTTTAGAGGTAATGTGTGTCGCAAACCTGACTGTAAACATGAGATCAGACGTCACTGAGGACGGACACCCGGGGCCTGAGGTTTCAATCAGACCTGGACACACAATAACTCTTTCATGTGTTGGGAAGGGAGCAAAATTACAAGGACGAAAAAAAATCTCCTGCTTGCCAACTGGAGAATGGAACGTCCCATTTCCTAAATGTGTAGGAGGAGGTAACCCTTATAAATATATGGGAATATACTGCAAAATATAATGCGATATATTACATAATACATTTCCATATAGGGGAAAGTACTGCTTATATTTTTCAATATACTGCAATATATGCATTGACCGTGTATGGCTATATATTGATACATATAAAATATTTAAAAATTTAGGCAAAAATAGCATTACATGTAATATTCATGAAGTTGTATCCTTTATTGTGTACATATATTTCACATGCACGTTCCCATATAAATGTGAATGTATGTACACGCATATATACACACATTCACGGAATGAGTTGCAGCAGATTTCTAGTTCCCAGCATGCTTTGCTTCTGACTGTTAAAGAAGAGTACATTTTACAATTAAGTATTATTTCATGTGTTTTGGTCAATATTAATGTAGTGGGGGAGCTGCTAGTGTTTAATGTTCTGTTATTTTGGAATTTAAAAGGTTTTCTGTTATGTGTTTTGGGGTTATTGTGCTGAAGAGTAGAGCCTGTGGTTAGTTTGACAATAATTAGTAAAAAACCATTAAGACTATGAGCCCTATCATACACCCAGCGCAATGTAGTGCTAGGCACATTTTTAGACGGCCTGCGCCGCATTGTTTAAATAGCATATGCATGTGCGCCCATGTGTGTCTGATCTGAAGGGAATGGGAGATGAGACTCTGATTGGTTTAACGCACGTAAAGCCTAAAACACACCCATTACTCATTAAGAGAATAGGGACAACCCTCTTAGACCATACGCCGGGCGCGCCGACCATTTTTCCCGTCGTTATAGCAAAAGTGGATTTGGACACACATTAAGTACCTTAGTACTAAGCGCTTTAGACCATGCGTTAGATCGTTAAAATAGGGCTCTATATGTTACTAGATTTAAAAAGTAATGGCTGTGCACTCCTATGCACAGTGATAATGTCTTTGCTAAATACTTTAGTCCATGCAGGTGTGCATGTTTGTTTGTTTTTTTGATTGAAAATATGAAACATTTATAATGTAAATAATTATAAAATATAAGAAAAGTATTACATTATATATTTCTCTATAAAGCCTATGGGCCCTATTTTAACGATCTGAAACACAAGTATCAAGTGCGAAACGCAAGTAACTTTGTGGGCGGGTCTTGGGCGCTGTTGCTATTATACCGGCGGGATAAATGACTCTTGCGCCCGACGCAAATCTAAAATGTGTTCGTCTGAAGTAGCTTCATTATTCATAGGTGTGGTTTGGGCGTAACGTGAAATAAACCAATCAGAGTGACATCTCACATTCCCTTTACAGTTTTTTACAATCACTTTGCTACTATTTTCAGAACCTTGATGTAATTTTTCAAAACTCTAGACACAAAACTCAAAACGGTTATCACTTGTAACACAGGCTGTCTAATGTTCAAAACATTGTGCATTCACATCTTTAAAGAAATCTTGCACTTGCACAATCATTGGTTCAATAAACAAATTTACTGTGAAATACTATTGAAACATAACTATAGATCACCCACACACAAGCAACCGATAGTTTCACTGTGTCATTGTTTGTTCGTACAATCATTAAATATTGTAGAACAAAATAGGTGATACAGGTTTCATTATGGTACTACAGTAAATACATCTCTGTAAAAGTACTGCATAGTAGAGAGAATACTACAGACACAGTGGAATCATTGAACAAAGTTTGTGATATATTGATGCAAAACACTACAGTACAATCACAACATAGGTTTATTTGAATCAAAGCAAAAATAATTAGCTATGAAATAGAAAAGAAAAGACAGTAAAACATCAAATGCAGTGTTCCTCAACTTGCTTGCTTGTACTGTAAGAAACAGAACAGGAGTGATTACTGTACTTCTACATTGTCATCAACTCTGTGTTGTTCTGAAAGTAGTAGCAAAGTGATTGTAAAAAACTGTAAACATGGAAGATTGTTTGTCTGTTTCTATACAACTATGCATTAAGAGTAATGCAACGGTTACTTATTTTGAGCAGTTGTATCAATTGATAGTTAGATCATTGTAAGGAAATGAATAGACACTCATTTGAAATGTAATGTGTGAATTGCCTTTTGAAATAGTAGTACTTTGATGTTAAGTTGTGTCATACTGAACAGGTGATTTTTGTTGAATATCAATAAAGAAATTCTGAAATACAAGTGCATAGAGCTATTCAATGAAATTCCAGAAGGACGATGAATCTGTGAAAATGGAAAATGGAGTGAAAATTTAAGAGAGTCACTTAAAATTTAATGAATCAAAAATCACATTTACTTACATAACGGTAAAAATTTACTATACATGACAAACATCAGCTGGGACTGATGGTGAATTAAGTGGAAAAATGTCATTTGTTTTATTAATTTATTTGTATCACTAACAGACCTTAGTCAGGATATGCATTATATTGTATATTGTATTTTATTATCTTGAATTTTTCAGGAGGTTGTTAGGGATAGATGTATACTCCATTTTAAGCTCAGTTTTCTTGGCTGTAACGCTGCTTGTTGAATATATGACAAAAATGTAATTGTTATGCTAAACCACTACTTTTGCAAAAGTAATTAGCATAGTTACTCTTGAACACTGGGCCACATAAGGTATAAAAGCTTCTGTGTGGATAAATATGTGATTTAATGTCTGCTTTCTCTAGAGGTAACATGTCCTCTACACACAACAGTGGAAGACTTAAAAATAGAGCGATCCCCTGATATTGAGGGTCCCGTCAAACCTGGACACAAGTTAATGTTTTCATGCAATGGACAAGAGCTGATATTAAAAGGACAGAGAGAAATCACCTGTCAGCCAAATGGAGAATGGAGCAGCCCTTTCCCTAAATGTGAAGGTAAGGACACAGAATGTAAAAGCTTTGGATTGGACAAAGATAGATCAATGATAGATCTGTTGTTCACATGGAGGATGCTTGATTTATCAAATCTTTATGTTCTTTAGAGGTAATGTGTGTCGCAAACCTGACTGTAAACATGAGATCAGACGTCACTGAGGATGGACGCCCGGGGCCTGAGGTTTCAATCAGACCTGGACACACAATAACTCTTTCATGTGTTGGGAAGGGAGCAAAATTACAAGGACGAAAAAAAATCTCCTGCTTGCCAACTGGAGAATGGAACGTCCCATTTCCTAAATGTATAGGAGGTAACCCTTATAAATATATGGGAATATACTGCAAAATATAATGCGATATATTACATAATACATTTCCATATAGGGGAAAGTACTGCTTATATTTTTCAATATACTGCAATATATGCATTGACCGTGTATGGCTATATATTGATACATATAAAATATTTAAAAATTAAGGCAAAAATAGCATTACATGTAATATTCATGAAGTTGTATCCTTTATTGTGTACATATATTTCACATGCATGTTCCCATATAAATGTGAATGTATGTACACGCATATACACACATTCACGGAATGAGTTGCAGCAGATTTCTAGTTCCCAGCATGCTTTGCTTCTGACTGTTAAAGAAGAGTACATTTTACAATTAAGTATTATTTCATGTGTTTTGGTCAATATTAATGTAGTGGGAGAGCTGCTAGTGTTTAATGTTCTGTTATTTTGGAATTTAAAAGGTTTTCTGTTATGTGTTTTGGGGGTTATTGTGCTGAAGAGTAGAGCCTGTGGTTAGTTTGACAATAATTAGTAAAACACCATTAAGACTATGAGCCCTATCATACACCCAGCGCAATGTAGTGCTAGGCACATTTTTAGACGGCCTGCGCCGCATTGTTTAAATAGCATATGCATGTGCGCCCATGTGTGTCTGATCTGAAGGGAATGGGAGATGAGACTCTGATTGGTTTAACGCACGTAAAGCCTAAAACACACCCATTACTCATTAAGAGAATAGGGACAACCCTCTTAGACCATACGCCGGGCGCGCCGACCATTTTTCCCGTCGTTAAACTAGCAAAAGTGGATTTGGACACACATTAAGTACCTTAGTACTAAGCGCTTTAGACCATGCGTTAGATCGTTAAAATAGGGCTCTATATGTTACTAGATTTAAAAAGTAATGGCTGTGCACTCCTATGCACAGTGATAATGTCTTTGCTAAATACTTTAGTCCATGCAGGTGTGCATGTTTGTTTGTTTTTTTGATTGAAAATATGAAACATTTATAATGTAAATAATTATAAAATATAAGAAAAGTATTACATTATATATTTCTCTATAAAGCCTATGGGCCCTATTTTAACGATCTGAAACACAAGTATTAAGTGCGAAACGCAAGTAACTTTGTGGGCGGGTCTTGGGCGCTGTTGCTATTATACCGGCGGGATAAATGACTCTTGCGCCCGACGCAAATCTAAAATGTGTTGGTCTGAAGTAGCTTCATTATTCATAGGTGTGGTTTGGGCGTAACGTGAAATAAACCAATCAGAGTGACATCTCACATTCCCTTTACAGTTTTTTACAATCACTTTGCTACTATTTTCAGAACCTTGATGTAATTTTTCAAAACTCTAGACACAAAACTCAAAACGGTTATCACTTGTAACACAGGCTGTCTAATGTTCAAAACATTGTGCATTCACATCTTTAAAGAAATCTTGCACTTGCACAATCATTGGTTCAATAAACAAATTTACTGTGAAATACTATTGAAACATAACTATAGATCACCCACACACAAGCAACCGATAGTTTCACTGTGTCATTGTTTGTTCGTACAATCATTAAATATTGTAGAACAAAATAGGTGATACAGGTTTCATTATGGTACTACAGTAAATACATCTCTGTAAAAGTACTGCATAGTAGAGAGAATACTACAGACACAGTGGAATCATTGAACAAAGTTTGTGATATATTGATGCAAAACACTACAGTACAATCACAACATAGGTTTATTTGAATCAAAGCAAAAATAATTAGCTATGAAATAGAAAAGAAAAGACAGTAAAACATCAAATGCAGTGTTCCTCAACTTGCTTGCTTGTACTGTAAGAAACAGAACAGGAGTGATTACTGTACTTCTACATTGTCATCAACTCTGTGTTGTTCTGAAAATAGTAGCAAAGTGATTGTAAAAAACTGTAAACATGGAAGATTGTTTGTCTGTTTCTATACAACTATGCATTAAGAGTAATGCAACGGTTACTTATTTTGAGCAGTTGTATCAATTGATAGTTAGATCATTGTAAGGAAATGAATAGACACTCATTTGAAATGTAATGTGTGAATTGCCTTTTGAAATAGTAGTACTTTGATGTTAAGTTGTGTCATACTGAACAGGTGATTTTTGTTGAATATCAATAAAGAAATTCTGAAATACAAGTGCATAGAGCTATTCAATGAAATTCCAGAAGGACGATGAATCTGTGAAAATGGAAAATGGAGTGAAAATTTAAGAGAGTCACTTAAAATTTAATGAATCAAAAATCACATTTACTTACATAACGGTAAAAATTTACTATACATGACAAACATCAGCTGGGACTGATGGTGAATTAAGTGGAAAAATGTCATTTGTTTTATTAATTTATTTGTATCACTAACAGACCTTAGTCAGGATATGCATTATATTGTATATTGTATTTTATTATCTTGAATTTTTCAGGAGGTTGTTAGGGATAGATGTATACTCCATTTTAAGCTCAGTTTTCTTGGCTGTAACGCTGCTTGTTGAATATATGACAAAAATGTAATTGTTATGCTAAACCACTACTTTTGCAAAAGTAATTAGCATAGTTACTCTTGAACACTGGGCCACATAAGGTATAAAAGCTTCTGTGTGGATAAATATGTGATTTAATGTCTGCTTTCTCTAGAGGTAACATGTCCTCTACACACAACAGTGGAAGACTTAAAAATAGAGCGATCCCCTGATATTGAGGGTCCCGTCAAACCTGGACACAAGTTAATGTTTTCATGCAATGGACAAGAGCTGATATTAAAAGGACAGAGAGAAATCACCTGTCAGCCAAATGGAGAATGGAGCAGCCCTTTCCCTAAATGTGAAGGTAAGGACACAGAATGTAAAAGCTTTGGATTGGACAAAGATAGATCAATGATAGATCTGTTGTTCACATGGAGGATGCTTGATTTATCAAATCTTTATGTTCTTTAGAGGTAATGTGTGTCGCAAACCTGACTGTAAACATGAGATCAGACGTCACTGAGGATGGACGCCCGGGGCCTGAGGTTTCAATCAGACCTGGACACACAATAACTCTTTCATGTGTTGGGAAGGGAGCAAAATTACAAGGACGAAAAAAAATCTCCTGCTTGCCAACTGGAGAATGGAACGTCCCATTTCCTAAATGTATAGGAGGTAACCCTTATAAATATATGGGAATATACTGCAAAATATAATGCGATATATTACATAATACATTTCCATATAGGGGAAAGTACTGCTTATATTTTTCAATATACTGCAATATATGCATTGACCGTGTATGGCTATATATTGATACATATAAAATATTTAAAAATTAAGGCAAAAATAGCATTACATGTAATATTCATGAAGTTGTATCCTTTATTGTGTACATATATTTCACATGCATGTTCCCATATAAATGTGAATGTATGTACACGCATATACACACATTCACGGAATGAGTTGCAGCAGATTTCTAGTTCCCAGCATGCTTTGCTTCTGACTGTTAAAGAAGAGTACATTTTACAATTAAGTATTATTTCATGTGTTTTGGTCAATATTAATGTAGTGGGAGAGCTGCTAGTGTTTAATGTTCTGTTATTTTGGAATTTAAAAGGTTTTCTGTTATGTGTTTTGGGGGTTATTGTGCTGAAGAGTAGAGCCTGTGGTTAGTTTGACAATAATTAGTAAAACACCATTAAGACTATGAGCCCTATCATACACCCAGCGCAATGTAGTGCTAGGCACATTTTTAGACGGCCTGCGCCGCATTGTTTAAATAGCATATGCATGTGCGCCCATGTGTGTCTGATCTGAAGGGAATGGGAGATGAGACTCTGATTGGTTTAACGCACGTAAAGCCTAAAACACACCCATTACTCATTAAGAGAATAGGGACAACCCTCTTAGACCATACGCCGGGCGCGCCGACCATTTTTCCCGTCGTTAAACTAGCAAAAGTGGATTTGGACACACATTAAGTACCTTAGTACTAAGCGCTTTAGACCATGCGTTAGATCGTTAAAATAGGGCTCTATATGTTACTAGATTTAAAAAGTAATGGCTGTGCACTCCTATGCACAGTGATAATGTCTTTGCTAAATACTTTAGTCCATGCAGGTGTGCATGTTTGTTTGTTTTTTTGATTGAAAATATGAAACATTTATAATGTAAATAATTATAAAATATAAGAAAAGTATTACATTATATATTTCTCTATAAAGCCTATGGGCCCTATTTTAACGATCTGAAACACAAGTATCAAGTGCGAAACGCAAGTAACTTTGTGGGCGGGTCTTGGGCGCTGTTGCTATTATACCGGCGGGATAAATGACTCTTGCGCCCGACGCAAATCTAAAATGTGTTGGTCTGAAGTAGCTTCATTATTCATAGGTGTGGTTTGGGCGTAACGTGAAATAAACCAATCAGAGTGACATCTCACATTCCCTTTACAGTTTTTTACAATCACTTTGCTACTATTTTCAGAACCTTGATGTCATTTTTCAAAACTCTAGACACAAAACTCAAAACGGTTATCACTTGTAACACAGGCTGTCTAATGTTCAAAACATTGTGCATTCACATCTTTAAAGAAATCTTGCACTTGCACAATCATTGGTTCAATAAACAAATTTACTGTGAAATACTATTGAAACATAACTATAGATCACCCACACACAAGCAACCGTCTCGGTTACGTATGGTAACCCTCGTTCCCTGAGTCCAGGGAACGGAGACGCCTCGTCGGGGGAGTTCCCCTGACGAATTGGGATCACGCTAGGGAGACCAATTGCCTTCGAGTGAATTAAAACGAGCCAATGAACATTGGCATGCAAGGTTTGCATTCCGCGGCCCGCCTACCAGTGCGGGTATAAGGCGGAATCAAGCGCATACACAAACGCTTTTCGCTGAGGAGCCGAACGGTGTCCAGTCCTCCGCGAAGGTACAGCAGCATGGCGACGGGACGAGGCGTCTCCGTTCCCTGGACTCAGGGAACGAGGGTTACCATACGTAACCGAGACGTTCCCTTTCGTCAGCAGGGAACTCCGACGCCTCGTTGGGGGAGTTCCCCTGACGAATTGGGATCCCTACCAAAACGCCATGGTGCTGGCCCCTTCCAGCGCCCAGCTAAGCTACAGCCCTGCAGCAGTTTCCAGAAATTTTGCGGGAGCTAGCTAGGGAATCACACTGCTGTTCCGCAAGACCCAATCAGTGGATATTGGATAACACTGGGAAAGCGTGTCCGACCCCAAGGATATAATAGGGGGGGGGAACGCTGCGGAAGCTGAGGCAGCCTAGAGGAAGGCCCTCAATACACATATGTACTAACCACGTAGGGTAGTGAAACATATGACAGTCCTTGAAGGTAGTCCCAGTCCGGAGGAGTGAGGAGCATACTCAACAAGGACGACAGAATGAGTCTGTCAAGGGGAAGACACGGCTGAACTGCACGTGGCAATCATGGGTCGCCGCAGGGACCACTGGAAAAACACCCAGTCTACTAGCAACTCCTTACTGAAGGTAGCAGACCTGGTGCCGGGCGGTCCGCAACGCCTGGCACCGGAGGGGGTGATGGAGGAACTCACGAGGTTAGCCGTTTGTTGGGTAACCAACGGAGCAAAAAGACGCACGTATCCGCTCACGGAATGGCGTCGCAAGCCGACACACCTATTCCCTCTAATTACTGGCCGTAGCAAGTACTCGGGAGGAAACAGGTTCCACACGTAGGCTATAAAACCTAGCGAACGTGTTCGGTGTCACCCAGCCCGCAGCTCTACAAATGTCTGTTAGCGAGGCGCCTTGTGCCAGAGCCCAAGAAGCGGCAACACTCCTAGTGGAGTGAGCCCGCAACCTGGGTGGGCAGGGCTCACCCTGGGACTCATAAGCCCTGGTGATAGCATCCACTAGCCAGTGGGCTAACCTCTGCTTGGAGACAGCCTTCCCCTTCTGCTGGTCTCCATAACAAACAAAGAGCTGATCTGAGGTCCTAAAGCTTTGCGTTCTGTCTATATAACCCGGAGGGCCCGGACGGGACAGAGAAAAGCTAGGGCTGGGTCTGCCTCCTCCTGGGGCAGCGCTTGCAGGTTCACTACCTGGTCCGCGAAGGGAGTGGTAGGAACCTTGGGCACATATCCGAGCCGGGGTCTCAACACAACGTGAGAAAGGCCGGGCCCGAACTCTAGGCACGATTCGTCGACCGAAAAAGCCTGCAGATCCCCCACCCTCTTGAAAGAAGCCAATGCTAACAGGAGTGCTGTCTTAATGGACAGGATATTAAGCTCGACTGTCAGCAAAGGCTCAAAGGAGGACTTTGGAGCGCTTTGAGCACTAAAGTTAAGTCCCAAGAGGGTACAGGGTGCAAGTAGCGAGGTGGATTTAGCCTCCTAGCACCCTTGAGGAATCTGATGACCAGGTCGTGCTTCCCCACGTACTTACCTTCAACTACATTGTGATGCGCGGCTATTGCGGCAACATACACTTTGAGGGTGGAGGGAGACAGCCTTCGCTCCAACCCCTGTTGTAGGAAGGAGAGCACTACACCGATCGGGCAAGTTCGTGGGTTCTCCCCGTGGGAAGAACACCAGCCGACGAACAGGTTCCACTTCAGAGCATAGAGGCGCCTCGTAGAGGGGGCTCTAGCTGAAGAGATGGTATCTACCACTGCCTGTGGTAGGCCATCTAGAACCTCCGCGTCCCGTCCAGGGACCAGACATGGAGTTTCCAGAGGTCTGGACGCGGGTGCCATAGGGTGCCCCGTCTCTGAGAAAGAAGGTCGTTCCTCAGAGGAATCGGCCAAGGAGGGGCTGTCGCGAGGAGCATGAGTTCTGGGAACCAAGTCCGGGTTGGCCAATACGGGGCCACCAAAAGGACTTGCTCCTCGTCCTCCCTGACCTTGCACAGAGTTTGTGCAAGAAGGCTCACTGGGGGAAACGCATATTTGCGTAGGTCCCGGGGCCAGCTGTGTGCCAGGGCATCCGTGCCGAGAGTCCCTTCGGTCAGGGAGTAATACCACTGGCAATGGGTCGTGTCCGGAGAGGCAAACAGGTCTACCTGTGCGGCTCCGAAGATTCGCCAGATCAGCTGGACCACCTGGGGATGAAGTCGCCATTCTCCCGGAAGGGGGGACCGACGTGAAAGTTCGTCGGCCACACGATTGAGCTCCCCGGGGACATGAACGGCACGAAGCGACCTCAGATGCTTCTGACTCCATAGGAAGAGGTGGGAGGCGAGTCGCGACATACGACGGGAGCGTAGACCAACTTGTCTGTTGATGTACGCAACGGTCGCAGTGCTGTCCGTACGGACCAGTACGTGTTTGTGTCTGAGAAACCCCTTGAGGCGACACAAAGCTAGGTGTACTGCTTGCAACTCTAGGCAGTTGATGTGCCAATGCAGCTGGGGCCCCGTCCACAGACCCGAGACTGCATGCCCTCTGTACGTGGCCCCCCAGCCCTTGGCAGAAGCATCTGTGAAAACCACAGCATGCCTGGAAACCTGGACTAGGGGCACTCCGGCCCGTAGAAACCCAGGATCCAACCAAGGGGAGAAGGTTTGGCGACAGCTCGGGGTGACTTTGACCCGGAACTTGCCGCTCTGCCACGCCCACCTCGAGACTCGATCGCGAAGCCAGTGCTGGAGCGGTCTCATATGCAACAGACCGAGCGGCGTTACTGCGGCTGCGGCTGCCATATGCCCCAGGAGCCTCTGAAATTGTTTCAGTGGAACCGCTGACTTGCCTCGAAAAGACTTGAGGCAGTTGAGCACTGACTGGACGCGTTCCTCCGTGAGGCGCGCAGTCTGGGCGACCGAGTCCAGCTCCATACCGAGATAAGAGATCCTCTGCACAGGGGAGAGTTTGCTCTTGTCCCAGTTGACCTGAAGCCCCAACTGACTGAGGTGCCGGAGCACCATGTCCCTGTGATCGCACAACACATCTCGCGAGTGTGCCAGAATGAGCCAGTCGTCGAGGTAGTTGAGAATGCGAACGCCTTGTTCTCTCATGGGAACAATGGCCGCCTCCGCGACTTTCGTGAAGACACGGGGCGACAGGGCCAGCCCGAAGGGTAGGACCTTGTACTGATATGCTCGACCCTTGAAAGCAAACCGAAGGAACGGTCTGTGTCGAGGAAGAATCGAGACATGAAAGTACGCGTCCTTCAGGTCGATCGCTGCAAACCAATCCTGGGGACGGATGCACTCGAAAATGCGTTTCTGCGTGAGCATCTTGAACGGGAGCTTGTGCAGGGCCCGATTCAATACTCGCAGATCCAGGATTGGCCGTAACCCACCGCCTTTCTTGGGTACAATGAAGTAAGGGCTGTAAAACCCTGACCTCATATCGGCTGGAGGGACCGGCTCGATCGCGTCCTTCGCCAGTAGGACGTCGATCTCTTTCCGCAAGACCGGGGCATCCACTGGACGCACATGGGTGAAGTGGACACCCCTGAACTTGGGAGGCCGGCGTGCAAATTGAATTGCATAGCCGAGCCGGTTGGTGCGGATGAGCCAGCGCGACGGACTCGGGAGCTCTAACCAGGCTCTGAGAAACCGCCGCAACGAGCCCACCCGCACGACCGGCGTACCCGCGGAGGGGCAGCGAGGTGGAGGGCAGGGACACGGCTCTGGTGGCATTGTGGCGGCCGAGAGCGGGGTCTGGGTGTGTATTTGAACAACACCTACCTGCCTCCACCGGGGGACAGACGGCAGAGAAGACCCGAGAGTGTTCTGCTGCGGTCTGTCGCCTGGCGAGGGAAGGGGAGGAGACAAGGAGCAAGGCCCGAGGGCGGCTGCTGGTCTCGCCTTCCCGCCCAGCGACAGACAGGAGTGGCGTGACCGAGGTGGCGCCACTGCTATCTGAGAGCTGGGGAGAGAGGACTGAGAGTGGCGAGACCCGAGGGTGGCGCACACTGACGTCCTACTCTTGAGCGGGAGAGACTGCATGTTCGGCAGTCCCAACCGTGAATGACCCAGAGGAGGAAGAAACTGCTCTTTTTTAGGTTTTGGGTACCACCGACCAGCTGGTCGGCGGCGGAACAGAAACTAGAAAAATTTAACAAAGGATTCTCCACCCGGCCCTCCTCCGGGGGAAGGAGTGGTGATGACACACACTCCCAAAGAGCAGTTTTCGTCACACTCTCTGTGTCGCTCCTCTCAGGGTCATTTCCCCTCCTTTTGCTGGGGGGAAACGAACTCCGAGCGGGCTGGTTTTAAGGCACTTCTGGACCACAGTGTGGACATCGTCTGACCGAAGGCCAGCGCTGTGACTAATCACGGTCAGTCATAAGCGCAGCTCTACTCCGAGTCAGAACTACCCACGTGCACTGAATGTGCAGGGGTAGTGAGAGAGGAAAAACTTCTGCAGATTTAGGCATGTTTGGCTTGCCATATTGGCACCAAAATACTTCCATACTGCCAAAATTTTTCACACACATCTAGGCACTTTAGACCCAGGAAGTGTGGCTGTCAAGTCTGAACCTTCAGCATGAGAACACACCATTACAGTAGGAACTCAGCATCATTTTCAGAGTATAACAGCCCTCTCTCCGATGTAGCAATCGACATCTGTCCTCCCCTGGGGCCCCGAATGAAATGCTTGGTCCCTCATGATAAGGACCAAAATCCCACTCAAAGCCTCGACGGCACACGGCACGCTGAGCGGCTCAAGCCCTTACGAGAAAGGGGAGGCGAACAACGTGCCGACGTGGTCATGCACTCATGAGAGAACATGAACCACCCATGAACGCCGTCTCAACACACTGATTAGGCATGTGAAACAGCGATCATGGCCGTCAACCAGGCATGCAAGACAGTGAACGTGGCCATCGCTGGCACACGGCACGCTGAGCGTTCAAGCCCTCAGGCAAGACGAACAACGTGCCGACGTGGTCATGCTCTCATGTAGAGAGCACAAACCACCCACGAACACAGTCTCAGCATGTTTGTGATGCGCTAGAGGAGTGGGAAGCTCGTGAGGGTCTTTCACCTGGCGAGACATTCCGCACTGTAACCCTCAGATCACCAATGTTATTTGCCAAAGTAGCCCTCTCCTGGTGCACCAGAAGAGAAACTAGATCGGGAAACAAGCAAAGGGACTCACCTCATAGAGGCACGCGAGTCTTGATCTTGACCACGCATCTTGAGCGCCGAATGACGCGCGCTGGGTTGCCGTGACAACCCACGCTGTCAACCGGCGCTCGACGGCACACGGCACGCTGAGCGGCTCGAGCCTTTAAAAAGGGGAGACGAACAACGTGCCGACGTGGTCATGCACTCATGAGAGAACATGAACCACCCACGAACGCAGTCTCACACACTGATTAGGCATGTGAAACAATGAACGTGGCCGTCAAATAAGGACAGGAACGATCGCATCCAGAAACACACGAGTGAAACGTCATCCTGAAAAGGACGCGATCTTCACTCGTGTTGCTCTTTCAGGAAGAAATTACTCTCTTTATTGTGCTGAAGCACACAGGGACCCAACGCGGCGACACAGCGGGGAAACTGCAAGCCCGCTGTGCGCACTCAACCGTTTACCAGCTGTAAAAACAGCTTTTGAATTAACAGCGTGTAGACGCAGCCGGCAGACAGGAAATCGCGCGGTCGCTGAAACGCCGTCTCACCAACACAGAGAGGTCCCTTCCCGAAACAGCAGACTCGTAGAGCGTAAGATAAATACAATCTTAAAACTCATTCACTCAGAGAGGACACAACCGGTCGGCTCCGAAGCAGAAAGCGTTTGTGTATGCGCTTGATTCCGCCTTATACCCGCACTGGTAGGCGGGCCGCGGAATGCAAACCTTGCATGCCAATGTCCATTGGCTCGTTTTAATTCACTCGAAGGCAATTGGTCTCCCTAGCGTGATCCCAATTCGTCAGGGGAACTCCCCCGACGAGGCGTCGGAGTTCCCTGCTGACGAAAGGGAACGATAGTTTCACTGTGTCATTGTTTGTTCGTACAATCATTAAATATTGTAGAACAAAATAGGTGATACAGGTTTCATTATGGTACTACAGTAAATACATCTCTGTAAAAGTACTGCATAGTAGAGAGAATACTACAGACACAGTGGAATCATTGAACAAAGTTTGTGATATATTGATGCAAAACACTACAGTACAATCACAACATAGGTTTATTTGAATCAAAGCAAAAATAATTAGCTATGAAATAGAAAAGAAAAGACAGTAAAACATCAAATGCAGTGTTCCTCAACTTGCTTGCTTGTACTGTAAGAAACAGAACAGGAGTGATTACTGTACTTCTACATTGTCATCAACTCTGTGTTGTTCTGAAAGTAGTAGCAAAGTGATTGTAAAAAACTGTAAACATGGAAGATTGTTTGTCTGTTTCTATACAACTATGCATTAAGAGTAATGCAACGGTTACTTATTTTGAGCAGTTGTATCAATTGATAGTTAGATCATTGTAAGGAAATGAATAGACACTCATTTGAAATGTAATGTGTGAATTGCCTTTTGAAATAGTAGTACTTTGATGTTAAGTTGTGTCATACTGAACAGGTGATTTTTGTTGAATATCAATAAAGAAATTCTGAAATACAAGTGCATAGAGCTATTCAATGAAATTCCAGAAGGACGATGAATCTGTGAAAATGGAAAATGGAGTGAAAATTTAAGAGAGTCACTTAAAATTTAATGAATCAAAAATCACATTTACTTACATAACGGTAAAAATTTACTATACAGTACATGACAAACATCAGCTGGGACTGATGGTGAATTAAGTGGAAAAATGTCATTTGTTTTATTAATTTATTTGTATCACTAACAGACCTTAGTCAGGATATGCATTATATTGTATATTGTATTTTATTATCTTGAATTTTTCATGAGGTTGTTAGGGATAGATGTATACTCCATTTTAAGCTCAGTTTTCTTGGCTGTAACGCTGCTTGTTGAATATATGACAAAAATGTAATTGTTATGCTAAACCACTACTTTTGCAAAAGTAATTAGCATAGTTACTCTTGAACACTGGGCCACATAAGGTATAAAAGCTTCTGTGTGGATAAATATGTGATCTAATGTCTGCTTTCTCTAGAGGCAACATGTCCTCTACACACAACAGTGGAAGACTTAAAAATAGAGCGATCCCCTGATATTGAGGGTCCCGTCAAACCTGGACACAAGTTAATGTTTTCATGCAATGGACAAGGGCTGATATTAAAAGGACAGAGAGAAATCACCTGTCAGCCAAATGGAGAATGGAGCAGCCCTTTCCCTAAATGTGAAGGTAAGGACACAGAATGTAAAAGCTTTGGATTGGACAAAGATAGATCAATGATAGATCTGTTGTTCACATGGAGGATGCTTGATTTATCAAATCTTTATGTTCTTTAGAGGTAATGTGTGTCGCAAACCTGACTGTAAACATGAGATCAGACGTCACTGAGGACGGACACCCGGGGCCTGAGGTTTCAATCAGACCTGGACGCACAATAACTCTTTCATGTGTTGGGAAGGGATCGGAATTACAAGGACAGAGTGAAATCTCCTGCTTGTCAACTGGAGAATGGGATGTTCCATTCCCTAAATGTGTAGTAGGAGGTAACCCTTATAAATATATGGGAATATACTGCAAAATATAATGCGATATATTACATAATACATTTCCAAATAGGGGAAAGTACTGCTTATATTTTTCAATATACTGCAATATATGCATTGACCGTGTATGGCTATATATTGATACATATAAAATATTTAAAAATTAAGGCAAAAATAGCATTACATGTAATATTCATGAAGTTGTATCCTTTATTGTGTACATATATTTCACATGCATGTTCCCATATAAATGTGAATGTATGTACACGCATATACACACATTCACGGAATGAGTTGCAGCAGATTTCTAGTTCCCAGCATGCTTTGCTTCTGACTGTTAAAGAAGAGTACATTTTACAATTAAGTATTATTTCATGTGTTTTGGTCCATATTAATGTAGTGGGAGAGCTGCTAGTGTTTAATGTTCTGTTATTTTGGAATTTAAAAGGTTTTCTGTTATGTGTTTTGGGGGTTATTGTGCTGAAGAGTAGAGCCTGTGGTTAGTTTGACAATAATTAGTAAAACACCATTAAGACTATGAGCCCTATCATACACCCAGCACAATGTAGTGCTAGGCACATTTTTAGACGGCCTGCGCCGCATTGTTTAAATAGCATATGCATGTGCGCCCATGTCCGTGCTGGTCTGAAGGGAATGGGAGATGAGACTCTGATTGGTTTAACGCACGTAAAGCCTAAAACACACCCATTACTCATTAAGAGAATAGGGAAAACACGCTTAGACCATACGGCGGGCGTGCCGACCATTTTTCCCGTCGTTAAACTAGCAAAAGTGGATTTGGACACACATTAAGTACCTTAGTACTAAGCGCTTTAGACCATGCGTTAGATCGTTAAAATAGGGCTCTATATGTTACTAGATTTAAAAAGTAATGGCTGTGCACTCCTATGCACAGTGATAATGTCTTTGCTAAATACTTTAGTCCATGCAGGTGTGCATGTTTGTTTGTTTTTTTGATTGAAAATATGAAACATTTATAATGTAAATAATTATAAAATATAAGAAAAGTATTACATTATATATTTCTCTATAAAGCCTATGGGCCCTATTTTAACGATCTGAAACACAAGTATCAAGTGCGAAACACAAGTAACTTTGTGGGCGGGTCTTGGGCGCTGTTGCTATTATACCGGCGGGATAAATTACCCTTGCGCCCGACGCACATCTAAAATGTGTTGGTCTGAAGTAGCTTCATTATTCATAGGTGTGGTTTGGGCGTAACGTGAAATAAACCAATCAGAGCGACATCTCACATTCCCTTTACAGTTTTTTACAATCACTTTGCTACTATTTTCAGAACCTTGATGTCATTTTTCAAAACTCTAGACACAAAACTCAAAACGGTTATCACTTGTAACACAGGCTGTCTAATGTTCAAAACATTGTGCATTCACATCTTTAAAGAAATCTTGCACTTGCACAATCATTGGTTCAATAAACAAATTTACTGTGAAATACCATTGAAACATAACTATAGATCACCCACCCACAAGTAACCGATAGTTTCACTGTGTCATTGTTTGTTTGTACAATCATTAAATATTGTAGAACAAAATAGGTGATACAGGTTTCATTATGGTACATGTACAGTAAATACATCTCTGTAAAAGTACTGCAGTAGTAGAGAGAATACTACAAACACAGTGGAATCATTGAACAAAGTTTGTGATATATTGATGCAAAACATTACAGTACAATCACAACATAGGTTTATTTGAATCAAAGCAAAAATAATTAGCTATGAAATAGAAAAGAAAAGAAAAGACAGTACTGTAAAACATCAAATGCAGTGTTCCTCAACTTGCTTGCTTGTACTGTAAGAAACAAAACAGGAGTGATTACTGTACTTCTACATTGTCATCAACTCTGTGTTGTTCTGAAAATAGTAGCAAAGTGATTGTAAAAAACTGTAAACATGGAAGATTGTTTGTCTGTTTCTATGCATTGAGTAGTAGAAGTGACATTGTATGGGGATGGAGAAACCCACCCAAATTAGCTTTGGTTAAACAGGCGTATAATAATTTGGGTAAATGTGTAAGCTAGATTTATGTCTATTTTTTCAAATCTTCATGGTTACCACAATGATTTCCCTCGTGTGTTAATATTTTTCCTTGTAATAATGTATGATTTGCAAAAATGAAAACTGCTGCTTCTGTGTAGATGAGAGAAGCAAAGTTTATGTGCGTTGTGCACACGCTACATTGATTATGGTCAAGCATGCTCCCTTAAAATAGTATATGAATAACATGCGCAACATGCCTCCTCTTTTCGCTGCACCGCCCCCGGGAGTGCAAGTTCATTCCCAAGTTTACCAACGTGCGTCTGTGGAGGGAAAAGTCCGCTGTGCGCGGGTGCAAAATAGGAATGATACATGCGTCAGTGTACAAAGTCAATTGCGCTGGGTGCAAGATAGGGCCCTATGTGTGTTTATACTGCATGTGTAAATACACTCACCTAAAGGATTATTAGGAACACCATACTAATACTGTGTTTGACCCCCTTTCACCTTCAGAACTGCCTTAATTCTACGTGGCATTGATTCAACAAGGTGCTGAAAGCATTCTTTAGAAATGTTGGCCCATATTGATAGGATAGCATCTTGCAGTTGATGGAGATTTGTGGAATGCACATCCAGGGCACGAAGCTCCCGTTCCACCACATCCCAAAGATGCTCTATTGGGTTGAGATCTGGTGACTGTGGGGGCCATTTTAGTACAGTGAACTCATTGTCATGTTCAAGAAACCAATTTGAAATGATTCAAGCTTTGTGACATGGTGCATTATCCTGCTGGAAGTAGCCATCAGAGGATGGGTACATGGTGGTCATAAAGGGATGGACATGGTCAGAAACAATGCTCAGGTAGGCCGTGGCTTTTAAACAATGCCCAATTGGCACTAAGGGGCCTAAAGTGTGCCAAGAAAACATCCCCCACACCATTACACCACCACCACCAGCCTGCACAGTGGTAACAAGGCATGATGGATCCATGTTCTCATTCTGTTTACGCCAAATTCTGACTCTACCATCTGAATGTCTCAACAGAAATCGAGACTCATCAGACCAGGCAACATTTTTCCAGTCTTCAACTGTCCAATTTTGGTGAGCTCGTGCAAATTGTAGCCTCTTTTTCCTATTTGTAGTGGAGATGAGTGGTACCCGGTGGGGTCTTCTGCTGTTGTAGCCCATCCGCCTCAAGGTTGTGCGTGTTGTGGCTTCACAAATGCTTTGCTGCATACCTCGGTTGTAACGAGTGGTTATTTCAGTCAAAGTTGCTCTTCTATCAGCTTGAATCAGTCGGCCCATTCTCCTCTGACCTCTAGCATCAACAAGGCATTTTCGCCCACAGGACTGCCGCATACTGGATGGTTTTCCCTTTTCACACCATTCTTTGTAAACCCTAGAAATGGTTGTGCGTGAAAATCCCAGTAACTGAGCAGATTGTGAAATACTCAGACCGGCCCGTCTGGCACCAACAACCATGCCACGCTCAAAATGGCTTAAATCACCTTTCTTTCCCATTCTGACATTCAGTTTGGAGTTCAGGAGATTGTCTTGACCAGGACCACACCCCTAAATGCATTGAAGCAACTGCCATGTGATTGGTTGATTAGATAATTGCATTAATGAGAAATTGAACAGGTGTTCCTAATAATCCTTTAGGTGAGTGTATATCTGCAATATATTTATTCACATGCATGCAGTATCATATCTTACATCTATATATTATGAAGTGTACTGAATATAAAATTACAAACATTATGATATATTAGTAAATATTTCAATATATGAAAAGCGGCAATTCTTTATGTATTTTTCAATATATGGTGATATATTAGCACAATATATTATTCTGAACATTTTCAAATATGTCGTTAAATCGTTTAATATATTGATAATTTATATATAAGGAAATATATTTTCTTTGCATAAGGTAAGGTTCACAGGTTTAGTTGAGTTTTATTAGCAGTGTTTGCAAGCATCACTATTGCTCATTTTAAAGCAAATGCTCAACTTTGATACGTAATTCATCGACACATCATCTATCTTGATTTGGGCCAAGAAGATGTCCTAGCAACCACCCAGAATAACCTATCATTTTTCTTTTGATAAAAAATTAAAACAGACCCAAACACCATACAAGGGTTAATGTAATTTGCCAATTTTTGTGGTGATCTAAAAAGAAAATAACTTTGCTTTGCCTTCAGGGAAATGTGGGCCACCACCACAAGTGGACTCTTCAGATACAAAAGAAATGACAAAACCTGAATACAATTCAGGGGAGAGAGTTGAATACGTCTGCTTTAATAAATACACACTGGATGAGCGTCAGCCCTACTCCAAATACATGACCTGTGAACAAGGCGAATGGAGAGGGAATATTAAGTGTTTGAGTAAGTATGAACACTAAACCATACATCAAAGACATGTAAGGCTTTTCTTACTGTATTTAATTTTTTTTAAAGTTTGATGTAATTTTGTAGTTGTTCTGGTTCTGATGAATCAATGAATGTATATTGTAACAGTGACAGTGAGATGTTGTTTGTTTCAGAGCCTTGTTCAGTGACGGTGGAGGAAATGGATAAAAGAGGTATACAGCTGCGATGGGCTGGACGGCAAAAGATATTCTCACCACATGAGGATAAAATCACCTTTGCATGTCATTGGGGCAAATATTTAATAGGCAGTATCCCCCTAATACAATACTGTAATGATGGAGTGATTAATTTGCCTGAGTGTGTGTGACAAGGAGAATAAAACATCACTGATGCATCAGCTGTACTACTAATAAAAAAACAAATCAAAATAAAACCTTTTACAATTCAGTTTCTCTGTTTTGTAATTCAATTTTCTCTGTCTTGCAATTAAAACTAAATGAATGATAAAATCATTATGTTTAAAATGTGCTTTAAAAAAACGCTATTACCTTATTTAATGGCAGCTAAGTGAGCATGTGTAAAAAAAAAAAAAAAAAAGCCTGTAAGAACAAAGAGAAAAATAATAATCAAGTATTTTTACTATCACGCAAATACAGGGGAAAGAAATACATTAAACTTTATTTTTGCTCTGTGCTGTGTTTTAATGTTAATCAAACAAAGGACAAATATATTAGGCCTACTCACTGCTCTTGACTAAATAAGTTACATTTTGTGACTTTACAAAAAGATCCATCTATATTTAACTTAGTAATGAATAGGCTATGCAGTGTTTTTTTTTTCACATTTGATTACTGTAGTTTTTGTTGGAGTATCAAAATTGGAATAAAGAATTGATATTTCACTGGAACCACTGAGCCTTTCTGGAGTTGATCTAAATATGTGCTGTTACAGTTTTTTTTACGATTGTTTACACACTAAAATAAAAATTTCCACACAATTTGCAAAATTCTACTCCAATGAGCAAAACACCTCCACAGATTTGCACAACATTACACACAATGTCTGCTTCACCCTTTTTGCAAAACATTACACACAGTGATTTGTAAAACTCTACACACATTTTCACACCTATATGCCAAGTTCACACTGCACGATTTTCAAAGTAGTTGGGTCACTGTTCTTTTCACACTGCATGACTATCTGGGGTAACATTCAATTGCTGGTGTGTTCACACTGCACGATGGATCAGCGGCAGGGGGTTTCACACTGCATGACTTTACAAAAGAAAGAATCCCCGACAACTGTCTGGTCCGCAAACTATGTTTCACAACCAAACACATGCTATAAGGAAATAAGGCAAGATCACGCGTGCGTGAGACCGGAGCGTGCGCACATAATTCCTTACCAAAACTTGGTAACATAAAAACAGCCTTATAGGCATGGCCTACACATAGGAACATTTGTAAAACGGATCATTCTTATCTAGCCTAGACTATAGACTATATCACAGGCCATTTAAACATTTAAAATGTGATCACAAAACACGAAACGGTCCCATACGAACAGCATAATATTCACAATAGTAGGCTACAGACAGTAACCAAAAACAAAAATATAAAATCTATTCGATTAGGTAATATTATTATCTATCTAATATATATAATTATATATTAGATAATGTTATGGTCACATGATAGGCTAGCCATGTACTTACATCTGAAGCGCTCAGGCCATATCTGAAGCACTAGAGGTGCTCTGTTCCTCGTCCATACTGTCTATTTTGAACTTGAAGCTTTCGAATTCGAACACGGAGCAGCGGGAAGGAATGGTCTCTAAACAAGTGTGCGTGAGATTATAGGCCCCGCCCTACCCCAAACGACAACATCCACAAGTTTAGGCTGCTTAAAACGTTTTTATTGCTGCCAAACAGAATCTCCCTCACAACTACAAATTATGTACGCTACTTTAATCATTTATATATTTTACTTTACACTCATATTTAATTTGCGGGAGTGCATTACCAGATCCCTCCCGCCCGCACCCGCAAGTGCACCTCCATCATCCCGCCCGCTTCCGCAATGACCTTTCAAAATTTGTCCCGCGCCGCACTGTTTTGCGTCGCAACCCGCGGGACTCCCGCGGGAGTGCAGACCTCTACTTCGGCGTTTTATAGCACCCTTTTGCGTATAGATGACACGCACATGGCTTTCAACCAACTTCAATGTAAAACCATCCGCGATGTAATTACACGCTCAGGGCTTCGCCAGTCGTCAATTCACCTCAACATTGACCGACTGCACAGACTAAAGACGTTTTCAGCAACGACTAATGTTTGCTCTATGATTAGGATTGCCTACACCTAATATAGGAGGTCATTGTTTTCCATTATTTATCTTTCAAGAGAGTCTATTTGCCATTTTCAACAATACAATAAATAAAAATAAAAAGGAATAGACTACAATAAATGATCTATGCCAGGGCTAGTCAAATGGCGGCCCCCAGATGATATTTATCTGGCCCTCCAACTGGTTTTTGATGTTTAAAAACCCTCGCAATCTGAGTGCCCTCTCTGCGCAAAGGTTTAGCGCGTTATTTTACAGTAGAGCACATTCATGCCAGAGATCTTTTATTTACTCTTCTACCAAAACCCAACCAGATCTTAGCCAAATATTTTCTTATTCTGGCAGCCCGAGCTCAAGCCAGGGCTCAGCCAAAAAGATACAATTTGATTTTTGTTTCTTTTGGTTAGCCAGACTCCAGCCAGAGCTTAGCCTAGTACTGTTTGACACAAGAGTGTGAAAAAAAGCTGTGCCAGAATTAAGCCAGAAGTACCTAATGTAAGCCAGACTCGGCCCAGACTTTGTTGCTATCTGGGTAATGTTTGCTCTATGATTAGGATTGCCTACACCTAATATAGGAGGTCAGTGTTTTCCATTATTTATCTTTCAAGAGGAGTCTATTCGCCATTTTCAACACCCTTATCGTCTGTGAGAGACGCTCGCGGCTTAACCACCTCCAATGCACCCCACCCGCGTTTTACAGGACGCAGTTGGACTTTGCTAGCCAATCCAAGTGCGTGATATCAGACGCTTTCAGCACCAGTAGCATGCGTAGGCTACAATTTCGTTTAGTTTTAAATTAGCCTGTGGTAGCCTACTCAATTTAAACGTGAATGTGTGCTAGGTATCCTAACTAAAAACATGACATTATAGGTTCCATCATCCCTTAATTGCCCGCAGGAGTATATTGGCCGAATTCAACACACACCCTTTATCGTGTGTGAGAGACGCTCATGGCTTTCAACCATCAATGCAACCCACGGGCGTTTTATGGTGTGCAACCGCATTCAGCGGGGAGTTTAACAACGCACATGGTGTGCAACCGCATTCAGCGGTGAGTTTAACAACGCTCAACTGCAGGTAAAACGGCATTCAGAGGTGAGTTTAACCAAAAACAACGCTCAACTGCAGGTAAAACTGAAAAAAGGTGAGTTTAACAACGCTCCACGGCGTGCAAGTAAGCAGTTTAAAGGTCCCGTATTATGCCCCTTTTCACAAGATGTAAAATAAGTCTCTGATGTCCCCAGAGTGTGTATGTGAAGTTTGAGCTCAAAATACCCAACAGATCATTTTTTACAGCATGTTTAAATTGACATTTTTTGGAGCTCAGAAAAACGAGCTGTTTCAGTGTGTGCCCTTTAAATGCAAATGAGCTGCTGCTGGACGACCCAGGGGGCGGAGCTTCATGAGCTCGCGCTCAGTCTGTCAGGACAATTTCATCTCACGGAATGATGATAATATCAGAAACTCTCAGTAATGGCGTTCATTTCGGGTCGGACAATAATGCCTACAGATAAGAGTCAGAGTGCTGTATAGAGATAAAACAGGTATGGTTTAGTAGTTTAATTACGGTTATTATAACGTATTTGTCATCTGCTTGTATGTATCCATTATTTATTAACAGCCTACAAGTCTGCTGTTTCGGACCAGGTCCGAATGATGGTCAAACATGTACTGATGAGTTTAATACAGTTTATTGTACATCACACAAAAGATGAAGCGTCAGTTTTACTTCAGAAAATCACCGTAAGAGCTGAGTAAACACAGTATAGCCTAAGTCAGTGGTTCTCAATTCCAGTCCTCGTGACCCACTGCTCTGCACATTTTGTAGGTCTCTCTTATCTGACACACTCAGTTCAGTTCATGGAGTCTCTCTTAATGAGCTGATGATCTGGTTCAGGTGTGTTAAATAAGGGAGACATACAAAATGTGCAGAGCAGTGGGTCACTAGGACTGGAATTGAGAACCACTGGCCTAAGTTATAAGAAGTGCGCAAGTAGCCAGTAGAGTTGAGGGAGCATTCCTGTGGGCGGAGGTTAGTCTAAACACGGTTCTGGTGATGTCACTAATGAAGGAAGTAGAGGGGTGTAGTCCAATCGAGCCGTTTTATGTAGTCAACTTCTGTTAAATAAAATATCTCGCTTGGCATTGAACTTTGAGCTTTATAATTTTACAGATATTATTTATACTCTAACAACAACATTACACACTAACTAAAGTTTGAAACATGGGATCACGTAGAACGGGACCTTTAACCGTTTTCTCGTCATAGGTACTGGTACATAGGTACACTGCTTTAACTAGAGCATGCTGGGTAACGTATTTTTATCGGAGGTTTGTTGATGTTAATAAATATATATAATATGCTACGATTGTGTTCAATTGTGTTTTTATTATTATTATTATTATTTATTGATTAAATCCTCTACATTAATAACGCTTACGTCACTGTATGGGTGACGATCCCAAGGTCCATTGCGATTTTCCACTTGGTAAGTAGAAGAGTTTATTAATAGAGACGGATACTATTCTTAAATTTACACATCTAAAAACTGTTGAATCAGGACAAGAAGTTGTGTTTAGAACCTTTAGATGTGTAAGGTGGCAATTTCGTATGACGGTAAATAATAGAAGGCATTGTAAAAATATTGCTTGCTGCACCAAATGTGCAAGCTAGAAAAGTTAGCTAATTGAATTCAAGTTCATTTTTGTCGCATATAATCATGTATCATAGGGGAGTGTAATATTTTCAGTATTACATTAGCCCACAACTATTATCCAATATTAGAAATGTTCAGATAAAGAACAGTTGCCAGATTGGTTTGTTTTACAGCCTAATTGTTTAAAATCCACGCAAAATTATATAATTAACACCCAAATAAATCTATAATAAATAATACAAATTAATTTATAACTACAACATTATTGTGGCTCATCACAATATGAAATGATAAATAATTTGTGTGTTCTTTCAGAGGCTATTTAAGGCTACAGTGAACAGTGCAACTGTACAATTATTTTCCATTTCTGTCCTTTGCCTTAAAATAAAAAAATTCCACTTGCCCAAGCCTTTTTTTATCACACATAGATCAACCCCAAACCAACCAAATGGCTGGGAAACTATCCAATCTGGCAACATGAAGAATACTGGTGTAAAATATAAGGTGTTCGATTCTGAATCGCCTCATCAGGTCCTTTAATTTTGCCTGCTCTTTATTCTAATCCCCCACCACACATACACACACAGAAACACACACAATAAAGGCACTTTTAAGAGCCACATCTGTCTTGTGTTTTTCTGTCAAGTATTCCCACTAAACATCAGACGTCTATTGGACAGGCAGATCATGTCTATATTGCGTCAGTCGGTCCAAGACCAATTTTTGACCTTTATGCAACGTGCAATCTAGGTCTGCTATTTGGACATCTAACCATGACCCCACCTGGACGTCAATATAATGTTCAATATTTGAACGCCGGAATAGGTAATTTTCTGGATGTTATGTGGACGTCTAAGACAGGTGCAGGAAATTGACATGATCTAGGTTTGCAAAGTTACCTCCAAATGAGGTCTTTTCTACGTCATGTTTGGAAGTCAGATTTTGGTTCCCTGAAGGTGCAGACTGTGACGCCATGTGGACGTCTAAGACAGGTGCAGGAAATTGACATGAATATTTTTTATTTTATTTACAAATATCAACATTGTTATTATCAACATGATTAATATATATGAATACAGATTATTTATATTTATTTAAGATCATTTTCCAAAAACTCTATTTGATCGTCTCAGCATCAGGTGATAACTGGAGACACGTACTGTACAAAGGTATGATACTGTAGTTCAAACAGTAGAGCGTTGGTGCTTGTAACGCTAAGATCATGAGTTAGAGTCCCAGGGAAAGCAAGAATAAGGTGTGTGTGTGTGTGTGTGTGTGTGTGTGTGTGTGTGTGTGTGTGTGTGTGTGTGTGTGGTCTCATGAGAAAAAGCCGCTGTTTTGTTTGAGCGCGATTATTGTTTGGAAAAGACGCACAGTATCTAATAAAACACACGATCCACAGCAAGCCGACCCCGTCTCCTTCCTTCTTCCCACAAACAAACTTTTGTGGACGGACGTCAACATTAGACGTGCGGAAGACGTCGGAAAAAGACGTCATCTGGCGTCACAGTCTGCACCTTCAAGGGGAGCAAAATTGGACGTGCAAAAACGACGTAGAAAATACGTCGTTTCGACGTGTCTATGCGCAGTGGGTTACTGTAAGTAAGTCATGATGGCAATGGCAGAAACTGAAGAGTACCTCTAGCCTTATCTGAAACAGGCCATTGATTGCATACAGTTCAAGAGGAATGTTTCTTGCGTTGTACTCCAACTCCATTAAATGTCCTTAAAATAAAATTGCTTTATATATTACTGATGTTTCTAATAATTCAGTGGATTTAACTAATGTCTGATAACTGCGTTTGTTCATTTCAGGTGAGTAAACTTGAAGCTGTAGGATACAAGCCAATTTTATTTATTGGCACCCCACTCCTGTCACTAAAATTCTTTTGGAGAAGATGCGGAGGGCCTATGAATTTATCTTGACAAAATGTAAGTAATGTTTTGATTAAGAAATGATGAATGTTTAAAATGTATATTTCTTTGTTAATATGTACAGATTTTAAATGAAAGTAAACTTGTATTATAGCAACCTCCACAGCACAGCAACCGGAGAGTCAAATCAAGGAGTCTGAGACTGTATTTGTTCTTAACCTTGTTCCTCTGTCTTCCTCTCTCTCTCCTACTTCTTCTTCTACTTGTACAACTATTCTTCCTTCACTTTCTTCCAAACTTCCATGCTCTAAGTCTTTGCAACAAATGAAAAGGACAAACACCTCTGCCTCTTCACACTATTCTCCCTCTGTCTCTCTTCCATCTCCGTCTGCCTTTTACATTTCCACGTCTTTGTGTCAGGAAGGGCCACGTGTGAAGAACAGAAGAAAAGGTAACTTTTTGCATGGTACATCTTACTCCACACTGTTAATAAATTTGCTCCCAGTCAGAGTTGACTTCATGTAAATTTGATTCGTTTGGCTAACCGGGTCATTGGTAGCCAGTTCAGAGTATTTAGTTATTTAGCTGTGGCCAATGTCCAAGGCCTGTGGTTAATGTCAGTCCCTGACTTAAGGTCCTTCCACACTGAGTCTGAAATTTTCATATGCGTTTTTCCGTATTCATTGTCAAAACACCATTCAAAATTCTTGCTACTGATCCGAAAAATGCAGAAAATCGAACGATCCGATTTTTTTATGACGGCAGTGTGTAAACGTGATTGACAAAACATATTTATTCGTCGTATTTCAGAGTCAGTGTGCAAGGACCATTAAGCTAAGAGGACTTTGGGAAAGCCAATCCTGTACATTTTGCTTTCAAAAACAGGGACAAATTTACTTTGCCATGAATGAAAAGGACTGCATATCACCTCACATGTGAAATGATAAATTTGGACTGATTCAGCTACAAAGCATGGCATCAAGGCTTAATAAACTTTCCGTGTCTTTTCATCATATCAGGTTGCCGAAAATGTAGTGGGCAGAAGGTTTTCCTCTTTGATCGAATAACTGGGGAACGGATAAATGAGGTAAAATGTGTTCTGTTAGGCTGCTTTCTTGTCTAAATGACTGATTCTGACCTTTCAAAGATAATAAAACAATATGTTATGCCCTAATCAGTGATTGCTAAAACAGTTAAAATAATTATTATTCGTGTTTGTGTGTGTAGGGGAAAGCCGAATTGAAAGTCCACTGGTTGCCATGCACTGTGTGGTAAGTCATATTTTATTTATTATTTAATTCTCAGTACAGCCAGGAAGTGTACCATGGAGATCATAAGGGAGAAAATGAGTGCTGTTTCAGATATTAATTCCTTTAACATTTATAATTATAATTGTAATTACCTATTTATAATTGCCTTTTTACAAAATAATGTAAAATTAATCATGTAAATATATATATTGTTTTTATTTGGGGGGGGCAAAGTGTTCTTCAAAGGGAAGAAAATAGTGTATTTTCTGGTGGCAGCCTTGCATCTGCTGTTTTTTGTTTTTTGTTTTTTAAAGAAAATAAAAATTAGTTTGGCATATCAATACATTTTGGGAAATTAGTACAAAGTGTGAGCGCAATCATCTTTAAATGTTACAGACACATTTTATTTGATTAAGAGATTAACTTACGTCTGTTTAAAACAAATACTGCATGCTAGAATAACTATCAAGAGTAATTTTCTTTTTGTAAGATCCCTGTAGGGTTACATTATAGCATAGGTTACCATAGCCTATCTTCAGTCAGAACTCGGAAGAGTCTGTTTTTTTTTTTTTTTTATTGCAGAACTTATACATACATGATCATGGAAATTAAGCGTTGTTGTAGATATTTCAATGAAAAATAACAACAACAAAATAAATAAATATCCTGGATTTGCATACATCAAAAGTCGGAAGAGCCTGTAAATACCATATATGGACAAGTGTGACGTGGCTTTGACGTTTCCATGGCCCCAGAAGGACAAGCTGTGGTTGGACTAACGTTTAGGTCAGAATAAAAAGTGCTCCATATCGCAAACTATGTTTTGCTGGCGTTACAGTATGTTGTCAGTAATACTGTCAGTTAACAATGAGGTATTGCTACAGTGAGGAAAATAAGTATTTGAACACCCTGCTATTTTGCAAGTTCTCCCACTTAGAAATCATGGAGGGGTCTGAAATTGTCATCGTAGGTGCATGTCCACTGTGAGAGACATAATCTAAAAAAAAAAACAGAAATCACAATGTATGATTTTTTAACTATTTATTTGTATGATACAGCTGCAAATAAGTATTTGAACACCTGAGAAAATCAATGTTAATATTTGTAGCCTTTGTTTGCAATTACAGAGGTCAAACGTTTCCTGTAGTTTTTCACCAGGTTTGCACACACTGCAGGAGGGATTTTGGCCCACTCCTCCACACAGATCTTCTCTAGATCAGTCAGGTTTCTGGGCTGTCGCTGAGAAACACAGAGTTTGAGCTCCCTCCAAAGATTCTCTATTGGGTTTAGGTCTGGAGACTGGCTAGGCTAGGCTAGGCTAGAATTGCTGGACTAACCTTTCTCTCTGTTCCCTTCAGAAAGCAGCGAGTGACCGACAGCCCACCACTTTTGGAGCACGTTTGGACACCCACTTTCGGTTTGGATTGAACACTGCAGAGCACTTGGAGCACCAGCCATCACTCACCGGATCACCGTCTTCCTTCACCTTTATTTTTGCACTGTAAATAAAATCCACCCTCCGGGGCCTTTTCACTAAGCCTGCCTTGTCGAGTGATTCTTCACCCCGTGACAATGAGTATATGAGTTGTTAAACTCACCGCTGAATGCGGTTGCCATATGAACGCGCTAAACCTTTGAATTAGTCTATGCACATTATATCATTAGTAACATTAAATATAACAGAGTAAACCATCATATAGTATATCAGTAGGAGTTTCCTTAAGTCTTTCTAAAAGTTTTCTACAGGCCGGTTTACTACAACAGTAGAAACAAATTCTGAAATTATGGTTTATAGTTTTGGTGTGCCACCCCAAGATTTTAAGTGGCCCCATCTGGCCACCCCTATGAAAAATTTCTGGAGGCGCCACTGGCCTACGCATGCTACTGGTGCTGAAAGCGTCTGATATCACGCACTTGGATTGGCTAGCAAAGTCCAACTGCGTCCTGTAAAACGCGGGTGGGTTGCATTGGAGGTGGTTAAGCCACGAGCGTCTCTCACAGACGATAAGGGTGTTGAAAATGGCGAATAGACTCCTCTTGAAAGATAAATAATGGAAAACAATGACCTCCTATATTAGGTGTAGGCAATCCTAATCATAGAGCAAACATTACCCAGATAGTAACAAAGTCTGGGCCGAGTCTGGCTTACATTAGGTACTTCTGGCTTAATTCTGGCACAGCTTTTTTCACACTCTTGTGTCAAACAGTACTAGGCTAAGCTCTGGCTGGAGTCTGGCTAACCAAAAGAAACAAAAATCAAATTGTATCTTTTTGGCTGAGCCCTGGCTTGAGCTCGGGCTGCCAGAATAAGAAAATATTTGGCTGAGATCTGGTTGGGTTTTGGTAGAAGAGTAAATAAAAGATCTCTGGCATAAATGTGCTCTACTGTAAAATAACCCGCTAAACCTTTGCGCAGAGAGGGAACTTTGATATCAGATTGCGAGGGTTTTTAAACATCAAAAACCAGTTGGAGGGCCAGATAAATATCATCTGGGGGCCGCCATTTGACTAGCCCTGGCATAGATCATTAATTGTAGTCTATTCCTTTTTATTTTTATTTATTGTATTGTTGAAAATGGCAAATAGACTCCTCTTGAAAGATAAATAATGGAAAACAATGACCTCCTATATTAGGTGTAGGCAATCCTAATCATAGAGCAAACATTAGTCGTTGCTGAAAACGTCTTTAGCCTGTGCAGTCGGTCAATGTTGAGGTGAATTGACGACTGGTGAAGCCCTGAGCGTGTAATTACATCGCGGATGGTTTTACATTGAAGTTGGTTGAAAGCCATGTGCGTGTCATCTATACGCAAAAGGGTGCTATAAAACACAGAAGGACGTGACAAAACGGCCTTATATGACGCCCTGAGATGACAACGGGTTGCATCTTCTGATCAAAACTTCAACATAATAGACAAAAAAAAAAAAAAAAAAAAAAAAAACTCTTTCAAACAACTGAATATTAAACATTAACAGATGTTTCCTTTTGCTCAAAAACACATAAAATAACACTTCATTTCAACATGTACTCTCCATTTCCATGTGCAAACTATCCTGGGAACTAACAATGGTGTCTCTAAAACCGCATAACTCTTAAAATAAATAGGTAGCATTTTTTCCTTCATTTTATCAGCTTAATCGGTTCCTCAATTTAAGCCTCAAAAATGTGTATGTTTCCTTAAAAAAATTAGGAAAATGTATCTCTTAGTGAAATGTTCTCAATATTTTTTTATACAACACTGAACCACAGTTTTCTTAATAAACTATACACAATATTTTTAATTATCACTTTAAAAAATTCACATCGAGAGGGGTCAGTTGAGGTGGCTCGGGCATCTTTTCCGGATGCCTCCTGGACGCCTTCCCGGGAAGGTGTTCCGGGCATGTCCCACCGGGAGGAGACCCCGGGGAAGACCTAGGACACGCTGGAGAGACTATGTCTCCCGGCTGGCCTGGGAACGCCTCGGTGTCCCCCCGGAAGAGCTGGAGGAAGTGTCTAGGGAGAGGGAAGTCTGGGCATCCCTGCTTAGATTGCTGCCCCCGCGACCCGGCCCCGGATAAGCGGTAGAAGATGGATGGACTTTAAAAAATTTTACTAGTGTTGACTGCATTCAGTGAGCTAACCCTTCAACTATGCAAGATATTTGAACAAATAAACAATATTCCCTACAAAAATAAAAATAGGTTTATCAAACCAAGCTTTTTTATCTTGTGAATTTCGTCGATTTAATTTTGACGTATATGTTTTGCTTATTGCTATAAAATAATCTATTCAATTCAGGGTTTCAATTCAATTTTAGTATTTACACAAAAAACGCAAAATCACAAACCTCAGAACTTTACTTATAAACTTCTTATAATATTTAATTTGACATTTATTTTCACAGTCACAAGAACTCTTTTTTTCCCCCAATATTTATTGGGGGAAAAAAATACATTTGTATTCATTTTTCGTGTCCTATTTTGAACATAATTAATTGTTTGCCAAGAATCACATGACAACCATTTGCAAACAAAGTTAAAGACCTTTGAGTTTAACAATTCAGTGTTTACATAAAAAGTAAGATCCAGTAAATGACATCCAGCCTTTACATTTCCAACTCTTTTTATTTTTTATCTTTTTATTTAATTTTTTTATTTGAGATAAGGAGGATCATTCTAGGTCATAAGAGACAACAACAATTTAAGCACAGTCAGTCAAATATTTTAAGGCTCAAACTCTTCTTCAAAATCGTCGTGAATCTTCTTCGATCTCACTCATTATGCTTTATGAGACAGATTCATTCACCACATAATGTACTTTATGATTTGATTCACGAAGAACATGAAAAACATTAACAGAATTAAAGAGTTCAGAGGTGAACATGGCATGTTGGAACCTTTGCTTCATGTTCATGTGTTAACAACTATGACTCAAGGATTTTGACTTCTCTAAAGTAACATTTCTTTTGGTGTGTTTAAATGGCAAATAAGAATTGCTGTATCAGATAAGTTTTTTTTTTTTTTTGCAAAAAAATTTTTTCACTGATATGAAATATTGCGTGCACAGAGTGGTCCGGTAGAAAAACCTCTCTTTGACTTTGATAAATGATTAACTTGTTGATCCCCAAGCAGACAAGAGTATCAGAGACAGACCAACAAAGACACTTGTGAATTGAGATCAAAATGAGAGTTCCTGTAAAACTCCTCGGCTTCGTCTTTTGGTTGTTTTCCTTAAATTGTGCTCGATGTCAAGGTAAGTGATTTGTTTGTTGTTGTTATTTATTTAAATGTCTTTTGAATTTAGATTTTATTGACTTGAATATAAATGTTATATTATATGCACTTCCCAAACTGTAGATTTAGAAAGTGTTGCCTAGTTTTGCATGTGCTTCAGCATTTAATGTACAAAATGTCTTAGTGTAACATTTGTTTGTGTTTCTCAGAATGTCATAGAGAGGATATTATCTATGAATACACAGAACCAGTTGCAAAAGAGTCATACGATGAAGGTGAAACAGTGAGGCTGAGCTGCATGACAGGTTTTACTGGAATGTATAGATTAAAATGTGAAAAAGGACAGTGGAAGACATCCATTGAGCGACCATGTGCAAGTGAGAAAATGGTCAATTCCACATCACCAATGACTACATCATTTTTGGTTATTAAATCAATGTTACAATGCAGAGTAAAACTTGTTTGATTTCTGCAGAGAAAAAATGCAGTCACCCAGGGGTAATAGCAAATGGTGATTTTAGTCTTATATCAGGATCTGAGTTTGTTTTTGGAGCAACAGTGGTGTATACTTGCAAGAAAGGGTAAATGTGCTTTTTATTCTCTTGTATGACATGCATACTGTCCTTTTCAGTTTAACATTCCTTGTACTTGTAAAAAGTGTGCACTTGTACTTGTGTTCACAGGTTTGAAATAAGCAGAATCAGTCAGCGTACCTGCAGAACTCAAGGATGGGACAATACTCTCCCTATCTGTGAAGGTACGCTTTCTTCAGTAACTATTTTTCTTTTTTGTCTTTTGATATTTTTTATTTCTTTTGATTTTCTCTCAGTCATAAACTTCGGAACTGCTCATGACAAGAGAATTATAACTAAAATAATTTGATGAGTGATTGGTTTGTTGGTTATTTTATTTTTAATTTGTTATATTTTATTGCCTAGCTGTGACATGTCCAGCCATTCGCACAGATGGGGATGTGATTGCATCAGGCAACACAGAGGAGGGAAGTTATGGTAATGTTATTCACTTTGAGTGTGCATCTAATGACAAAAAGATAGACGGAAGTAGTGACATTCACTGCACAGAGACGGGCGAATGGAGTGACTCTGTTCCAAAGTGCAAAGGTTCATTACATTGTTCATTTGTTTGTATCTTCGCCCAATGATCACAGATTTCTGATCTTTATTCAAAACACCAATTTAACTATTCCTCTTTCCCTTGCTTTTCACACAGAGATAACATGCACAGCACCAGATATACCAAATGGTGTTGTTGTTGAGAAAATGCAAGAATACCAGAAAGATGCCATATTAAAATACAGATGTTCACCAGGGTTCAAACCTAGAGAGGGAATCCCCAGATGTGCTAAATTTGGCTGGACTCTGAACCCAGGATGTGAAGGTAATGCACCAATGTTACATAATAAACAATTAATATGTGAAATAACAATAAAATCATTCTATCCATATAGCTTTCATTATGCAAAGAAACTCTGTAGTGTCACACTGAAACATTCTTAAATCAGATAGCCATTAACCTTAAATTCAAAACTGAATATTAAAATAAAGCAAGTGTGTCACCTAGTGACCAACGTTAAATAATAGACTCAGGTCCCAGCCACAGAAACCCAACAGACAGTCAAGGTTGAATACAAAGAAATACACTATTAATGGGCCAGCAAGCACTAAATGAAACACTGATACGTAGGGGAAAGAGTTCACTAAAATCAAGTCTCTGAAACCCTTTAGAGAGAGGTTAAGATTCAGTGACTGGGTAGCTTCTCAGTAGTTTGCTCCAGCTGTCCTCCCTCAAAGCAGTCGAACGGACACGTCCAGAGGATCACGGTAGTCGTCAGACCCACAGGAAAAAGTTACGGTACTCCAGGCAGCAAGCAGTGAGCGTTGAGGGAGGTTCGAAGATAGCCACACAGTCTTCAGGACAACGCCAGAACCACAGGATGGGTATTGCCGAGGCTAGAAGCAAGCAACCACAATGAACACCGGCACCACAGATAGCAGAAGAACACGCATTCGCACCGTGTGGTAGTAAAATATAGTTACGGCCCTTCAGGCAACAATAGCGAGCGTTGAGAAAATCCAACTGCAGTACACCGGTGTTCAAGCAGAGAGGCCTGGGAACCTGGGCTTCATTTACAGAGCAGGAGTGAGCACTGAACACAATGGCAGCCGATCAACCGCCACTAAGCAAGTCCTCTCTCTCTCTCTCTCTCTCTCAGAAGTCAACACACCAATATTTGTAAAAGTTGAGAAAATGGAATGAGATTATTTACTTTCTTCCTGTTATGCTGTAGAAAGTGTCCAGCTGTTGTTTTCTAGGTTTTAATCAAGTTTTTTTTTATTTTGTTATTGGGGAAAATCATGAGGCAACAGCATTTGCTGATCATTATTATTTGGTAACTAAAATCCGCAAAACTAACTAATAACTACTTTCTAATTTCTTGCTTAATTTTCATATAATAGTTTAGCAAATATATCTAATAGTTCTCAAAATAAATAAATGTGCTTATACTTATTTAGGAACTTATTCAAATTGTACTCTATTTATGGGAAGCTATATTTTTTCCCATTTTAGCTTATTTCTACATAATTATGTCTTGTACAGCAGTAACTTGTGAGCTTAAGTCAACCACATTCGGAGTAAAAAAGATCAACCCAGAGGGAAAAACTATTTTCAGAGCTGGAGAAAGTGTGGAGATCACCTGCACTGAAAAATACTGGATCTTTCAAACAAAAGAAACCATCAAATCATTTACATGTGGAGAGAATGGGCAGTGGGATTATGAGCCTGTTTGTGCGGGTAAGATTATAGAGAAACACTTCTGCATTTATTGCTGACCTTACCGCATGATATTAAAATAATGTAAATCTTGTTTCAGAAATTAGATGTGAAGTTCCATATGACCAGCATGTGTATAGACCTGGATATTTCTTCTGGGGAGATCTGAAATTGGGAGTAAAAAAATATTACTATTGCATGGATGGATATGGTAAAATGTCAGCAGAGGCCACATGCACTCGAGACGGATGGACACCAAAACCACTGTGTGCTGGTATGAGCTGATATTAAATCTTACAATTTGTGCATATATTTTGAATTCAAATTAGAATGATGGATATTTTTGTTTTACAGTAAAAATGTGTGCAACACCAAACATCCCAAATGCAGAGATTGTGGGAGATCAGAGAACACACTACAACATCAATTCAAGAATACAATATAAATGTCGTACTGGGTTTGAACCAGAGCAGCCTGTACAAATCACCTGTAATTCCCAGACTGAATGGACAGGCATACGACAATGCACTGGTATGATTTTTGTATCATTAATGATTATTATAATTGATTTTATTTATTATTACTATCACTTTTTATTATTCTCATTAGTATTATAGAAATTATCAGAATTTTGATTTTACTTCATTCTGATTGGATGATTCTCCAAATTAAATGTAACAAAATAAAGACGCTACATTTTAAATATGTGTTTAAAAGTTTGAAAGTGTTGTGAATCTTCTTCAATCTCACTCATTTCCAATGCCCGACAGATTGATTCACCACAATATACTTTATGATTTGATTCAAGAAGAACATAAGCGAACAGTGAAAATATTACTTGTGCACAAGCTAGGTGTGACTTTGTATGGGGTTCCATTTGTGCCGACATGCTATCTGTCTGCTGTGTCTCGTCTTCCATGTCTATGTGTCTGTTCACTGTTTATGTCCATGTCTGTCTGTCTATGCTATGTGTCGTCTTCCTTGTCTGTGTCTGTTCACTGTCTATGTGATTGCACATGACTCAACTTTTGTCTTTGTCCACTCAACTTACTCCTGTCATCTGTCCTTGTCGTTTGACTGTGTCGTCTTGCGTGTCAATGCTGCATGTGTCATGACTGTGTTTTTTCATTCTGTCATTGCTATGCGTCGTTTCCCTCTGTCGTTACTATGCATCGTTACTATGCGTTGTTTCCCTCTGTCGTCTACTCAACTTTTGTCTTTGTCAACTCAACTTACTCCTGTCATCTGTCCTTGTCGTTTGACTGTGTCGTCTTGCTGTGTGTAATTTACGTAAACGAACAATGTTTACACTTTACATGTACTAAGATATCCCCGTTTATTTGAATCAAATGTAAACTATATAAATATAGTATTTATAACTGTATACATATTTTTAACCATCTTAACTGAAAGTACATGAAGTTGTTTTCTTTTCTTTCCCTAAAGCATGTAAAAAAAAAAAAGCTTCTTAAAAGGGAGTTTAACCTAAAATGAACAATATAAAGCAAGAGAGAGAAGACGACACATAGTAACGACGCATAGCAACGACAGTGAAACAACAGTCATGACACATGCAGCATTGACACAGCAAGACGACACAGTCAAACGACAAGGACAGATGACAGGAGTAAGTTGAGTGGACAAAGACAAAAGTTGAGTCATGTGGGCAATCACATAGACAGTGAACAGACACATAGACATGGAAGACGACACACAGCATAGACAGATAGCATGTCGACATAATTTCGGCACAAATGGAACCCCATAACTTTGACATCTTTGTCTTTGATAAATGATTAACTTGTTGATCCCCAAGCATTTTAAAGCATTTTAGAAAAATGACCACAAATTCTCATATTAAAAATGTGCATTACATTTATAACATGTTCTATGTTATTATCTTCTTTGGTGATCTAAAAAGAGTTTAAAAATAAACGAACGAACGGCTTTGCTTTGCCCTCAGAAAAATGTGGGCCTCCACCACAAGTGGACTCTGGAGATACAAAAGAAATGACAAAACCTGGATACAATTCAGGGGAGAGAGTTGAATACATCTGCTTTAATAAATACATACTGGATCAGCGTCACCCCTACTCCAAATACTTGACCTGTGAACATGGCGAATGGAGAGGGATTATTAAGTGTTTAAGTAAGTATGGACACTATACAGCAAAGATATGTGAGTCTTTTCTAACAGTATTTATTATTATGACCGCCGCTAGCATAGCTAGCGAAAGCGGTCATATAGGGATTGTCAAAGTTTTTTTTTTTTTTTTTTTTGTCAATCTACTGAATTTTTCGTCAACGATACCAGGGACACCGAAACACCGGGGAACATGAAATTTGGTGAGCATGTAGCCCCACTAGACTTTTACAGAAAAATTTCGTTTGGTCCCCGGGGGCCACTCCCCCCCGTGCTGGGCCCCCTCAAACCCAAAAAATGCAGTTTTTCCTAAATAACTACTTGAACCGTGGAACCGAGGATGAAGACATTTTTATGGTATGTTGGTCTTAAGGGCCCACATCAACCTAGCCCATAATCACTCATTTGTGATTTGCGCCCCTCCCATAAAAAATGAAAATGCAATATTATTCTGCTTTAATCGCCCCTATCTTCAGTGGAGATGTTCAGAACTGCACCATATTTCATGTGTATGATTAACTTGACATCCTCTGGGGGTATGCTAAGTTTCGTAGAATTTCATCCATGGGGGGTATAAAATAAATTCATTTATGTGCACATTTAGTGACTGTACACTCATCGGCCTGTAGATGGTGCTGTTGAGCGAAGGGTTGCTGGTTTAGGATGATACTGTCACACACACACATGCAGGAATACAAACAAACGCAAGCATGCACACACACTGACATCCACACGCACAGACACACACCCATACACACATACAAATCCACATGCACAGACACACACACACAAACACACACACATACACACACACACAGACAGACATGCACATACTACTACTTTTTTTAGGTATATACATAAACACGCAATACAGCCAAATTGCTCCACGTCATTTATTTTTGTGGAAAGCCAGTGCAGGCCTGAGCGGCGGTCATATTTTTTACCGCCATGCGGTACATCTAGTTATTATTATTATTAGTAGTAAGTTTGATGTAATCTGTCACTGTTACAATATACATTCATTGATTCATCAGAACCAGAACAACTATGTTGTTTGTTTCAGAGCCTTGTTCAGTGACGGTGGAGGAAATGGATAAAAGAGGTATAGAGCTGCGATGGGCTGGACGGGAAAAGATATTCTTACCACATGAAGACAGAATCACCTTTGCATGTCAGTCGGGCAAATATTTAATAGGCAGTATCCCCCTAATACAATTCTGTAATGATGGAGAGATGAATGTGCCTGAGTGTGTGTGACAAGGAGAATAAAACATCACTGATGCATCAGCTGTACTACTAATAAAAACAAGTGGAGCTAATCAAAATAAAACCTTTTACAATTAAGTTTCTCTGTTTTGTAATTCTTGTAATTAAAACTAAATGAATGATAAAATCATTATGTTTAAAATGTGCTTTAAAAAAAACGCTATTACCTTATTTAATGCCAGCTAAGTTTTCATGTGTATAAAAAAAAAACTTTTCATAAAAATATTGCAAAAAGCCTGTAAGAACAAAGAGAAAAATAATAAAGTATTTTTACTATCACGCAAATAAGGGGGAAAGAAATAAAGAAAACTTTATTTTTGCTTTGGGTTTCTGATTATAAATGTGATGACAGTGTCTGTGCCCAGACAAAGAAACACTGACAACAAAGAATATAATTGGGATAAAAAAAGAAGGCTGTCTTTTAAGTAAATGTACACTGAAAAAAATTATTCGTTGACCTTAAAAATAATTATCGTAAGTGGTTGCACACAACTGATTTTAGCTACATTTAAACAAATGCATTAAGTTGACCTTTAGTGCTAAAATCAATTATGTGCAACCACTTACGATAAAGTGTTACTTCAACAAAAACTTACTTTTTTCAGTGTATGTTATTGGTGGACTATTAAACGAAATATAGTAAAGCCTATATAGCTGTGGTGTGCGAGCTGATTTTTAAGAAAAACGTGCGTTCGGTCTTAAAGGGGCAGCATTTTAATAAACCTGCATGCTGTGTTTTAATGTTAATCAAACAAAGGACAAATAAATTAGGCATACTCACTGATCGTGACTAAATAAGTTACATTTTGTAACTTTACAAAAAGATTCATCTATATTTATGACACCCGCGAGGGCCAAATAAAAAAGAGAAAAAAAAAAAAACAGATCGATCACCAAAGACAATAAGTTGTAGAAAAATACAAAATTCTTTATTAAACAATACCATAAAATTATTCAGGATATGAACTGATTCAGCTGACAAGGGGAGCAATTTCTTAATTTGTCCAACTAGGAATACAAAGAAACGTCTCGGTTACGGATGTAACCCTCGTTCCCTGAGTAGGGAACGGAGACGTTACGTCGGATGACGACGATTGGGGTTTCGCTTAGAAGCCTATCACCTTCGAGTATATAAAACGAGCCAATGGCAATGAAATGCCATGGGTCTGCGGAATTTGCTTAGCGTATCTCCGCCCACCGCAGGGGGTATATAAGGAAGTACGCTGGCAACATGCAGATATGTCTTCGCTGAGGAGTCGAAACTGGACCCAGGCGTTTTTCAGCGATACAGAGGAAGTGGCAGGAAGACGTAACGTCTCCGTTCCCTACTCAGGGAACGAGGGTTACATCCGTAACCGAGACGTTCCCTTTCGTGGTCACTCCGAGTTACGTCGGATGACGACGATTGGGGTTCCAGTCTCATCACGCCACCTCGGCTGTCATCCAGTGCCCTGCGTAAGTCTGAGCTCCCTGTTGTGAGACTAGAACGAACGAAGGAGTCCTACCTAACACAGGAATACCAAGGTACACTGGGAAGCATATCTCAGGAGAAATATGCAATTACGCCCAACCATTAAGGGGGGGGACTTGAGAGACACATATGATCCAGAGGGATGCATATGGAGTATCACTGAGGTGTCCAGCCGCAGGTGGAATATTTAAACCCCAGGGGTGGCAAGGTGGCTTGCCAAGGGAAAGACACACGCTCAAAAGAGACTTACAGTGGAATACACATGTGGGGGTCGCCCAGAGGGGGGACCATGCACATGGAGGCACCTAGTCAAGCGCAAAAGCTGCGTTATGGCAGATTGGCATAACTCAGGCGTTGACGTAACCAGTGCTGGAGGAAACTCAGAGCTTATCAGACTCACCTGAGAAGATAATCGCACGTATCCCGTCCGTGGAGAGGAATGGCGAGCAAGCGAAGACACCTGAGCAGAATCTAGTACCGGCTGGTTGAAGCGAGTACATGGGAAGAAACTGGCTCTACTCGGAGATTATAGAATCTCGCGAATGTGTTGGGTGTCGCCCAGCCTGCAGCTCTACAAATGTCTGTTAGCGAGGCGCCATGCGCTAGAGCCCAAGAGGAAGCCACACTACGAGTGGAGTGGGCTTTCACACCAAGGGGGCATTGATGACCTTGCTGCTGGTATGCCAAAGCAATGGTATCCACTATCCAGTGAGATAACCTTTGCTTTGAGAGAGCCTTTCCCTTCAGCTTCCCACCATAACAGACAAAGAGCTGGTCTGAGGTCCTGAAACACTGCGTTCTGTCTACGTAAGCACGAAGGGCGCGTACTGGACAGAGCAGTGCCAAGGCTGGGTCTGCCTCCTCCAAGGGCAGCGCTTGCAGGTTCACTACCTGGTCTCGAAAGGGTGTGGTAGGAACCTTGGGCACATATCCAGGCCGGGGTCTCAGGATCACGTGAGAGTTAGCCGGCCCGAATTCCAGGCACGCTTCGTCAACCGAAAATGCCTGCAGGTCCCCTACCCTCTTGATGGAGGCCAATGCAACCAGGAGCGCTGTCTTCATAGACAGGAACTTAAGCTCTACTGATTGCAAAGGCTCAAATGGAGCACTCTGCAGGGCAGTTAGAACCACTGAGAGGTCCCAAGAGGGTACGAGGGGAGGACGAGGAGGATTCAGTCTCCTCGCTCCCCTCAGGAACCTGATGATCAGGTCGTGCTTTCCCAGAGACTTACGATCAACTGCGTCGTGATGTGCGGCAATGGCGGCAACATACACTTTCAGGGTGGAGGGAGACAGCCTTCGCTCCAACCCTTCTTGCAGGAAGGAAAGCACGACACTGATCGGGCATTTCGTGGGTTCTTGATGTTTTGAAGAACACCAGTTGACGAAGAGGTTCCACTTCAACGCATAGGCATGTCTCGTGGACGATGCTCTAGCGGAAGTGATGGTAGCCACCACCGCTGGTGGTAGGGTACTCAAACCTGCCTCGTCCCATCCAGGAGCCACACGTGGAGGTTCCAAAGATCGGGACGAGGGTGCCAAAGGGTGCCCCGTCCCTGAGAAAGGAGGTCCTTCCTCAGAGGAATTGGCCAGGGAGGTGCTGTCGCGAGGAGTACTAGTTCGGAGAACCAGGTCCGGTTGTGCCAATACGGGGCAACCAAAATGACCTGCTCCTCGTCTTCCCTGATCTTGCGCAAAGTCTGCGCAAGAAGGCTCACTGGGGGAAACGCATACTTGCGTAGGCCCAGATGAAGGCTGCTGCTGGGGCCGTGCGGGAGGGCGCCCTCGGCGGCGAGCAGGCTGAGGATTCTGTGCCGACGGCTGAGCAGCAGCGGAGCGTCGGGGCAGAATGTGCTTGATCGCCTCAGTCTGCTTCTGGGCGGTCGAGAACTGCTGGGCAAAGTCCTCGACGGCACCGCCGAAAAGGCCGGCCTGGGATATGGGAGCATCGAGCAGACGAGTCCGCTCGGGCTCATGCATATCGGCCAGGTTCAGCCAGAGATGTCGCTCCTGGACCACAGCTGTGGACATCACCAGACCCAGGGAGCAGCTCATCGAAGAGCCCTGGGTCTGTCCTACCCTCGTGCATGTCACGGAGCATCTTGGCCTGGTAGACCTGCAAGATGGCCATGGCATGCAAAGAGGCAGCTGCCTGTCCCGCCGCTCTGTAAGACTTCGCCACCATAGTAGACGAAAATCTACAGGCTTTGGATGGGTGCTTAGGATCACCACGCGATGAAGCGCTTGTCGGACACAGCTGCATCGCGACAGAACGTTCGACCGGGGGAATCCCAGTGTACCCACAAGCATCAGCCTTCTCGAGGGGAGGAAAGGCGGAGAAAGCCGACGAACGATCACGGGAAGACATGGGGGCCTTCCAGGACCGCGTGACTTCCTCATGCACTTCCGGGAAGAATGGTATTGGGGTTGGGCGGCGACGAGTGTCAGCGGCCGCTCCCAAAAACCAATCATCCAGCCGTGAGCGCACTGGATCGGGTGGCGGGGACCACTCGAGCCCAATGGCCGCGGCTGCCCGGGAAAGCATGGCAGTCAGCTCGGGATCAGACTCGGGCAATGCTGGCATGCCCGAGGGTGGCAACACAGCCGAATCCTCACTTCCCGAGGACTCATGCCCACCTTGTGATGCAGTGATCGACATTGCATCCTCTGCTGGAGCTCCAAACGAAACACGCGGGGCCTCCGTAGAGGGACCAGCGGTCTCAGTTTGAACACTCGCGGGTACCGATGCTGAAGAGGGGCGTGTGGACCGTGGACGTATCGGCGGTGTGCTCCACACAGTCACCCTCAGGTCACCCCGGCCACCAGCCGAAGTACTAGCTCTCGGGGAGTCAGTAGATCGGGGTGTGGGTAGGGGGACTCTTGCTCTGGTGAGCTCATTGAGTCTCGACCGCAGCATGGAGATGGTCATGTTCCCGCAATGAGAACATGAGTCATCCACAAACGCTGCTTTAGCGTGATCAACGCCCAAACACGCTAAGCAGAGATTGTGCCCATCAGCAAAGAATACATCGCGACCACAAACCAGAAGTGCACGGGCGAGGCATCTTTAAAAAGACGTGCCGCGTGCAATGCTCTTTTTGTGAGAGGAAAACTCCGTGGATGTTGAAGCGAACAGGGAGAAATCACACTAACTGTCAGATCACTGACCAGATCAGCAGGGTAGTGTGCACTCGCTGAAATCGCCGTCACACCAACACCGGAGAGCTCGCTCGTCTCGAAGGAATTGAGAAGAATAACTCAGGATTTTTGGCTTGCGTGGAGTGGAGAAGTTCTCGGCTCCGAAGCGAAAACATATCTGCATGTTGCCAGCGTACTTCCTTATATACCCCCTGCGGTGGGCGGAGATACGCTATGCAAATTCCGCAGACCCATGGCATTTCATTGCCATTGGCTCGTTTTATATACTCGAAGGTGATAGGCTTCTAAGCGAAACCCCAATCGTCGTCATCCGACGTAACTCGGAGTGACCACGAAAGGGAACCTGAGCTACCTATACTGCCCTACTAAGGCAAAAGACCTTAACTCACCAGAGTGTGAAACTGAGAAAAATGACTTTAAAGTTATCTTAATGTCCTGGCAATTGAGTTATAGGTATAATATTGTAATTTTCACATGTTGTAGTGTATACCTTTATTAACCCATCTACTGTTTTTGTAAAAATAGGCTAATGATTGCGTCATAACCACGCGACTCTCTGTCGCACAGTAGAGAGATTACCGTATGGGCAGGTGGAGAAGCTTGCGGGCAATCGTGGGGACGTGGAGGCAAAATGACAAAATAATTAATCAGAACACTTAGCAAATGTTGCTCCTGCTCCTAGCTCAAGGACACCTCCCACTCACACTCTCCGTCTCTGCAAGTTTCGGAAGGGAATGATTCAGATTTCTCTTGGCACAGCTACTAGAAGACAGACGGGTTGCTCACGTCACATCTACGTCGTCAAGCTCAGTTTGAGTCTGCGCAGTATGCTCAGCCATCAGGAAGTGAGTGCTTCTAATTGATTTCACTTTTCTTCGTTGAATCCAATGATGTCGCTGTGTCCATTTCTTTTACTGTCTATGGCTCGCATCAGTGTGTGCTCGGCAAAAGTGCGTATCGAGGACGCATATCGACCGCAAAGGGGCCGCTCGCGAGCACCCTTCTGATACCTAAAATTACAAACTGACATGCGCACGCAGCAGCCATTGTAAGTTCACAAGACCAAAAGTTCATATGAAGTGTGCCATTTGGGACAGGGCCAAAGAACCTCGGGATGCACCTGTGACACATCTGATGAGCACGCATTCCGATGACGTCACCGTCTGAGGCTGTCAAGTTCAATGTCAGTTTTCATTGATGTGTTACACCAGTGGCGTGCACGGCTCAAGCCCCTGCCCCTGCCCCTTTTGTCTCAAAATGTATTGTGCCCCTCTCTGATAAATGTAAATAATAATAATTATTAAAATAAATATTATAATAAATAACAATACATGTATACACCATTGCCACTAACAATAATAATACAAACAAAAAAATAAAATAAAATAAAAAATTATATTTTTGGTGGAAGCATTTGGCGGAGGTGAAGTGGTAGTAGGCGGAGTTTCCTTTGCAGCGCTATGCAGCAGTTCGCCGCGAGTCTTCAAATTGCATGGGCAGCAGGTAACATTAAGCTAATACGGAAAAGTTACATTTATCATACCATGCTACTGTAAAAGGTACGGCAGCATGTGAGTTATGCTTAACAATCATAAAAGTATAACTCAATTTCAGCCGCATTCTGAGTCTGACAATGTCATTCGTTTTTATCCAAGGCCATAGCAAGTGTTATTAGCTTGGGGAAATACATCTAGTGAAAGTCCATGTCCAGCTCTAAATTGTAAGGAATTTATATCTTTGATTTCATAGTACACTTTACAATAAGGTTAATTTGTTTATTATTCATATTAACTAACATTAACTAAGCATGAGCAAAACATTTGTTAGGCTACTGTAGGCCTATTTGTTAATCTTAGTTAATAACAATACAACTTTTAATTGTTTGTTCATGTTATGTCACAGTCAGTGCATTAACTAATGTTAACAAATACAACTTTTGATTTTAATAATGTTTTAGTAAATGCTGAAATTAATATTAACTAAGATTAATAAATGGTGTAGACGTGCAGTTCATTATTAGTTCATGTTAACAAATTTAACTAATGAAATCTTATTGTAAAGTGTTACTGATTTCATGATAGCTATAACACTTTAATGAATACATAGGCCTACATAAAATTTATAACATCAACAACATAACTAAACATGAATTCCTCATAATTACCTACTTGATTCTCTGTTTTGTTTGGTAAAGTGAATAATATTTAGTAATAAATATAAAAAACACAACAGACAGATGGGTACTGCTTTAAATGCAGGTGATTTATTTAAAAAAAATATTTAAAATAGACCCTTTTTGGTCCTTCCGCCCCTGCCCCGGAGGAGGTCTGTGCACGCCACTGTGTTACACACATTATTCACAGCAGAGGCCTGCTTCATAAAAGACGCTAAGAAAAGCGGTGATTAAACTTCTCTTATTAAACATATCTTCTAACTATATTTATTTATCTTTAGAATGTTGGCTAAGTTGCGGTGAACTTATAGATTATTACACTCATTTATTTTACTTACATTTTTTTGTTGTTGACATTTTTAATAATAATAATAATAATAAAGATATTAATATTAATTAAGATACAAAATATAATTTTGGGTATAGGATCTATGCTACTTAATAAAGATTCGAATACTGTGAATTACCGCTTTTAAATCAATAACACAATTTTGGAGAAAGCCAGAATCCCCAGTTTTAAATTATTGTTTAGATTTAGTTTTTAAAGTATACTATGGAGAGGATTGCATGAAATTAAGAGCAAAAGTATTCATTTTGAAAAGATATGGGCAACTCTAAAATCAAAGAATATTCTATAAAATAAAGGAATACATATCACATTAATTATATTAATTAATTTTTATTTTAATTAATTACTCTCCCCTTTTAATTATAATTATTTATTATTTTATTTATTTACTTATTTAATTTTATTATTCAATATTTAAATAATATTGACTTATTAGGGGGTTATGTGTCATTTGATAAAAAATATGTGAATGTTTAATTTTTGTTAAGTCCCCGGCTTGTCTAGGGTGGGACTAACAAACAGATTAAAAAATTATATATATATATATATATATATATATATATATATATGTAGCAGCACGAGGATGGGATAGAATGATTTTAAGCATAAAATGATCTCTGCTAACGACTACGCCACCCTGGAATCTTGCCAGGGACAATAAAATATAGTTTGTTATTTAAGGAAACACAGGTTCGTCCACAGTAAGGCGGCAGGAGACGTGGGTACAAAAATATAAATTTATTTTATTAAAGATAAATAATCAATATAAAATGCACAAACATCCACAGCACTCAATGTAGACAATTTTGTGGTTCCACAAGCACACATGGAGCGACCTGAGTCAGCAGGACAGGGGCCGAGGCAGAGCAGTGGATAAGGGCACATAAGGCCTCCACGACAAGTCACCTTTTCCGTACGCCTGTGCATATACACTCACACCAGTACACACACACTCACACCACTCAGCACACCACACTCGTGAGGGAGACCACCACCAACAATCCGCCCCTGCTTTGTGCACTCAGCTCCTGGAACAGAAATGTCACTGTTGAAACACACTCAGAATTGTCACTGTTGAAACGCACTCAGAATTGTCACTGTTGAAACACACTCAGAATTGTCACTCCAAGAGACAGAAATTGGAGTAGAGATGTTCAGTTTCACATTAAACATATTACAAAATTCTGAGTCAAAATACAAAATAAAAACTAATACAAACGAAAAGAAAACTTTCCTGGTGTCACAAGACACGGAGACAACCCCGAAATAAAGGGCTCACATGGAGGCACACACACTAAAATAAACACAAAGGACAGTGTTTTCAGTCCTTTGTCCACAACGGATCAAAGCAACAGCAAAAGCAGCAAAGCAACAGCGCCTCCAGAAGTAGTCCCACGCAGTCAACCGCACGGAAACTAATCGGTGGTGCAGATGCGACCCATTGGTCCGTACTACATCTTTTAGGTGCGATCTCTGGGGACCAACTCAGTCAGACAGACAACATGCATGTGGGCTCATCCCATCTATCAGGTGGACAGCGTGCGCGTCGGCAATAACTAAGCATTCCGGGCATGAAGTATAAACAACCATACTTTGACCATCAAGGGTACAACCTCAGCCAAATGCCAGCCGCGAAAGCTTGCATGTCGCCCTGAATGACGACACGGGAAGGGGTGGTGCCTCATGACACCATACACTCTAACCAGCTTGTTTATATGCGCTATTACAGCTCACTGATAGGACGAGCTCAAATGAATTAATCAGCCACCTGCAGGCAGGATATATTTCATTAGACCTGCCACATATATATATATATATATACCCAGGGTGGAAAAACCAAGGATGACTCAAAACATGTATCAAGTTCATGCATTTATTTATTTCAGCCTTATGTAAAGTAAACAAAAAAAAAAAAAAAAAAAAGTGCAACACAATATACAGTCTCCACGGCTCCCACCGCGTTGCTGAAACGCATGCGGAGATTGCCCCCGCGCAAAGCGGACTTTTCCCTCTACAGATGCACGTCGGTTAACTAAGAAATACACTTGCGCTCCCCGGGGCGGTTCAGCGCAAAGAGGCGTGTTCCGGCGCAAACGTTCCCTCATGCTATTTTAGGGGCCGATCACACCTGACGCGGTTTTCAGGTTTGAAAACGCGAGGTGCACAGCACTTTACATTACACAGAACGAGCAGTGCGCTGCGTTTTTTATGTTGCTAGGCAACCAATGAAACAGCTGTCCTGTCAGTCAAGTAAACGTCAAATCAGCCTTTTATTTACTTTCTGTTAACATTGTGGTAGTTACGGTTCGTGAAGTCGTTAAGCTCCTGGTAACCCGCGAGAGCACCACAAGTTTATCCTCTATCTTCGCACTCTCCTGGCGTTCAAGCAACTGTAGCTTTCATCACTTAAACGGAAGGCCCGCCTCTCACTTCATTCGATTGGACAGTGGAAAAAAACGCGATGGCATCGGCGCTTTTTCCACTCGGAGTTGCTTTTTTTTCAACTTCAAAACCGCGAGGCGCAGCAGGCGGTAAAACGCGAGGCGCAGCAGGCGCATAAACAGCGCGCAGAACGCTCGCTGCCATAGGAAATCAATTGAAAATAGGCGCCTCTCACTGCAAAAAAACCATTGCGCCACTGACCGAAAAAAAAACAGTTTAAAGTCAGTGGCGCGTTGCGCATGTTATTCATATGCTATTTTAAGGGCGCATGCTTGGCCTTAATCAATGTAGCGTGTGCACAACGTGCATACACTTTGATTCTCTCATCTACACACAGACGCAGCAGTTATTTTTGCAAATCATACATTATTACGATAGATAGATAGATAGATAGATAGATAGATAGATAGATAGATAGATAGATAGATAGATAGATAGACATTTTATTATAAAAGCATACATCTAGCTTACACATTTACCCAAATTATCATACGCCTGTTTAACCGAAGTTAATTTGGGTGTGTTTCTCCATCCCCAACGTCCCTGACGAGAACGTCGGTCTCCTCGGCCTTGAACCGCTCCTGGCGTGTGCCTGGCAAATCCGCCGTTATAATAGGAATCCGCTTTAGAACAAGCGCGCCTGCTCTTAAAGGGAATGTGAGATGTCGCTCTAATTGGTTTATTTCACGTTACGCCCAAACCACACCTATGAATAATGAAGCTACTTCAGACCAACCCGTTTTAGATTTGCGCCAGGCGCAAGAGTCATTTATCCCGCCGGGAAAATAGCAACAGCGCCAAGACCCGCCCACAAAGTTACTTGCGCTTTGCGCTTTGACACTTGCGTTTCAGATCGTTAAAATAGGGCCCAGTAACTGCATTCACCTTTCTAAAATCAGTACAGAAACGAAGTGTTCCGTCGGACTTAGGCGTTAGCAGAGAGGGTGAGCTCCACGGACTGTAACTAGTCTTGGCTAGGCCGTGTTCTGCCAGATAGCTGACTTCTCTCTGCATCGCTTCTCGTTTGGCTATCGGAGAGCGATAAGCATGCTGCTTAATAGGTCTAGCGTCACCCACGTCAATATCGTGCTCCAGCACCGTGGTGCGGGATGGCACATTACCTAAAATGGAAGGGTGAGCACGAAGTAAATCAATCAAATCCTGTCGTTGAGATGTGGGTAAGCAAGACAATTGTTGAACTAAAGTAGCCATGAACTCAGAGTTAGCCAACCTGCCACACATATGGTCTTCACATGGCGTTGCTAGATCAGGCTCAGACCAGTCATTAACAAGAGATGTAACTCCCACCACTGCCACCGTTGGAGTCTCAATCTCTAGAATGAAAAAGCTTCAACATGTTTACATGACATAGGCGTGTTTTTCGTCTACGGTCAGGTGTACGGATGATATAATCTGTCTCTGAAAACTTCCTTTCCGCATCATATGGCCCTGAAAATTTGGCAGGAAGGGTACACCCAGAAACGGGCAGCAAGACCAATACCTTGTCACCTGCATTGAACTGCCGTTCAACTGCTTTTTTGTCAAACCGCCTCTTCATATGGGTCTGTGTGGAAGAAAGTGACTCCCTTGCCAGCTCCACAGCACGATGTAACCGCTCCTTGCACCGGGAAACAAAATCCAACACGTTAGTTTTAGGAGACTCATCATACACCATCTTTTCTCTCAACATCTTTAACGGACCACGCACGTTATGGCCAAACAAGCTTGACTGGACTAAAACCTAAAGACTCTTGCTTTGTGTCATAAGCAGCAAAAAGTACAAAAGGGACTCCTTCATCCCAGTCTTTACACGTCTCATGGCAGTATTTTTTCAACATGGACTTTAACGTTTGGTGCCAGCGTTCCAAAGCTCCCTGTGACTCGGGGTGATAGGCGCTAGACACTGAGTGAGCGATTCCTAATGAGCTGAGAGTTTGTTTGAACACCTTGGAAAGGAAATTAGTTCCCTGATCAGTTTGTACCACCTTGGGCAACCCATATGTAGTGAAAAATTTGACTAGTGCCATGGTTACTAATACGGCTGTGATTCTCCGTAGGGGAATAGCTTCTGGAAATCGGGTGGCAACACACATCATGGTGAGCAGAAACTGATTACCGGCTTTGGTTTTAGGTAACGGGCCTACACAGTCAACCATGACGTGTTCAAATGGTTCACCAACTACGGGAATGGGCTGTAACGGGGCCGGTGGAACAGGCTGATTTGGTTTGCCGACAACTTGACAAGTCCTGCAGGTTTTACAAAAACGGGTCACATCAGTTTTTAGACCTGTCCAAAAGAACTGTTTTAGTACACGGTTGTAGGTTTTACTAATGCCCAAATGACCTGCCCATAAATGCTCATGTGCCGATGACAATATCTGCTGTCGACAGTCAGCCGGTGCAACTACCTGGCAAACCACCTTCCAATCGATATCTGGTTCCATACCTGCATCATCTGCCTGAGAAACCCACCTGCGCATCAATACCCCGTTATCCATAAAGAAAGGTTGTTTACCGTTACCCCTTTTTTTGACCACCGAAGCAAAACATTTAATCAATGAGGGATCACTCCTTTGAGCTGTTATCAGAGCATTGGGAGTGAGCGGCAAAGGTGCAAGATCAAACTTACCCACAGAGTCCACTACCTTTTCAGCCTTGTCCACCTTGCAGCTCACAGGATCATTATGGGTCACACCCTCCTCAGAAAAAAATAGAGGCAAAAAGTGAGTCAGACAGGTTAATTTCCTGGGTCTTTTTACGAGATAGCACTCTTGTAGTCACACTGGCTACAAAAATATGAGGATGGATTCTCCCCAACCCATCCTGCTCAGACTCAGGGATAGGATTGCTGACCACCCTAGGAACAGGGAATACCTTTCCCCCAGCAATATCGTTCCCAATTATTACCTCAATACCCTCTATCAGAAACCCTGCACGTACACCCACCGTGAAAAATCCAGTTTCCAGATCAGAATGAACAAAAATCCGGTGGTACAAAACCCATCTCAATACCTCTCACCACTGCACTTACATCAGAACTGTCACACACAGGGAGAGTGCCAGACAGCATTAGTGACTGCAAACAGGCTGTGTCCCGCAGTATTCCCACTCTTCGCTGGTCTTCTGCTTTCCCTGTCAAAGAAACAAAACCTTTAAAAATAAAAGGTTTAAAACAATCATCAGTCTCACGCATCTCAGGCTCTAGCCCCTGGGGCCGGGGAGACATTTTAATCAACCCCACCCCCTTTGGTTGTTTTTGATTTGGACTGGGTTGCTGACCCTTCCAAGCTCTACACTCAGCAATTAGATGTCCTGCCTTACGACAAAAAAAAAAAAAAAATACTCTGTCTGCCTTTTGAATGGAAGCTAAACTGGGACGACTGTCAAGGGGCTTATGAACCAGCTGTTCAGTTTTTTGAAAACCTACTTGTGAAGGAGCATCACGCTTAATAAAGGTGGCCTTATGCAGAAGCGCAAACTCGTCTGCTCCCATGCTGCTTAGAGCCAGCAGATGACTCAACTGAGAATGGCACAAATTGGGGCATTGTTACGGGCTTCCCTATCTGTACCCCCCGTTGACCAGCAGGAGTCCCATTACCAAGTTGGTCCCCCACCACACTCTGCTCTGGGTCAGGATTGCTCATAATTACCGGTAATGTGATAACCCCTTTACTGATAAGTCCATTTAAAACTACCGCTTTAAGTTCAGCTTTCCCTAGGGAAGTGGACACAGAGATGTCATAATGGTCTGCAATGTCATGGAGTTCAGTTTTCTTGCATTTATCTAACTGGTTAAAATCTGGACTGAACACAAAAACATTTAAGTCAAAACCTGTCATGACAAAAAACACCTAAAATAAGCTAACCCAATGATTGATATTAACCCCTCTAACAGGCAAACCGCCTCCCTCCACAGAACAAACCTCCTCAGCACCTGCCTCACCAAACTTACCGATCTATCTTCAGAGGCGTACCGGGCTCGAGGCGACTTACAGGCAGTACATCAGCGGTCAAAACCCTGAAACGCCAGCCCCCTTTGGAGAAACATAGTCTCCGCCCAGGATTTACTTACAAAAACAAAAAAGGCAAAATAATAAACTAGTGCCCGATGGAAAGGCTGTTTCAGCCCAGCTGGACACTACCCTGTGCTAAGCTGAGGAAGCAGTTCAAGTGGAAATTCACTCGGGGTAACAATGATTACGTTACCATAAACAAAAATAGTCACAAATATAATATGAAGCTTAAATCACCATACATACAACATGAATCAAGCATCCCGGTTTTCCAGAAATATTCCGGACGAGCCCCCACTTTGTTAAGTCCCCGGCTTGTCTAGGGTGGGGGGGGACGGCGATGGGGACACACGGACACACGGACACACACACACACACACACACACGGTGGAAAAACCAAGGATGACTCAAAACATGTATCAAGTTCATGTATTTATTTATTTCAGCCTTATGTAAAGTAAACTACCAAAAAAAAAAATCTATAAAAAAAGTGCAACACAATATACTGTCTCCACGGCTTCCACCGCGTTGCTGAAACGCACGCGGAGATTGCCCCCCTCCCCGCTCACAACGCTGACTTCCAGCTGATCGGGAACCCCGGTCCGACAGCTGCCTCCACAGAGTCACTTGACAGATGAAGTAGGGAGAAGCTAAGATCAGCACCGAGCAGATCGCGCTACAAACCACACAGTAATCCACACAGTAATCCACACAGTAGTTCACACAGTCTGACGCGAGCCGCCCAGGAAAAGTGAGAGACTCGAGAGCACTTCACTGGCTCAACTTATACACCCCACTAATTGCCACTGATCCGCTTCAGCTGCGGGATTCTCACCGCGCCAGACTCAAAACACCTGCAGAAGAGAGAGACAGAAAACACCCACAGCAACACACACAAAACACGCACACAAAACTCACGGGTCGTAACATTTTGTATTAATATATATATATATATATATATATATATATATATATATATAAAATAAATACAAATTCATATAAAATATAATTGAACACGTTTGTAGGTCTATATTGTATCATTTATCATTGTAGACTTAATTAAGTTGATTTTCTGTATCCTGTATATTTATTTTTGGACTGATAGTTGTTAGTCAAATAATGGTATGCGAGAGAGTCAGTGGTAATATCATTGTGTTCCTGTAGGTGAGTGTTAGAGGAACGGTGTAACAACTCAGGCTTAGCCTAAAAGTTAGCCTGCCCTTGACCAGGTTAGTTTCCCATGCATAAATTGCCAGAGTAACTGAGTTTGAACTATTTTAAGTTTGCTTTATGAAAAAGAATCCACCAAACAATAAGTCTGACTAACCAAAATAAGCCTGGCTTGAATTCTAATCTTGTTTCATGGAACAGCCCTCTGGTCACACAAAGTTGTTCCCAAAGCACTTCAGTGCAGCATTGAATGTAACTTTTGAAAGGGAACAAATTGCTTAAGTTTCAGTTTTTCACGATTGTTAATTGACTTGACTTAATAAACTATAACTAATTCAGTTGGCCCAAAATCCCAAACCATTCATTCAGTTCTAGAAACAAAGACACATTTCTCTAAACATTTCACTTTTTTCACACACATTCCTCTTTTCTCAATGTTTTCTGCAAAACTCTACTCAAAATGCTTTTCATTTTGCTAGCATCCTGCCTCCTGTTGTTTGTCTCCGGACCTCTGGAGGTCTGCTGTGTTCCCCACTGCCTTAGTTATTCCTTGCGTGTCCTTTTTAGCGTTATCCAGGTCACATGTGCCTTGTTTTTGCATAAATGTAATATGCAAAATGACAATGCAATATGTAAAATGTCACAGCAGAGCATTAAAGTTGAAAAGTTGACTAGTCTGTGCAACCCCTATACTATACTGTACTCATGTTGTGGTGTTCGTCGTGTTGCAAGGTTGTTTTGTAATGGACTAGTATTTTTTGCAGAAGCTTTAGAATAATATACAGATAAGTTTAATATTTGATGTCTACGTATTTTGTTTTATTTTTATCTGGTGAGTAGCCATGCAATCAGTGGGATAATGTACAGTCAGACATTTATTATATTAAAAAAATAGTGCTTAAGAGCTGGTACACTTGACTACAAATTCATACAGATATCATTGTAAAATGTACAAAAATACTTGGTTAATATATGTGACATTACAAAGTGCATTTGACTGTGGGGAAAATAATTGACTAGTGCTCCCTTCTATTATAACCTTTTACATATTAACCACAGGATCAGAGATTGGTTGGTTAATATTCTGATGAAACTGCTGACAATCTTTTTGTCTGTCGCAGACAATATACATTAAAATCATGGTGTATATTTTTAAATAATAAATGCAGTCATAAATTTTAACTTTACAGAAGGACCACTTGGTGGTGCAATAGATCACTGAATTCTTAAAGCAGATATTTAGCAGTCATCCATTATTTTGAGCGGAGAAAAAAGGGTAAAAATTGTGACATTATTTGGAACAGGAAAATTAACAGGAACAAGACAATTAATCGCATTCTATTTTCTCCATTTTATTTTACAAACATCACAGCACTGTAAAAAAAAAAAAAATATATATATATATATATATATATATATATATGTTATTGTTATTTCCTTTTGATAACAACATTACAGCATAACAACATAAGGCTTGATTTCATTCATGGAATTTACCTGAATAAATAATGTAAAATGCCCTAAATTATTTAGTCTATAATATGTTTTTTTTTTAGAATATGTCTATAACAAGTTGATGCTCAAAAGTGTGTGAATTAGAGTGAATGGAAATAACCTGTTTATATTTGTCTTTGACTTATATTGTATAATTAAAAGACTGTATGCTGTTCAGCACAGAAACAAACTTGTTACTGCACTAGCATTATAGCAAAGTTATTGCTCAATGAACAAAGCAACATGCTTCAGATTATCAATACATGCAGTTATTCACAACCTAACCATAAGCCCTACTCTTCTGCACAATCTTCTGATCAAAACTTCAACATAATAGACAAAAAAAAAAAATTATTTTAAACAACTGAACATTAAACATTAACAGATGTTTCCCTTTGCTCAAAAACACATAAAATAACACTTAATTTCAACATGTACTCTTCATTTCCAGCCATGTGCAAAGCATCCTGGGAACTAACAATGGTGTCTCTAAAACCGCATAATTGATCAAATTCTCTTAAAATAAATAGGTAGCCTTTTTCCCTTCATTTTATCAGCTTAATCGGTTCCTCAATTTAAGCCTCAAAACTGTGAATGTTTCCTTAAAAATTAAGAAAATGTATATTTTAGTGAACTGTTCTCAATATTTTTTTTATACAACACTGAACCACAGTTTTCTTCATAAAATATACACAATATTTTTAATTATCAGTTTTTTAATGAAAATTACAAGACCCATTTACACTAGTGTTGACTGCATTCACTCACTAAGCTAACACTTCAACTATGCAAGATATTTTAACAAATAAACAATATTCCCTACAAAAATAAAAATAGGTTTATCAGTTACTACAAACCAAGCTTTTTTATCTTGTGAATTTTGTCGATTTAATTTTGACGTTTATGTTATGCTTATTGCTATAAAATAATCTATTCAGTTCAGGGGTTTTAGTATTTACACAAAAATCGCAAAATCACAAACCTCAGAACTTAACTTATAAACTTCTTATAATATTTAGATTTACATTTATTTTCACAGTCACAAGAACTCTTTTTTTCAATATTTATTGGGGAAAAAATACATTTGTATTAATTTTTCATGTCCTATTTTGAACATAATTAATTGTTTGCCAAGAATCACATGACAACCATTTGCAAACAAAGTTAAAGACCTTTGAGTTTAACAATTCAGTGTTTACATAAAAAGTAAGATCCAGTAAATGACATCCAGCCTTTACATTTCCAGCTCTTTTTTTTATTTTTTATTTTTTATGTGAGATAATGAGGATCAACTATGTTGAACAACTATGACTCAAGGATTTTGACTCAAGTAACGTTTCTTTTGGTGTGTTTAAATGGCAAATAAGAATTGCTGCATCAGATAAGTTTTTTTTTTTTTTTTACTTATATGAAATATTGCTTGTGCACAGAGTGGTCCGGTAAAAAAACCTCTCTTTGACTTTGATAAATGATTAACTTGTTGATCCCCAAGCAGACAAGAGTATCAGAGACAGACCAACAAAGACACTTGGGAATTGAGATCAAAATGAGAGTTCCTGTAAAACTCCTCGGCTTCGTCTTTTGGTTGTTTTCCTTAAATTGTGTTCGATGTCAAGGCAAGTGATATTTTGTTGTTGTTGTTGTTATTTATTTAAATGTCTTTTTAATTTAGATTGTATTGACTTGAATATAAATGTTATATTATATGCACTTCCCAAACTGTAGATTTAGAAAGTGTTGCCTAGTTTTGCATGTGCTTCAGCATTTAATGTACAAAGTTACATCTTTGTGTAACATTTGTTTGTGTTTCTCAGAATGTCATAAAGAGGATATTATCTATGAAAACACAGAACCAGTTGCGAAAGAGTCATACGATGATGGTGAAACAGTGAGGCTGAGCTGCACGACAGGTTTTACTGGAATGTATAGATTAAAATGTGAAAAAGGACAATGGAAGACATCCATTGAGCGACCATGTGCAAGTGAGAAAATGGTCAATTCCACATCACCAATGACTACATCATTTTTGGTTATTAAATCAATGTTACAATGCAGAGTAAAACTTGTTTGATTTCTGCAGAGAAAAAATGCAGTCACCCAGGGGACACACCAAATGGTGATTTTAGTTTTATATCAGGAACTGAGTTTGTTTTTGGAGCAACAGTGGTGTATACTTGCAAGAAAGGGTAAATGTGCTTTATGCTTTTTATTCTCTTGTATGACATGCATACTGTCCTTTTCTGTTTAACACTCCTTGTACTTGTAAAAAGTGTGCACTTGTACTTGTGTTCACAGGTTTGAAATGACAAGCAGAATCAATCAGCGTACCTGCAAAGCTCAAGGATGGGACAATACTCTCCCTATCTGTGAAGGTACGCTTTCTTCAGTAACTATTTTTCTTTTTTGTCTTTTGATATTTTTGATTTCTTTTGATTCAGTCATAAATTTCGGAACTATAGTGACTCATGACAAGAGAATTATAACTAAAATAATTGATTGGTTTGTTGGTTACTTTATTTTGTATTTATTGTTATATTTTATTGCCTAGCTGTGACATGTCCAGCCATTCGCACAGATGGGGATGTGATTGCATCGGGCAACACAGAGGAGGGAAGTTATGGTGATGTTATTCACTTTGAGTGTGTATCTAATGACAAAAAGATAGACGGAAGTAGAGACATTCACTGCACAGAGACGGGCGAATGGAGTCACCCAGTTCCAAAGTGCAAAGGTTCATTACACTGTTTATTTGTTTGTTTGTATCTTCACCCAATGATCACAGATTTCTGATCTTTATTCAAAACTCCAATTTAACTATTTCTCTTTCCCTTGCTTTTCACACAGAGATAACATGCACAGCACCAAATATATCAAATGGTTATGTTGTTGAGAAAATGCAAGAATACCAGAAAGATGCCATATTAAAATACAGATGTTCACCAGGGTTCAAGCCTAGAGAGGGAATCCCCAGATGTGCTAAATTTGGCTGGACTCTGAACCCAGAATGTGATGGTAATGCACCAATGTTACATACAGTAATAAACAATTCATATGTGAAATAACACTAAAATCATTCTATCCATATAGCTTTCATTATGCAAAAAACTCTGTAGTGTCACACTGAAACATTCTTTAATTAGATAGCCATTAACCTTAAATTCAAAACTGAATATTAAAATAAAGCAAGTATGCAGTTAATAAACTAACATTTTATATTTCCAAAGCATTCAAGAAAATATTTGCTTGATCTTAGTTTGATTTTTTTATAAATGATGAAAGGAGTCAACACACCAATATTTGTAAAAGTTGAGAAAATGGAATGAGATTATTTACTTTCTTCCTGTGATGCTGTAAGTGTCCAGCTGATGTTGTTTTCTAGGTTTTAATCAACGTTTTTTTTTTTTGTTTTTTTTTTTAATCGGGGAAATCATGAGGCAACAGGATTTGCTGATCATTATTATTTGGTAACTACGAAATCAGCACAAAAAAAACCTACTAATAACTACTTTCTAATTGCTTGCTTAATTTGCATATAATAGTTTAGCAAATATATCTAATAGTTCTCAAAATAAATAAAAAATGTGCTTATACTTATTTAGGGACTTATTCAAATTGTACTCTATTTATGGCAAGCTATATTTTATTCCATTTTAGGTTTTTTTTTTTTATTTTTTTTTTTTAAACAAATGTCAGAATCATTTGTTTCCCCCAAAAGACAAAGCATGAAAATCCAGTTTCACACATTTGTTATGCTTCATCTCTTCTTACCCTTATTTCTACATAATTATGTTTTGTACAGCAGTAACTTGTGAGCTTAAGTCAACCACATTCGGAGTAAAAAAGATCAACCCAGAGGGAAAAACTATTTTCAGAGCTGGAGAAAGTGTGGAGATCACCTGCACTGAAGAACACTGGAGCTTTCAAACAAAAGAAACCATCAACTCATTTACATGTCGAGAGAATGGGCAGTGGGATTATCAGCCTGTTTGTGCGGGTAAGATTATAGAGAAACACTTCTGCATTTAGTGCTGAACTTACTGCATGATATTAAAATAATGTAAATCTTGTTTCAGAAATTAGATGTGAAGTTCCACATGGCCAGCATGTGTATGACCTGTACTCTTACTTCAGGGGAGATCTGAAACTGGGAGCAAAAATATCTTACTATTGCATGTATGGATATTATCAAATGTCAGCAGAGGCCACATGCACACGAGACGGATGGACACCAAAACCACTGTGTGCTGGTATGTGCTCATATTAATGTTACAGTTTGTGCAAATGATTATCATATAATATGAATTCTAATTAATGATGGATATTTGTTTACAGTAAACATGTGTGCAACACCAAACATCCCAAATGCAGAGATTGTGGGAGATCAGAGAACACACTACTACAACATCTATTCAAGAATACAATATAAATGTCGTCCTGGGTTTGAACCAGAGCAGCCTGTACAAATCACCTGTAATTCCCCGAATGAATGGACAGGCATACGACAATGCACTGGTATGTTACAGTAACGTATATTACAGATACTATAACTTTTTCAATATTCAAATCATTAAATATCTTCACAATGATAACTCAATTTATGTATGTGCTCATATTAATGTTACAGTTTATGCAAATTATTTAACTTAATAATTGATATTGAACATATTATTCATATTATGAATTAAGAATTTTAAATGAGTAGAAAAAATAGAGCTTAATAAAACATTTTGTATAAATATTAATGGAATAAGGAAATGAATCATTTAGTTTATGTGATTCGTATTCATACATTAAAGGGACATTGTGTAGGAATTTCTCCCATCTAGTGGTGAAATTGTATTTTGCATTCAAACGAATAGTGCTCTCCAGCGCCTCGCTTTTTCAAATGCGTTGCATCTACGGTAGCCGTTATGTACCAAAAAGCTGTGACAGGATGTCTTCTAATTTGAGTTTTCCTTCGGGTGAACAGGTTTGTTATTTCAAGACCGTAACAGACTTACCTGTCGAGAAGAAAGCAGGCAACTTCAGCGTCTCTTTTGAAAGCTTTCTGCTGCATTAGGTCTTTCCACCTGGAAAAAGCTATCCCGACATTAACCCTTGTTTTTTGTAATCTCCGGTCACGTTTCCTTTTACGGTCTATTTTGGACTTTTTCGACGACAAGGACTCCTTATCCTGTGACTCAGCATATGTATGGTCCTCCATTATAAATAAGCCTTTTAAACTTGCCGGGGCAGTGACAAGCGTCTCTCACTGCTCTGCTCCTCCGTTTCTGCTGGTTTCAGTCACGTGACGCTGGCTCTGAACGAAAACGCGTTGTGGAAACGCGTTGGCCTAGTACTTTTTGTCCCTCTCTGCTATTATAGTTTTTCAAGATGGCGGAACTACATGGAAGCCTCCGTGGACCTACCCGTCCCATGTATATAAAGATGATAAATTCTTCGTTTACGAGGATAATTCAGATCATTGGCATAGGTATTTGTACACCATTGAGGACATATTTATGACTAAAAATATTGATTTTAGATAATAAAATACCTAAAAAACTACACATTGTCCCTTTAAAAAAAAGAAAATATGTTTAAATTTAAGTTTAAGATTTATACAAAATGTTTTATTAAGCTCAGGTTTTTTAATCATTTAAAATTCTTAGTTCATAATATGAATAATATGTGAGGATTATTTAATTGAATCGGATGGAATTTTACTATTAATTGAAATGCCTAAATCTTGAAAAATGGCTTAGAATTGTTTTGAGTGTAAGATTATAGAGAAACACTTCAGAATTTGGCACTGAACTTATTGCATGTTATTACTGTAAAATATTGTAAATCTTGTTTCAGAAATTAGATGTGAAGTTCCACATGGCCAGCATGTGTATGAACCGTACTCTTACTTCAGGGGAGATCTGAAACTGGGAGCAAAAAGATCTTACTATTGCATGTCTGGATATTATCAAATGTCAGCAGAGGCCACATGCACACGAGACGGATGGACACCAAATCCACTGTGTGCTGGTATGTGCTCATATTAATGTTACAGTTTGTGCAAATGATTATCATATAATATGAATTCTAATTAATGATGGATATTTGTTTACAGTAAAAATGTGTGCAACACCAAACATCCCAAATGCAGAGATTGTGGGAGATCAGAGAACACACTACAACATCAATTCAAGAATACAATATAAATGTCGTCCTGGGTTTGAACCAGATCAGCCTGTACAAATCACCTGCAATTCCCCGAATGAATGGACAGGCATACGACAATGCACTGGTATGTTACAGTAACGTATATTACAGATACTATAACTTTTTCAATATTCAAATCATTAAATATCTTCACAATGATAACTCAATTTATGTATGTGCTCATATTAATGTTACAGTTTGTGCAAATTATTTAACTTAATAATTGATATTGAACATATTATTCATATTATGAATTAAGAATTTTAAATGAGTAGAAAAAATAGAGCTTAATAAAACATTTTGTATAAATATTAATGGAATAAGGAAATGGATCATTTAGTTTATGTGATTCGTATTCATACATTAAAAAAAAGAAAATATGTTTAAATTTAAGTTTAAGATTTATACAAAATGTTTTATTAAGCTCAGGTTTTTTAATCATTTAAAATTCTTAGTTCATAATATGAATAATATGTAAGGATTATTTAATTGAATTGGATGGAATTTTACTATTAATTGAAATGCCTAAATCTTGAAAAATGGCTTAGAATTGTTTTGAGTGTAAGATTATAGAGAAACACTTCAGAATTTGGCACTGAACTTATTGCATGTTATTACTGTAAAATAATGTAAATCTTGTTTCAGAAATTAGATGTGAAGTTCCACATGGCCAGCATGTGTATGAACTGTACTCTTACTTCAGGGGAGATCTGAAATTGGGAACAAAAAGATCTTACTATTGCATGTCTGGATATTATCAAATGTCAGCAGAGGCCACATGCACACAAGACGGATGGACACCTAATCCACTGTGTGCTGGTATGTGCTCATATTGATGTTACAGTTTGTGCAAATGATTATCATATAATATGAATTCTAATTAATGATGGATATTTGTTTACAGTAAACATGTGTGCAACACCAAACATCCCAAATGCAGAGATTGTGGGAGATCAGAGAACACACTACTACAACATCAATTCAAGAATACAATATAAATGTCGTCCTGGGTTTGAACCAGAGCAGCCTGTACAAATCACCTGTAATTCCCCGAATGAATGGACAGGCATACGACAATGCACTGGTATGTTACAGTAACGTATATTACAGATACTATAACTTTTTCAATATTCATCCATCCATCCATCCATCCATCCATCCATCCATCCATCCATCCATCCATCCATCTTCTACCGCTTATCCGGGGCCGGGTCGCGGGGGCAGCAGTCTAAGCAGGGATGCCCAGACTTCCCTCTCCCTAGACACTTCCTCCAGCTCTTCCGGGGGGACACCAGCCGGGAGACATAGTCTCTCCAGCATGTCCTAGGTCTTCCCCGGGGTCTCCTCCCGGTGGGACATGCCCAGAACACCTTCCCGGGAAGGCGTCCAGGAGGCATCCGGAAAAGATGCCGAGCCACCTCAACTGACCCCTCTCGATGTGGAGGAGCAGCGGCTCTACTCTGAGCTCCTCCCGAGTGACCGAGCTTCTCACCCTATCTCTAAGGGATCGTCCAGCCACCCTGCGGAGAAAGCTCATTTCGGCCGCTTGTATCCGGGATCTTGTCCTTTCGGTCATGACCCACAGCTCATGACCATAGGTGAGAGTAGGAACGTAGATTGACTGGTAAATCGAGAGCTTTGCCTTGCGGCTCAGCTCCTTCTTCACCACAACAGACCGGTACAGGGACCGCATTACTGCAGAAGCTGCACCGATCCGTCTGTCAATCTCCCGTTCCATCCTTCCCTCTCTCGTGAACAAGACCCCAAGATACTTGAACTCCTCCACTTGAGGCAGGAGCTCTCCACCAACCTGAAGTGGGCAAACCACCCTTTTCCGACTGAGAACCATGGCCTCGGATTTGGAGGTGCTGATTCTCATCCCAGCCGCTTCACACTCGGCTGCAAACCGTCCCAGTGCATGCTGGAGGTCCTGGTCTGATGAGGCCAACACGACAACATCATCCGCAAAGAGCAGAGATGAAATCGTGTGGTCCCCAAACCTGACCCCCTCCGGCCCCTGGCTGCGCCTAGAAATTCTGTCCATAAAAATTATGAACAGAACCGGCGACAAAGGGCAGCCCTGCCGGAGTCCAACACGCACCGGGAACAAGTCTGACTTACTGCTGGCAATACGAACCAAGCTCCTGCTCCGGTCGTACAGGGACCGGATAGCCCTTAGCAAAGGGCCCCGGACCCCATACTCCCGGAGCACCCTCCACAGTCCGCCGTGAGGGACACAGTCGAATGCCTTCTCCAAATCCACAAAGCACATGTAGATTGGTTGGGCAAACTCCCATGAAACCTCCAGCACCCTGTAGAGGGTATAGAGCTGGTCCAGTGTTCCACGACCGGGACGAAAACCACACTGTTCCTCCTGAATCCGAGGTTCTACCATCGGCCGGATTCTCCTCTCCAGTACCCTGGCATAGACTTTCCCAGGGAGGCTGAGAAGTGTGATCCCCCTATAGTTGGAGCACACCCTCCGATCCCCCTTCTTGAAAAGAGGGACCACCACCCCGGTCTGCCAGTCCAAAGGCACTGTCCCCGACCGCCACGCGATGTTGCAGTGGCGTGTCAGCCAAGACAGCCCCACAACATCCAGAGACTTGAGGTACTCAGGGCGGATCTCATCCACCCCCGGTGCCTTGCCACTGAGGAGTTTCTTGACTACCTCTGTGACTTCAGCCTGGGTGATGGACGAGTCCGCCTCCGAGCCCTCAGCCTCTGCTTCCTCAATGGAAGACGTGACGGCGGGATTGAGGAGATCCTCGAAGTATTCCTTCCACCGTCCGGTGACATCCCCAGTCGAGGTCAACAGCTGCCCACCTCCACTGTAAACAGCGTTGGTAGGGCACTGCTTCCCCCTCCTGAGGCGCCGGACGGTTTGCCAGAATCTCTTCGAGGCCGACCGATAGTCCTTCTCCATGGCCTCACCGAACTCCTCCCAGGCCCGAGTTTTTGCCTCCACAACCACCCGGGCTGCAGTCCGCTTGGCCCGTCGGTACCCATCAGCTGCCTCAGGAGTCCCACAAGCCAGCCAGGCCCGATAGGACTCCTTCTTCAGCTTGACGGCATCCCTTACTTCCGGTGTCCACCACCGGGTTCGGGGATTGCCGCCTCGACAGGCACCGGAGACCTTACGGCCACAGCTCCGAGTGGCCGCGTTGACAATGGAGGTGGAGAACATGGTCCACTCAGACTCAATATCTCCAGACTCCCTCGGGATCTGGTCGAAGCTCTGCCGGAGGTGGGAGTTGAAGATCTCTCTGACAGGAGATTCGGCCAAACGTTCCCAACAGACCCTCACAGTACGTTTGGGTCTGCCGAGTCTGTCCAGCTTCCTCCCCCGCCATCGGATCCAACTCACCACCAGGTGGTGATCAGTTGACAGCTCCGCCCCTCTCTTCACCCGAGTGTCCAAGACATACGGCCGGAGGTCGGATGAAACGACCACAAAGTCGATCATCGACCTCCGGCCTAGGGTGTCCTGGTGCCATGTGCACTGATGGACACCCTTATGCTTGAACATGGTGTTCGTTATGGACAAGCTGTAACTAGCACAGAAGTCTAATAACAGAACACCACTCGGGTTCAGATCAGGGGGGCCGTTCCTCCCAATCACGCCCCTCCAGGTGTCACTGTCGCTGCCCACGTGGGCGTTGAAGTCCCCCAGTAGAACGACGGAGTCCCCAGTCGGAGCACTTTCCAGCACCCCTCCCAGAGACTCCAAGAAGGCCGGGTACTCTGCACTGCCGTTCGGCCCGTAAGCACAAACGACATTGAGAGACCTATCCCCGACCCGAAGGCGTAGGGAAGCGACCCTCTCGTTCACCGGGGTAAACTCCAACACATGGCGGCTGAGCTGGGGGGCTATTCATTCGATTCACATGACGTCACTGTAGCTTTGCGCCGCCATCTTTGCGACCGCGGCGGTCTCAGTAATGCCTGCAATATGTTGTGCAGTTGGCTGCAACAACAGCCGAAAGAGGAACCCTGAGCTGGTATTTTATTCTATACCAAAAGAAGAGAGAAGAGAGAATCTTTTATTTAAAAGACTTGAAGTCTCATGTTGGTTTGTGGTTAATTATATTTCCATTATACTCTAAGTGGCCAACATAGACAGATATCGACAGATAATGTTTTGTCTTCATTTTATTGTTGGATCTGTTTAAATGCACTTTATCATGGTAAGTTAGTAAGATTTGGGGTTGTTTTGAATATAACTGTCTGTCTGTATGTTAGTTAATACCTACCTAAATCTAATAAATATTTTTCTGAAGTTCATAAAGATATTGTCTTCGTCACATGCGCTTTAGATGTTATTTTGTGTAAGTAACGTTAACGTTAGCTCTGCAGACGATGCATAATCTCAGCCTTTCCGTGGAAGACAAAGGGACATTTTTGAATATGTAGCCTAATGGAGACTCTTTTTGTCGATGTAATGAAAGTGAATGAGTAACATTAGCTTACTGGGGGCTGTCACGCAAAAAAATTATATAAAAGACAAAAAAAACATCACAAAAGTATCATAAAAGTGATCTTATACGACTCGTCCGTTATATTAATATCGTTATTTTTTCATATGATAGCTTTATGTGACGAACAAACTGCAATTTAAGTCGTTATATTATAATCACTGAGCTTACCTCTTGTCTTGATAGCTTTTAATCGCAGCCGAATCATTCAAAAAGATTCGATTCGAAAGATTCTTTCATTTCGATATTTGTGTGTATTAAACCTTCTCTCTGTAATTGAACATCTGTTCTTTCGGACAGATATGGCAGTCTTTTATGATATTCGGCTGATGTCTCTGGCTGTGCTGATGGACGGATTAGATAGATTCATTCATGCCGGCCGAACAGCTGCAGATTCAGATTCATTCATGACATCGCCTCAATTCTCATGAACGCGCGCCATGAAGCTCTATGACTTAAATGAAAGGCCAATTGGGGCAAGCCTGGGGCAGATAATAATGGACTAAAGAAAACTGGGGGTAAAAAATAAGGATCGGAGCCTAAATTATAAATTTTCTCCAGGTATCTCTGTCTCTCTCTCTCATTCAAATGGGCAGTTTGGGCGGCCATACCGGGCGAGTCGGTCGCAAATATGGCGGCGTTCTATTTGTAGTGACGTAGGTGGCATCTATGAATAAGCAAACCCACACCAGCCCGCCGCCTCTCACCATGGGCAACTCCAGAGTGGTGAAGAGTCCATCCTCTCTCGAGGAGTGTGGTTCCAGAGCCCAAGCCGTGCGTAGAGGTGATCCCAACTATCTCTAGTCGGAATCTCTGAACCTCACGCACAACCTCAGGCTCCTTCCCCGCCAGAGAGGTGACATTCCATGTCCCTAGAGCTAGATTCCGCGTCCAGGGATCGGGTTGTCTAGGCCCCCGCCTTCGACTGCCGCCCGATCCACTTAGCACCGGCCCCTTACGGTCCCTCCTGCAGGTGGTGGGTCCACGGGAGGGTGGCCCCACGTCACTCCTTCGGGCTGAGCCCGGCCGGACCCCATGGGGGGAGGCCCGACCACCAGGCGCTCGCATACGAGCCCCAACCCCGGGCCTGGCTCCAGGGTGGGGCCCCGGCTGCGCCATACCGGGCGACGTCACGGTCCTTGTTTTTTTTGACATCATAAGGGGTTTTGAACCGCTCTTAGTCTGACCCGTCGCCTAGGACCTGTTTGCCTTGGGAGACCCTACCAGGGGCATATAGCCCCAGACAACATAGCTCCTAGGTTCATTCGGGTACTCAAACCCCTCCACCACGGTAAGGTGGCAGTTCAAGGAGGGTTTTTTTCACAATGATAACTCAATTTATGTATGTGCTCATATTAATGTTACAGTTTGTGCAAATTATTTAACTTAATAATTGATATTGAACATATTATTCATATTATGAATTAAGAATTTTAAATGAGTAGAAAAAATAGAGCTTAATAAAACATTTTGTATAAATATTAATGGAATAAGGAAATGGATCATTTAGTTTATGTGATTCGTATTCATACATTAAAAAAAAAATGTTTAAATTTAAGTTTAAGATTTATACAAAATGTTTTATTAAGCTCAGGGTTTTTAATCATTTAAAATTCTTAGTTCATAATATGAATAATATGTAAGGATTATTTAATTGAATTGGATGGAATTTTACTATTAACTGAAATGCCTAAATCTTGAAAAATGGCTTATAATTGTTTTGAGTGTAAGATTATAGAGAAACACTTCAGAATTTGGCACTGAACTTATTGCATGTTATTACTGTAAAATATTGTAAATCTTGTTTCAGAAATTAGATGTGAAGTTCCATATGACCATACTGGTGTGTCTAGGCCAGAATATTACTTCTGGGGAGATCTGAAATTGGGAGCAAAAAGATCTTACTATTGCATGTATGGATATTATCAAATGTCAGCAGAGGCCACATGCACACAAGACGGATGGACACCAAATCCACTGTGTGCTGGTATGTGCTCATATTAATGTTACAGTTTGTGCAAATTATTTAACATATACAATTTGCAAGTGAATTCTCAATATCAATGAATTCTACGTTTTGAAACTGTTTCCTCACAGCAAAGCAAAAATCGTGTCATGATCTGTCTCTGAAATTTTGGGCACAATTTACATACAGCCAATAATGTATTGTATATTACAGTATTTCTGTATTTGTGTATTTTCATTGTTAATTAGTTGAGGTCATCAGGTTTGTCTGCAGCTGATCTAGACTCATCTTTATCAGGGATGGAAATTAACTTTTTTGTCCACCGCCCACTGTGGCTGGTGGATTTCAAAATCTACCAGCCACTCAATGTTTTTACCAGCCACTTTCTTGTTTTTAACCGACAATGTGTAACTGCATGTGAAAATTAATACTACAAGATCTACAATACTTAAGCAGTTTATTTAATCTCAAGTCTCAATGAAATACTGACATTTTCTCTTTCTCTCTTATATATATTTATCTTTTTTACCTGGATGTGGCATTTGAATGATTCGTGGTCTTTTATGGCTTCCAGTTTTAGGTTTTTAGTCCCAACAATGAAACTATGGCTGGGCGATATGGACCAAAAGTCATACCCCGATTATTTAGACTGAATATCGATATACGATATCCCAATATTTTTTCCGCAAAGTGAGAGCAAATGTTCAGTCAAAGTCAAAGCCAAATATGACATGTCACAAGTAGTTTTATTGAAACCGGCTATTTCCACACACACAAGTACTGCCCCCTTTACTTAACATGAATTGTAAGAATATGACTAATGGTAAAGACTAGTACTAATAAATAAACATTAGGCCTATGCGAAAGCTATTAAATAGCAGTCCCAAACTAGTTTTTGTTAACACAATGTTGGTATGAGCCACTATAGTCATTTAAAAATATAAAAAATAACACAAAGAAAAATAAAGTGGCATTTTGGGGTTAATATGGAAACGACAGTTACCATGGTGAATACACAATATTAACAATAACTGTTAATGAACCATGGAAACTGCTCCTGGTGAATAGTATGAAAATCATCCCTGCATTACTTTTATTTTGTGTAATTTACAACGTAACGGCGTTGCATGCTCGTAGTTTATTTTGCACTTTATATACAGTGAGGGGATACACAGCGCGCGCCGCCGGATGCACGTGCAATTGAAGAGTGTTCGCTACGAGAACAGGATAACGGCTGACGTGACAGGACAAGAAAGTCCGTTTTTCTGAGGTGAAAGACTTTATTTCAGCGTACACTTATGTCCTCTAAAAGTGTCCGCCGTCTGTGTGAAACAGTATATTTTTATTTACCCGCCACGGTGGCCGGTAGGTGAAGCGAGTTTACCCGCCACAACACAAAATCACCCGCATTTGGCTGGTGGCGGGTGCTAATTTCCATCCCTGATCTTTATCATCCTGATAATAATTAATAATCTACTTTTGTTGAGGTTTTTATGTTTTATGTTACGGACAGCTAAACTAAATAGGAAGTTCAAAAGTTCAGAGTTTATTTAAAATAGACAATGTTTTGTACCATTAGAAATCTCATTTCTGTCACTTTTGGTCAATTTAATGCATCCTTACTGAATAAAAAAAAAAAAAAAAAAAAAAAACGTATTTTATTGATAATATTGAAAATAAAATGTTTTTTTTTTTTCTTCTCCTTTTCTTCAGGTCAGTAAGACATAAATTGAAAGAAAGCTGGAGTAAAACACTGAGGTAAAAACTATTAAACATTTTGATAATGTACTAACCACATTTGATTTACAATAATTTAATTTCTGTTTTCAGAGTTATTTTGCAGTGCAAAATTAGAATGGGATAAAGATCCTGTAATGAAGTGTAAACTGATTAACCCTTAATCAGTGTTAAAAAAGGACAACACTTAAAGGGATAGTTCACTTTGAAATAAATTTTTGATATGTTTTAGCTTACCTCAAGGGCATCCAAGATGTAGGTGTCTTTGTTTCCGCAGTAGTTTCAATTTTGATATTTTTAGGTCAAACCGTTCTTGTCTGTCAGTCATATAATGCAGGTCTATGGTCACTGTCTCAAAACACAAGCACAGAGTCCAAATTAAAACAATTCCCCACGTCCAAATGAAACAATTCCCCATCATAAGTACACATTGATGGCCTAAGACACGAAACGAGCGGTTTGTGTGAGAAAACGAACAGTATTTATATCGTTGTATCTCTTGAAAACAGCACATGTCCAAATGATCTGACGGCGCGGGCGGGTATAGATATATACATAGATGTCGCCTTGGCTACGGTTTCGTTCCAATGAACTGCAGTAGCGAAGGCGACATCTAGTGTATACATCTATACCCGCCAGTGGGCGGGTATAGATATATACACTAGATGTCGCTTGGCTACGGTTTCGTTCCAATGAACTGCAGTAGCCAAGGCGACATCTATGTATATATCTATACCCGCCCGCGCCGTCAGATCATTTGGACGTGTGCTGTTTTCAAGAGATAACAAGAGACCTTGGTTTATATGTAGAAATTTTCAGATTTATAATGGATTTAATTTTATTTTTTTGACAAACAAAAGTAAAAAAAAAGTCATTTTTTTAATTTTCCCATTCATTTTCAATGTGGGGTTATTTTGACCCCAAACACCTTAAAAGGTAAAAAAAAAATTACACACCTTTAGAACAACCAAATCAAGCCCAGTTTTTTTGTGCATGTTTAGATAGGTTATTTAGGAAAAGTCCCAGAGTTTCATGCCCCTGAGATGAAGGTAACATTTTAAAAAAATGAAAGAAAAGTCCAGTGGGGTCATAATGACCCCAAACACTGATTAAAGGTTAAAAACAACAGTAATGTTCACAAGTAACTGCATTTATCATAGTTTTCTTTATTAAGATCTGATTATCCCACAGATCTGAATGAAGATGGACAGACACGCTGTGGCAGAGCAACACACACACACACACACACACACACTTGCTTGATGCTTCAATTTACTTGCTCATGTTACAGTAATATGACAGATGTTTTTTTTTTTATTCCTTACACACTAAAAGTGGTACTTAAAGCCCACTCAGTGGCCCTCATTTATCAATCTTGCGTAGAAACGGGCGTATATATTGGCGTAAAATTTTGCTTACACTCTTCTCATCGCCTGATTTATGAAGCTGTGCGTACCTTTGAAATTCTGGTGTACGCAATACCTGCCCTTGATAAATGCCGCGGCTGAAATCGATCGTCATTAGAATAACACGCCCCTATATATTCAAGTCTCCGCTCCCCCCACGCCCTCATTTTACGCCATGGACACACGGAAGACGGCAAAGAAGAGAAACTTCTTTGAGAAAGAGAAAGCGAAACCAGGGAAGTGGAAAGAAACAAATTTGATTTCTAGATTTTTATTATTAATGATGACGCTTATTGTTATTTAGAAGAAGAATGTCGTTATTATTATTATTATTTGTATTATTATTATTATTTTAAATAAGAAGAATGGCATTTTTATTATTTTGTCAGTCTGAATTATTTTTTTTGGTCATTGAAAGCCTTTCATTACTAAACCCAGTCCGTGCACACCTGCCGGGCCTAACCCTGGCCTAACCATCGTTTCAAAGAATAGTACAACGGCGAGCGCGTCGAGTAACCCCTCGTCCGTTTGGGGAGGTGCGTGCGCAGTCTGCGGAGACTCGCGCTGCGGAGCCAGGCGAAAGTATAAACAAGGCTTGAAACGTCAGGTGAAGCGCACAGGCTCGCAACTTAAGGAATACATATGCCTACAATTCAAATGCTTTGGTAAATTCACACAAATTAAACATTGAAGTCCATGTTGCACAAAAATAAACACTGAAGTTTATAATTACTATGTTGTTGTTTTTTTTACAGTGGGTCATAATATATTATATCTTTTAGTTTGTCAGTGCGTTTTGTGGTGTTAGGAATTGTTTTTCTGCGCATTCCCGCACTCAAAACGTGCGTACACCACCTCCTGAGCTGGCGTAGGATTTGAGCGTGCCGTACGCCAACGTCCATATTGATAAATCTCAAAGTCACCGTGGTTTTGGGTGTACGCCAGGTGTACGCTGGAAATTTGGTGTACGCACTTTTGATAAATGAGGGCCAGTGAAACCATTCACTCATACCGAATCTTCAGACCAAGTCTGGAAATCTGTAAGCACACTATATGCTTTACACTCAGTTTGCATTTGTAAAACAAACTTTTTGCAAAACTCTAAACAGTTCTCTACATTACACACATTTAAAACAACTCTTGTGTTTCATTTAGAAAACACTGCCATTTAATGCCACAATAATTTCCCGATTACCTACACACAATGATCATGTGTGAAAAAACGTATACATAAATTGATCACATATGCATGTAGGCCAGAAAGTCAACTTTATTTGTACAGCGCTTTATACAATATAGATTGTTTCACAGCAGCTTCACAATAGTAACAAATTCTAACAAGCAAATAGAGACATTATTCAGCTCAAGTCAGTTCAGTGACCAGGGTTCTCAAGTCTCACGCATTGGCCGTGAGACACACGCAATTCAACCAGTTCACACGCTCACACGCCACACCGTGTATTTCTCACGCTGAAAAGGCAATGCCAACCAAGTTGTCCTGCAAGCTTTATATATAACGTTGTGTACGAGCCGCAGGCACACAAAGTGAAGTTTCCTGCCGCCAGCACGTATCTCGGCCAGATTGCGTTCGTTACTAGGCAACATAGGTGCGCGAACACACGGAAGTTGACGGAACATTCTCGGCCACCGTACGTTCGTCACTAGGTAACCAACAACATCGCGCGAACACACGTCGTGATCAGGGGGGCAGCGTTTCATATTATGTTGAAGCTTCCCCGGGCGCCGCCATTGGCTATCAGACCATCACCTGCTGTTAGCATCCCATTGACTCCCATTCATTTTGGCGTCACTTTGACAGCGAATAACTTTACATCTGAGGCGTTTAAAGACTCCATTTGTCCATTATTTATTTCTAAAGAAACACGAAAATGTATAAAAGGCTCCATTACCTTGTATCTTACGTTATGGCCCCGTAGAAGCAGTTTTTGTAAAAATAAGCTAACGATTGCGTCATAACCACGCGACTCTCTGTCGCACAGTAGAGAATTACCGTATGGACAGGAGGAGAAGCTCGCGGGCAATCGGGGGGACATGGAGGCAAAATGACAAAATAATTAATCAGAATACTTAGCAAAAGTTTCTCCTGCTCCAAGCTCATGGACAGCTCCTACTCACGCTCTCCGTCTCTGCAAGTTTCGGAAGGGAATGATTCAGATTTCTGTTGGCACTGCCACTAGAAGACAGACGGGTTGCTCACGTCACATCTACGTCGTCAAGCTCAGTTTGAGTCTGCGCAGTACGCTCGACCATCAGGAAGTTAGTGCCTCTAATTGACTTCACTTGTCTCCGTTGAATCCAATGGGGTCGCTGTGTCCAGTTTATATACTGTCTATGGTCGTGATGGAGAAGGTAAGTTGGAAGAAAGCTTGTCTAACATTTTTAGGCTAGAACATTTAATATAGGCTATAGCCCATCGTATATACATTATTACTGATGCTGTCAAAAACTCTACAACTACTTTGCAACCAGGCCAGAAGCTTTGGCTCAGTTTGGCTAGCTTACGTTATCTGAAACTAAGGGAAATGTTAGTGGGTATGGGAAGGAATGAAGATGTATTTCTTCATTTTATTTTAAATTATATATTATACTGTATTAATAGTCGTTCTTACATTAGGACTACATGTATTAAAGCAGAGTGCTCTCTGGGTAATATTTTATATCCTGTCAAAACATAACTTACATTAATCATTGCCATTGCATACACACAAACACACACACACACACACACACACACACACACACACACACACACACACACACACACACACACACCTTAATACTCTAATATGTCATTTGTTCACAATGTCCCATCACACAATACATCATTATACCATTTCAACTAGACACATTAAAAATGCAAAAAGATTTGTTTTTCCAAACTGTTTGGAGCAATTTTTATATTTTGGTAATTTTTGTATATTTGTAATTTTGAAATATAACATTAAAGAGTATATTTGTTGTGATGAATTGCTCTGTCATTTATCAGATTAACCAATTGTTATAATTTCAATTTGTGCTGGTTAATTATGAACAATGGGTAAAATTGGGGGGCGGGGGCAGGGCTCCATTAGGGCCCCTCCCCTAACCGCATGTGATCTCACTCCAAGCTTTTGATAAAACTTGAGAACCCTGAGTGACAGATTCCTGTTCTCCACTGCACACTGAACAAGCAAAAGAGACAAGAGAGTATTGTTTTACATTTTTCACATATTTGTGTAGTTTGGTGTGTTTGTGGCCAATCATTTTATGTTTGTATGTAGAGTTACACAAAAAAGGCATAGAAGAGTTAAAATACTTTTGAATGAAGTATTTGCTTTTGCAAAAGATGTGTGACGTTTTGCATCTTGTGTGTGTTTTGTGGTTTTGTGTGTAGAGTTTTGAGAAATGGAGCCATAGTTCAAAAACTGTAACTGCTTGAGAATAAAGCTTAACATTCAAACTATTACTCTGCAGTCTTTTTAAATTAAACTATTTTCTCCTATTGTATTTAAATATATATATACAGGGGCAATCTATTATAGTGACACATAGAGTAATGTTAAACAAAATCGCTATAATGAAGTAATATTTTTACAAATCAAGAGATGAGATTCAATTTTGTTTTGTTTTGTGAAAATATATTTGTTTCTTCCCTATAAAGAACAAATAGGCAAAAACTTAAGCACAACATTTTACATTGTCAACTTTAACTCTACACTCACCTAAAGGATTATTAGGAACACCATACTAATACTGTGTTTGACCCCCTTTCGCCTTCAGAACTGCCTTAATTCTACGTGGCATTGACTCAACAAGGTGCTGAAAGCATTCTTTAGAAATGTTGGCCCATATTGATAGGATAGCATCTTGCAGTTGATGGAGATTTGTGGGATGCACATAAGGGCACGAAGCTCCCGTTCCACCACATCCCAAAGATGCTCTATTGGGTTGAGATCTGGTGACTGTGGGGGCCATTTTAGTACAGTGAACTCATTGTCATGTTCAAGAAACCAATTTGAAATGATTCGAGCTTTGTGACATGGCGCATTATCCTGCTGGAAGTAGCCATCAGAGGATGGGTACATGGTGGTCATAAAGGGATGGACATGGTCAGAAACAATGCTCAGGTAGGCTGTGACATTTAAACGATGCCAAATTGGCACTAAGGGGCCTAAAGTGTGCCAAGAAAACATCCCCACACCATTACACCACCACCACCAGCCTGCACAGTGGTAACAAGACATGATGGATCCATGTTCTCATTCTGTTTACGCCAAATTCTGACTCTACCATCTGAATGTCTCAACAGAAATCGAGACTCATCAGACCAGGCAACATTTTTCCATTCTTCAACTGTCCAATTTTGGTGAGCTCGTGCAAATTGTAGCCTCTTTTTCCTATTTGTAGTGGAGATGAGTGGTACCCGGTGGGGTCTTCTGCTGTTGTAGCCCATCCGCCTCAAGGTTGTGCGTGTTGTGGCTTCACAAATGCTTTGCTGCATACCTCGGTTGTAACGAGTGGTTATTTCAGTTAAAGTTGCTCTTCTATCAGCTTGAATCAGTCGGCCCATTCTCCTCTGACCTCTAGCATCAACAAGGCATTTTCGCCCACAGGACTGCCGCATACTGGATGTTTTTCCCTTTTCACACCATTCTTTGTAAACCCTAGAAATGGTTGTGCGTGAAAATCCCAGTAACTGAGCAGATTGTGAAATACTCAGACCGGCCCGTCTGGCACCAACAACCATGCCACGCTCAAAATTGCTTAAATCACCTTTCTTTCCCATTCTGACATTCAGTTTGGAGTTCAGGAGATTGTCTTGACCAGGACCACACCCCTAAATGCATTGAAGCAACTGCCATGTGATTGGTTGATTAGATAATTGCATTAATGAGAAATTGAACAGGTGTTCCAATAATCCTTTAGGTGAGTGTATATCCTTGTGATTATTGGTCACTTTTATTGTAACTAAATGAAAGGCAACTTAAAATAGTTAATGATTATAAACGTCAGCAAGAAAATGCTTCTATAAAATACATTCACGGGTATATTATATTTACATTAACCAGGTAGTGATATAATGATACCATAGATGTAGTTATGGTGGACATTTACTATAGTGACCACTGTAATACAAGGTTTAATGAAGCTAAATGTAAAGGTAAACAACTCAGAATAAAAAACTTTCAGCACCAAAAAAATTTACAAAAATATTGATTGTTTTCGAAAGGTTTTCCTGAACGCTCTCACTATCTTCAATTGTTCGGACAAACACCTGCTATATACACTTGCAGAAATATACATTTGTCTATTGCATCATGAAGTCACTGCATGACTAGAACTAATGGATGGCAATGAATATGTCCTTTAGCAAAACACCTGATGAGCACTGATGCTTTTCTGATAATGGCATTAGGCAGACATCAAGAACAGTTTATGAAGCTGAATAGAGAAAACAAAATGCTTTAACAATATGGAAAAAGATAAATCACTATTTTCAATATTGGTACTGCATATATCAAAGAGATCACAAGGAGGAGTGGGACTTCACATGAAGACTTTCATAAACTGAGACAGAGCCAAAGGGTGCACCTCACTGGACACATCATGCGCATGCCCAAACAACAACACCCAAAGACAGTGATGAAGTGGACACCACCAGGAGGATGCAGGAGACAGGGAAGACCAAGGAAGACACGGAGACATGTTTCACGAAGACCTGAAGAATGTCAGTGTCCCATGGGAAGATGTGGAGAACTTGGCCACGGATCGAATACGTTGAAGGACACTTGTTGCCCAATGTGCCCAGCACAGCACTTGATGATGATGTTGTGAGTTTATCCATAACTGTGGGATATTTTTCTGTAAAGGAAGTTGCATAATTAAATGTGAAATGCATTTATGTAATAAGTTAACTGATATGTGGGCATGATTAAAAGTATGTCTTTAATAGCAAGCAATAATCATATGAACTCGTTTAAAAATAACATGATTTACATGCAAACGGGACAGTTATCAGCAGTGTAACTGTTCTGATTATGACAAAATAATCGAGTATCTGATGTCATGTGACAAGTAAGATTAGCTTTTCCACTCTTGCAAACAGAGGAAGGTTATGAGGTGTGGAGAGACATCATGTATCATTGGAACATGAACAGACAGGGACCAATTTGTAATAATTTTAAAGAATACAATGCAATTAATATAAACTTTTCTGACAGTGTGTGGGACATCCGACTACTTTCCAAGAAGGGGCGCAACTGATTTACAAATATCGCGATAAATATGTACAGGAATTGAGGCAGTAGCCAATGACAGCACTAGGACTAAAAGCTGCAGGATTATGTACGAGTATACAAATATGTACGAGTATTGTACGAATTTGACAACTTGTTAAATCTTGTGAATAATTAAAGGAGAACTTGGTAACTTTTTTAACTTAATAAAACTGTCTAGAAATAATTTGGATGGTTAAACAACCTGTTCTGGTGATACTGGTGACTTTCCCCGCTCCCCCCAGCGTTCCCAGGCGGAAAACCAACCTTGCAACTTGGGGACTACCGTCCCGGCAAGATAGAAATTGGAAGTCTCGTGAGAAGCGAGAACTAGAACGAGAACGAGCGCGAAACACAAATTGCTTTACGGCAATTCGACATAAACAAACACGCATGTATGATGTATTACCAGATTACCCAGAGACATAGCTCCACACGATACAGTTGGCTTGCTCCGATCAAAACAAACGCACATGAGCAGCGGTAGAGAGGGGGAGGAGGCCGCCGCAAGTGAGTTTTTTACGACTGTGTTGTGAAATATACGCCCTCCCACAGCTGTAGGGGGAGCTCGTGGGGAAAACACGCGACAACAAAAGGGAAAATCAGCGAAGAAGTGACTAGAGTTCGCTAGAGTTACCGAGTTCTCCTTTAAGACTTTCAGACTATGTTCGTACTGATTGGGCTATGGGTTTTGTAAGAAAAGGTTTAAGAAACAACAAATGCTTGATAAAATGTTTGATTAAGGGTTAAAACCAACACATACAAACCATTGCGAATATTTGCCTTTGCAGCTTTCCGTCTCCTCCGTTTACTTGTCCTCAAACAATAATGGGCTGACTGAGTCCGAAAGGTCCTTTTGGTCTTTTCAGCTGAAAAAAGAGGAAAGAAAATAGCATTATGTATAATATATATGATTATTTAAAGGAAAAAGTACTGATTTACCTTACAAATATTGGATGTTACATTATAAAGCATTAAAAGCATGGCAAGTGTTGTGGTTAATATGCATTTACAACAAATATCACTTTAAAACTACCAATACTGGGGTAAAAGCATGGTAAGTTTTGTGATTACTGTCCTTTACTACACCTATCACAGTAAAACTAGGGTTACTGTGGTAAAAGCATGGTAAGTGTTGTGGTTACGGTCCTTTACTACACCAATCAATCACAGTAAAACTAAGGTTACTGAGGTTTAAAGCATGGTAAGTTTTGTGGTTACTGTCCTTTTACCACACCTATCACAGTAAAACTGGGGTTACTGTGGTAAACCCTTACGAAAAAAAAGTATACTTCAAGTTCATTTTATGAAGTTTTCTTGAGTAATGTTCAAGTATATTTTTAAGTATACTTTATGTAGTAAGTATACTAATGTCAATATGTACTAGTAGTAAACTTGTAAGTGTACTATTTTAATACCGCTTGGGACTAAATTGGCCCACTTGAAGTATATAAAAGTATATGTTTAAGTGTACTATAAGTGTAACAGTAGTAAACTTTAAGTGCACAACTAGTTCATAATTATGATTCTCATTTGTACTGCAAGTGAACTTATGAGTATACTAGTAGTTTACTATTTTAATACTTGTAGCAACTTTGAAGTATACTCTCAGTAAACTACTAGTTTAGTAGTTTTATACTACAAGTTTTCTTTTAATGTACTCTCAGTAAACTACTAGTTTAGTAGTTTTATACTACAAGTTTTCTTTTAATGTACTCTCAGTAAACTACTAGTTTAGTAGTTTTATACTACAAGTTTTCTTTAAGTGAACTTAACATCATGCTTATAGTTTACCATTTATATATTATTTTTACTCTTTTAGTGTACTCTCAGTAAACTACTAGTTTAGTAGTTTTATACTACAAGTTTACTGAGAGTACACTAAAAGAGTAAAAATAATATATAAATGGTAAACTATAAGTATGATGTTAAGTTCACTTAAATTAAACTTGTAGTATAAAACTACTAAACTAGTAGTGTTACTAATAGAACACTTGAATAAACTTCTTTTTCGTAAGGGAAAGCATGGTAAGTGTTGTGGTTACTGTGCATTTACAATAAGTATCACATTAAAACTACCAATAATGTGGTAAAAGCATGGTAAGTTTTGTGATTACTGTCTTTTACTACACTTAACACAGTAAAATGTACTCGGTTACCTAATGTAACCTCGGTTCTCTCTAGAACAGTGGTTCTCAACTCCAGTCCTCAGGACCCGCTGCTCTGCACATTTTGTATGTCTCTCTTATCTGACACACTCAGTTCAGTTCATGGAGTCTCTCCTAATGAGCTGATGATCTGATTCAGGTGTGTTTAAATAAGGGAGACATACAAAATGTGCAGAGCAGTGGGTCCCGAGGACTGGAGTTGAGAACCACTGCTCTAGAAGAGGGAACGAGTATTGCGTAAGCTAGCTTACGCTACGGGTAAAGTTGTCTTTTCTCGAGATCTGAAGCCAAAAAATTATCCTTAATTTTGTATTTATTGTCAAGGCAGTGTGGCAGCCAGCAGACCATAGCAGGCTGCATAAGCGTGCTCATTGGCTGTCCTGCGGCAACTGCTGCAGCCTACCAGTGAGCCCCGTGTGACGTCACGCCCAGTGAGGGCGCTTCGCGCCCTCCACACCCCTCTAACCGTCAGAATGGCCGTGGCTAGCGTGTATAAAGGAAGGGCTCACAGGCTGGAAATCTGGTTTTCATATAGTCTGAAGCGAATAAGCTCGTGGCGCGACACGGCAGGTTACGCAATACTCGTTCCCTCTTCTAGAGAGAACCGAGGTTACATTAGGTAACCGAGTACGTTCTCTTACGAGAGGTTCTCATAAGTGAGTGGGCAGAACATACATATCACTTATACTGATAACAGTTTAGCCTGCAAGGCGGGAACTTCCAGGTTATAAAACCTCACGAATGTAGACGGGGAGGCCCAGCCCGCCGCCATGCAAATATCGTGAATAGAAATCCCGCTGGACCAAGCCCACGACGAGGCCATGCCTCTAGTGGAGTGGGCTCTGATGCCCATAGGGCACTGCAGGTGTTTGGAGGCATAAGCTGCTGCGATTGCGTCCACTATCCACCTGGACAGGCTTTGTTTCGAAGCGGCAAGACCCTTGGTGCGCCCACCAAACGAAACAAAGAGCTGCTCGGAACGCCTAAAGGCGGCGGAGCGTGTGATGTAAACTCTCAGTGCCCTGACGGGGCATAAGAGGTTATCACTGTCCTCGCTATCGGATGCTGGCAGAGCCGACAGGGAGATGATCTGCGCCCTAAAGGGGGTACCAATCGCTTTGGGGATATAACCGTGTCTCGGTTTGAGGATGACTTTGGAGTCATTCGGTCCGAACTCGAGACATGCGGGGCTAACAGATAGCACGTGTAGATCCCCCACGCGTTTTACTGAAGACAGAGCTATCAGAAAAACGGTTTTAAACGAGAGGTTTAAATTTATATTTCAAATCCACGGATTCTAGCGGTTCAAAGGGAAAAGCCTTCAGGGCCTCCAGGACCAAGGACAGATCCCAAATAAGAAACCGAGGGGGGCCACGGGGGATTCGTCCGTCTGGCTCCTCTGAGGAAACGGATGATGAGCTCGTTCCTTCCTATTGCACGGCCGCGCGTCGTCTCCGTGAACGCTGCAATTGCCGCAACATACACTTTGAGCGTGGAGGGGGACCTGCCCTTGTCCAACAGCTCTTGTAGGAAGGAGAGCACCCGTGGAACCCCGCATGTATGTGGATCCAGGCTCTTAATAGTGCACCATTTAGAGAACACTGACCATTTAGACGCGTAGAGCCTTCTCGTGGAAGGAGCTCTAGACTGCGTGATCATGTTTACGACCCCTTCTGGCAGGTCAACGGGTATCCGTTGATTGTCCACGCATGCAGAGACCAGCGCTCTGGATGGGGATGCCAAATCGATCCACCGGCTTGAGAGAGGAGATCTTTTCTCACCGGGATCGGCCATGGGGCTAAGTGCGACAGCCTCACTAACTCTGGGTACCAGATTTGGTTCTCCCATCGCGGGGCTACGAGAAGCACTGGGTGATGTGTTTCCCTGATCCTCTTGATGACCTGTGGTAACAGGGAGATCGGAGGGAAAGCGTACAGTGGGCGGCTGGGCCAGGTTTGGGCCAGCGCGTCCTCGCTCTTTGAGAAAAACATCGGGCAGTGAGCGTTGTCTCCTGACGCAAAGAGGTCGACTTCTGCCCTGCCGAATAGGCGCCAGAGTAACTGGACTGTCTGAGGGTGCAGAGACCATTCTCCCGGGGGAATGATGTCTCTGGACAGTCTGTCTGGGCCGACATTCAGGTGGCCCGGCACGTGCGCGGCTCTCAGCGAGCGCAACGAGCGATGAGCCCACACAAGAAGGCGTTCTGTCAGTTTGCAGAGATTCCTGGATCTGACCCTGTCGGTTCACGTAGGACACCACGGCCATGTTGTCTGAACGGACTAGCACGTGGTGGTCTCATATATATGGGAGGAAGCGCTTGAGCGCGTTCTCGACCGCTATCATCTCCAAACAGTTTATGTGGAGGCATTTCTCCTGGTCTGACCACAGGCCAAAGACCGGTTTGCCCTCGAAAAGAGCGCCCCAACCTAAGTTGGATGCGTCCGTCGAGATAACTTTTCAGTGCGAGACTGCTCCCATTGTCACTCCCCGCTGGTACCAGTCGGCCACTAACCAGGGTCTCAGTGCTGAAACGCAGCTCTGAGTCACTCTGATTCGTATGCCGCCGGACGCCCAGGCTCGGTGAGGCACTCGAGCGTTCAACCAGCGTTGTAGCGGGCGCATACGCAGTAGACCCAGCTGAAGCACTGCTGCAGCTGATGCCATACAACCCAGCATCCTCTGAAAAGTTTTTAGAGGTGTGGCGCTGCCCAACTAGAAGACGTGGCCAGGTGTCGGATACGGCGCGCGCGCTGTGTCGACAGCCGGGCCGTCATTGCCACAGAGTCCAGTTCCAAACCCAGAAAAGAGGTTGACTGACTGGGCAGTAATGAGCTCTTGGTCCAGTTGACCGTGAGACCCAGGCTTTCCAGGTGGCTGAGAAGCACTGTACTGTGAGAGATAAGTTCTTCCTCTGACTGTGCTAGAATCAGCCAATCGTCCACCTAGTTCAAAACCCGCATGCCCTGAGCTCTCAGGGGAGCGAGAGCCGTGTCCATGCACTTGAATGTGCGGGGTGCTAAAGACGATATTGTACTGATATACCCGACCGTCGAAGGCGAATCTCAAGAATGGCCTGTGACGGGGTATTTTCTGGATCTGAAAGTAAGCGTCTTTCAGATCGAGGGAACTAAACCAGTCCCTCGGACGAATCTGCGCGAGGATCTGTCTGGTTGTGAGCATTTTGGACGGTCTTTTCATAAGAGCTTCGTTCAAATATCTCAGATCAGTCTGAGAGCTCCGTCCTTCTTGGGCACGAGGAAATAACGGCCGTAAAAGCCTGACTCGCTCAGAGAAGGGGGTACCGGTTCTATAGCCCCTTGCACAGAAGTTTCACTATTTCTGCACGAAGTAGGTGTACTACTTCCCCATTCACTCTCGTCTCGGTTCGCGCTTGAAAGCGCGGGGACGGCGAGCAAACTGCAATGAATAGCCCTCTCTTACTGTGCTCAGCACCCATTCTGACGCACCCGAAATAGCTTCCCACGCTTTCGCATGTATGGCTAGGGGCAGAATGGCCTCCGGGCTCTGATTGCCGCGTTCCGCGGACTCGAGAACCTGATTCGGAGGCGCGGGCGCAGAGCGCGCGCTCTCGGTGCTTGAATACGGCGGCTCGCATGCAGCGATGGCTGGCCGGTTTACACACAATGTCCCGGTGGCATATGACGGGGAACATATTGTGCGAGGAACGGCGCGCGAGGAACGGCGCCGGGGGTGAAGTGTTTGTCTGTATGTGTGAGCGCTCGAGGGCGGGCACAGGACTTACATTTGGCCGTGTAACAGAGCGGGCAGTGAGTAGGTGTGGGCACGGGGATGTGGACACGTGACCTACATCTAACAATCGAGCGGCTTTCGTCCGCTTTATGAGAGTGGGCTCTGAGAGAGACACGGGGTTTATAGTGCTTGTGTGTAGGGGTGAACACAGAAACGTGGGCACATTTTCTACACTTGAAACACATGCGGTGTGAGCCGGACACCCAGACATTATGCTCTTTTGAGATTTCTCTGGGTCGCCCTGATAACGGCGGTTGTGTGCAGGCGAGCGGGTTGATTTACCGGCTCGTTGGCCGCGAGGTAAACATCTGCAGTAGCCATGACAACGGGGACTGACAGAGCTTTTTTTTTTTCTCTGGGGTGCCGTAAAGACGGTGTTTGGGTGCAGGCAAGCGGGTTGTATAACGCGCTCGTTGGTTGCAAAATACACATCTGTAGTCGCCTTTTTAAGGGGACTGACAGAGCGAAATGCTTTGACGGCTCATATGTTTAGACGCTCAAAAATACTCAAGCACCATCCTGTGAGTGGGAGGGTGCGAGAGGCGGGTTTGCTTTCTGTATATAAGAAAGCTGGTCGCGAGCTCGGAGAAGTGAATAGCATAACTTTTACCTGCCGCCAGACCCGGATTCGAACTCGGGTCTCTGGCGCAAAAGCCTAACGTTCCGCCACTGAGCCACAGGGGGAGAACACATAAGATTTCGGTAGCGCGAGCTATAAGCGAGCGTCATGTAATGTGTCCAGGCACGTGCACACATAGACATCAAAGGGGGCTTGAGCACCTGCCCTTTTTATTCCTGGAGAGAAAGTGCCCTTTTTTTCTGGGGTGCTTTTTTTTTATTTTTGAAAAATAATATATATTCCTGTTAATAATATATATCCCAAATAAATCTATCAAATAAATAATTAATTTGACACAAAAAATTCATTTAAAAGGGTTAATTGATTTAAACCCGATTGTATTGCTTCCGCTAAAGAAAATAGTACGCTCCATCTCTGCGGTTAGAATCCTGTGAGTCCATGGCAACGCTCTGTTTTTCATGGAAACGGTCTGTTATAGGCTACTCCGCACAGCGGTCTGTTATCAAGAAATAACCTTTACAGTCTATGGAAATAACAGACCGCATTCTACATTGGAATTTAACCAAGCCAAGTAATAAAATAAGCATATATCACCACCAGGTGACATGCTTTAGTTATTTTGTTTATCCTATTTACCTGCATTGCCCTGTCAATTAGATGCAAATATGCGCATATGACGCCTAATTTGCATACAGAACGTCCCCAGTTAATGACTTACATCAAGAGTCTTTCCCCCTGAAATGTAGAAATCTAAATTGGTGAATTTAGAAGAAATCTACAGATGCAAACAGATGGAGGATACACTCTAAAAAATGTACTAAATCTGAGTAACTGCATCTGGTACATTAATAAATAAAACTGAGTAGAAATAAGTTAACATTAAACATTAAAAATAACAATATTTATAAATTCACTTTTTATTTATGAGTAATTAATAAATTAGCAGATTTTGCTATCTGTAACAAAATAGCAGCAACAGCCCTCTTCAGTTTAGAGTGAATATTTGTGTTGATTTTAAAGTGTTATGTATTCTGATAACACCAAAATAATTAAAATGATGTAGTGCCTTGTGCAAAAATAAACAAATTATTAGTAAAACACGCCCCTCTGCTTGATGCAGTTATTTAGGTTATTCTATATATACTTGAAACTAGTAACATAGAAAATGGTTTCAAAACATGCACATTGCGGAATGGTTTCCTTTGCTGCTCTATAAACCTAGTGAATACTAAGTAGACCATGGTTTCTGTGTGAACTGATTAACTTTTTAAATTATTTTTTTTTTTTAAAGGAAGTCAGAGTTGCGTTAATATATATACTTTTTTGTAAAAAAAAAACTAAAAAAAAAACACTTGAGCCTTTATTTCACTTGAGCCCCTGCCCCTCAAAATTTCTGTGCACGTCCCTGAATGTGTCGGCATTCGTTTGCAGGCGTGCGTGTATTATAACAGGCTCGTTTACTGCAATATTAGTATTTCCAGCCGCCTGAACTTAGAGGGGACTGAGAAATGTGTGAGAATTGGAGGTTGGTCCGCGGCGGGACTAAAACACTCTCTCTTCCTCCTTTTGCCGGTGAGTGAGGCACGCGGTACTGAACATTGCTCGTGACCGTCCGCTCTGACATCCCTTGAGAACGGCGCAGCTTGCGCGGACAAAGGGAGAGAGAGCGGGAAGATGTTGTAATAGGCGAATAGCCAGAGAGCGTCATCATGTCTTGTGACAGCATTTATTTGCAGGCGTGCATGTATCACAACAGGCTCGTTTACTGCAATATAGATGTTACCAGTCGCCTGAACTTAGGAGGGGACTGAGAAATGTGTGAGAAATGGAGGTTGATCCGGCCTTGGCGGGACCGAACACCTCTTTTCTCCTTTTGCCGGTGAGTGACGCGCGAACGGGGCGGGGTAGCTTTCTTGTAGCGTAAAGGAAGCTAACCCGTGACCGTCCGTTTCTGACATCCCTTGTGAGCGGCGCCGTTAGCGCGGCTCAAACAGAGGGGGAGAGCGCGTGTTTTGCGTCAGCGTTAGTTTGCAGGCGTGCGTGTATTAAAACAGGCTCGTTTACTGCGATAAAGGTATTTCCAGTCGCCTGAGCTAACGAGGGGACTGAGAAATATGTGAGAACTGGAGGTTGGTCCGGTCTTGACGGGACTAAACTTTTCTCCTTTCGCCAGCGGGGTAGCTTTCTTGTAACGTAAAGGCAGCTAGCCCGTGACCGTGTGCTTTCTGACATCCCTTGTGAGCGGCGGTTTGCGCGGCTCGAACAGAGGGGGAGCGCGAGGAAGCTGGCTCAGACGGTCCGCTTCTGCCAACCCTTGTGAACGGCGCAGCTGCGAGAACACGAGGAAGCTAGCCCCGTGACCATCCGCTTCTAACGTCCCTAGTGAGCGGCGCAGTTGCGCGGCTCGAACAGAGGGGGAGAGAGAGCGGGGAGAGAGGTGCGAGGCATTTGAAACAACGCCTTGTAGGAAATTTCTCATTTAGACAGAATGTGTGTCGCAGCGGCGAACACACACAGCAGAAAAAGGATATGACGCCGGATAGCGTAGCAGGCACGGCAGGCTGAAGGCGGCGAAGACGACCGGCTTCTCCAGGCGCTGTCCTAAGCTTGCTGGTTGCTGAATTCAACGGTGGCGGCTTCTCTCAGAGTCCAGCGATGCGTAGAGCTTTGCTGAAGACATGAAAAATCAGATTTCCAGCCTGTGAGCCCTTCCTTTATACACGCTAGCCACGCCCATTCTGACGGTTAGAGGGGTGTGGAGGGCGTGACGTCACACAGGGCTCACTGGTAGGCTGCAGCAGTTGCCGCAGGACAGCCAATGAGCACGCTTATGCAGCCTGCTATGGTCTGCTGGCTGCCGCACTGCGTTGACAATAAATACAAAATTAAGGATAATTTTTTGGCTTCAGATCTCGAGAAAAGACAACTTTACCCGTAGCGTAAGCTAGCTTACGCAATACAAGAGAACCTCTCGTAAGATAACTAATGTTAATGTGGTAAAAGCATGGTAAGTGTTGTTTTACTGTGCTTCTACAACAAATACAACTTTGGAACTAATTGTACTACTTTTAATCTGATATGAATATGATTAACTGATTGAAGGTCTATAGGCCTATAGCACGTCACGTGACAGGCAGTGTTTTGAATTAGAAAGCAATGAAATGCAAAGCCTCCGTGGAGATGACAGATATAATGCAGTGACTGAACGTGAGCTAATCTGATTAATATCGACAAAAAGAAAAGACATTATATCACACATTATTAGGACAGCGTATTTATTACTTACCAACATCTGACCGTCTATGCATCTGACACACGTAAACTGATGCCAAAGATCGCGATGTGTTCGGAACGAGACTTCTTCAGCGCAATTTCCTACTGATAAAATATAATTCATAAAATAAAAAAAAATCAATAAACAGCAAAGCAATCCAGATTCCCTGACAATAAGTTTGAAAAAATAACTTCTTTTTTTTTTAAATATATAAACCATGATAAGATAAGATCTCGTGAATTAAACAGCTTCTCTGCTGCAGGCCGACAGGCAGAAAGAATCGTGCTGTGATCACAAAAGATGCTTCCCATTGAAATACACTAGTTTAAAAAACGTGCTGATATTACGAAAATAACGAAATAAACGTGTCTGTTTAATCTATTCAACGAATCAATAGATTAAATTACGTGACCATTTCACGAACTGCCATGAGACTGGGTTGCAAAAACCGCATAATTGATCAAATTCTCTTAAAATAAATAGGTAGCATTTTTTCCTTACTTTTATCAGCTTAATCGGTTCCTCAATTTAAGCCTCAAAACTGTGTATGTTTCCTTAAAAAAATAGGAAAATATATCTCCTAGTGAAATGTTCTTAATATTTTTTTATACAACACTGAACCACAGTTTTCTTAATAAAATATAGACAATATTTTTAATTATCACTTTAAAGTTTTTTAATGAAAATTACAAGACCCATGATTAATTGTTTTACACTAGTGTTGACTGCATTCAGTGAGCTAACCCTTCAACTACGCAAGATATTTTAACAAATAAACAATATTCCCTACAAAAATAAAAATAGGTTTATCAGTTACTACAAACCAAGCTTTTTTATCTTGTGAATTTTGTCGATTTAATTTTGACGTATGTTATGCTTATTGCTATAAAATAATCTATTCAATTCAGGGTTTTTAGTATTTACACAAAAATCGCAAAATCACAAACCTCAGAACTTAACTTATAAACTTCTTATAATATTTAGTTTGACATTTATTTTCACAGTGAGCATTTCACAGTCACAAGAATTTTCAATATGTATTGGGGAAAAAAATACATTTGTATTAATTTTTCATGTCCTATTTTAAACATAATTAATTTTTTTGCCAAGAATCACATGACAAGCATTTGCAAACAAAGTTAAAGACCTTTGAGTTTAACAATTCAGTGTTTACATAAAAAGTAAGATCCAGTAAATGACATCCAGCCTTTACATTTCCAACTCTTTTTATTTATTTATTTATTTATTTATTTATTTATTTATCTTTTTTTTTTGTGAGATAAGGAGGATCAGTCGAATACTTTAAGGCTCAAATTCTTCTTCAAAATTGTTGTGAATCTTCTTCGATCTCACTCATTATGCTCTATGAGACAGATTCATTCACCAAATAATGTACTTTATGATTTGATTCAAGAAGAACATGAAAAACATTAACAGAATTAAAGAGTTCAGAGGTGAACATGGCATGTTGGAACCTTTGCTTCATGGTCATGTGTTAACAACTGTGACTCAAGGATTTTGATTTTGAGGACATCTCTCGAGGACATTTCTTTTGGTGTGTTTTTTTTTTTTCACTTATATGAAATATTGCTTGTCCACAGATGGTCTGGTTTAAGAAAAAACTCTCTTTGACTTTGATAAATGATTAACTTGTTGATCCCCAAGCAGACAAGAGTATCAGAGACAGACCAAAAAAAGATACTTGTGAATTGAGATCAAAATGAGAGTTCCTGTAAAACGTACTCGGTTACTAACGTAACCTCTGTTCTCTCTAGAGAGGGAACGAGTATTGCGTAAGCTAGCTTACGCTGCGGGAAAGTCTCCTTTCTCGAGATACTGAAGCCAAAAATTATCCTTAATTTTTTAAATCTTGTCAACGCAGTGCGGCAGCCTGCAGACCTAGGGCAGGCGAATCGCGTGCCCATTGGCTGCTCTGCGGCAACTGCAGCAGCCTATGGCTGAGCCTTGCGCGTGACGTCACGTCCAATGAGCGCGCTTGGCGCGCTCAATGCGTCACAGCCCGTCATTAGGGGTGTGGCTTAGCGTATATAAGCAAGGTACAGAGGCTGCTTCGCTGGTTTCTGTCGCATGAAGCGTGGCGAGAGCACGGCGGGTTACGCAATACTCGTTCCCTCTCTAGAGAGAACAGAGGTTACGTTAGTAACCGAGTACGTTCTCTTACGAGAGGTTCTCTCGTATTGCGTAAGCTAGCTTACGCTGCGGGAACTCCCTTGTCAACGCCGTGCGCGCGCCCAGCATCCTGAATGAGTCCCATGGAGAGCCCGGGGAACGCGAAGCGGAGCTGGGCGGCCAAGATACCACAGTACACAAGCACATATTATGAGGCAGGGAGCGGCACAGCCGGTCCAAACTGACACTTCCCACGTAGTGCAGCTCAACCAGTAGAGCTAAATCAAACAACATAGCCCGCGCACAGACAGTGGGCTGGCTACGCGAGACTTAGACTGATAACACTTTAGCCTGCAAGGCGGGAACTTCCAGGTTGTAAAACCTAACAAATGTGGAGGGGGAGGCCCAGCCTGCCGCTGCACAAATGTCATGAATGGGAATCCCGCTGGACCACGCCCACGATGAGGCCATGCCTCTGGTGGAGTGCGCTCGAATGCCCAAAGGGCACTGCAGGTTTTTAGACACGTAAGCAGCTGCGACAGCGTCAACTATCCATCTGGATAGGGTGTGTTTCGAGGCGGCGAGACCCTTTGTGCGCCCAACGAATGAAACAAAGAGCTGCTCTGAACGCCTGAAGGCGGCGGAGCGCGAAATATAGCTTCTCAGCGCCCTAACTGGGCAGAGGAGATTACTATCTGCCTCGCAGCCAGCATTCGGCAGGGCTGAAAGAGAAATGACCTGCGCTCTGAAGGGAGTGCCCAAAATTTTGGGGACGTACCCATGCCTCGGTCTGAGAATAACTTAGAGTCATTGGGTCCGAGCTCGAGGCACGCAGCGTTAGTGGATAACGCGTGAAGGTCTCCCACACGTTTTACTGAAGACAGTGCTATCAGAAAAACGGTTTTGAGCGTGAGGTATTTCATATCCACAGTTTCCAGGGGTTCAAAGGGATGTGCTTTCAGGGCGTCTAAGACCAGTGAAAGATCCCACATAGGAACCGAAGGGGGTCGCGGGGGGTTCATCCTTCTCGCTCCTCTAAGGAAGCGGATGACAAACTCGTTCCTTCCTAATGCGCGGCCCGGCTCTGAGACAGAGAGCGCTGAAATGGCCGCGACATAGACTTTGAGCGTGGAGGGGGACCTGCCCGCGTCCAGTAGCTCTTGAAGGAAGCAGAATACTTGCGAGACCCCACATGTCTGTGGATCGAGCCCTCTGGCAGTGCACCATTTGTTAAACACCGACCATTTAGACGTGTAGAGCCGCCTCGTGGAGGGAGCTCTAGATTGTATGATCGTGTTCATCACCCCTTCTGGTAGATCAGCATGTAATTGTTGAGGCTCCACGCATGCAGAGACCAGCGCTCTGGGTGGGGATGCCAAATCGAGCCGCGGGCTTGAGAGAGAAGGTCTCTCCGCACCGGGATCGGCCAAGGGGCTGAATCTGCCAATTGTATGAGTTCCGGGAACCAAGCATGGTTCTCCCAGAACGGGGCTATGAGGAGCACTGTGTGGCGTGCTTTCCTGGCTCTCTCGATGACCTGAGGCAGCAGAGAGACCGGGGGAAAAGCATATAGCGGGCCGCTGGGCCACGTCTGGGCCAGCGCGTCCTCGCTCTTGAAAAGAATACTGGGCAGTGTGCGTTGTCTTTTGACGCAAAGAGGTCGACTTTCGCTCTGCCAAAGCGGCGCCACAGCGACTGGACTCTTTGGGGGTGTAGAGACCACTCCCCAGGGGAACGTTGTCCCTGGACAGTCTGTCGGGGCCCTCGTTCAGATGGCCAGGCACATGCGATGCTCTCAGAGAGCGCCGAGAGTGCTGAGCCCATACGAGGAGGCGTTCCGTCAGGGCGCAGAGCTTTTTTGATCTGACACCGCCCTGGTGGTTCACATAGGCCACTACTGATGTGTTGTCCGTGCGGACTAGAACATGGTGACCATGGAGGAATGGGAGGAAGTGCATGAGCGCTTTCTCGACCGCGAGCATCTCTAGACAGTTTATGTGTAGGAGATTCTCCTGGTCTGACCAGCGGCCATAGACCGGTCTGCCTTCGAAGAGCGCTCCCCAACCTAGGTTGGACGCGTCTGTTGAGACAACTTTCCGGTGTGAAATCACTCCCATAATCACTCCAGTGTGATACCATTCGGCTGCTAGCCAGGGCTGCAGGGCTGAGACACAGCCCTGAGTCACTCTGATTAGCGAGCCGCCGGTCGCCCAGGCTCGATGGGATACGTGCGCTCTTAGCCAGCGTTGAAGCGGGCGCATGCGCAGTAAACCCAGCTGAAGCACTGCTGCAGCTGAGGCCATATGCCCCAGGATGCACTGAAATGCTTTCAGAGGAACCCGATTGCCTTCCTTGAAGGATGCGGCGAGGCGCCGGATGCGGCGCGCGCGCTGCTCCAACAATCTGGCCGTCATCGCCACCGAGTCCAGTTCTATTCCGAGAAAGGAAATTGACTGACGGGGCGAGAGCGAGCTCTTGGTCCAATTGACCGCTAGACCCAGACCTTCCAGATGGCTGAGAAGCGCTGTTCTGTGAGACACAAGTTCTGTCTCTGACTGCGCTAGAACAAGCCAGTCGTCCAGATAGTTCAGAATTCGCATTCCCTGACTTCTCAGGGGAGCGAGAGCCGTGTCCATGCATTCGTAAATGTACGGGGTGCTAAAGACAGGCCGAACGGCAGGACTGTGTATTGATAAGCTCGACCGTCGAAGGCGAATCTCAAGAATGGCCTGTGATGGGGGGTTATCTGGATCTGGAAATACGCGTCTTTCAGATCGAGAGAGATAAACCAGTCTCCTGGGCGGATCTGCGCAAGGATCTGTCTGGTTGTAATCATCTTGAACGGCCGTCTCATGAGAGCCGTGTTCAGATGTCTCAGATCTAAAATAGGTCTTAATGCTCCGTCCTTCTTGGGAACGAGGAAGTAACGGCTGTAAAAGCCTGACTCGTTCAAGGAAGGATGAACCTGTTCTATGGCCCCTTTGCGCAGCAGCTTCGCTATTTCTGCTCGAAGCAGGTGCGCTGCTTCTAAACCCACTTTCGTCTCCGTCTGCGCTAGAAGCGCGGGGGGCGACGAGCGAATTGAGGTGAATAGCCGTGTTTTGTAGTGTTCAACACCCATTCTGACGCGCCCTGAATAGCTTCCCATGCTTTTGCACGCATAGCTAGGGATCGAATGGTCTCTGGGTTCAGATCGCCGCGCTGCGCGGGATGGAGAACCTGTATCAGAGAGGATGGGGCGGCGCGCGCGCCGCCGGTGCTCGAACACGGGGGCTGATAAACAGTATTGGCCGGCTGTACAGCGTTCAGTAACTCGGTCCTGAAGGATGGAGCGCGTTTTGCTGTCAAACACCCCTGGCGCGAGAGCGGCGTGGGGGATATAGTGTCTGAAAGTGAGTGCGCGTGCTCGTGAGCGGGCGCAGGGTTTACACTTATAACACGGCCAGTGTTTTGGGGAGCTTTAGAGGGTCTGTAACCCGGGGTAACCGTATGGCAGAGCGAGCAGCGAGTAGGTGTGAGCACAGAGTTGTGGGCACATTTACTACACTTAATACTCGAGCGGCGTGTTTCCGCTTTATGAGAGAGCGCTCTGAGCGCATTACCATGGGAACCATGTTGTGTGAAGCAGTGAACACATGGGAGTGGGCACATTTTCTACACTTAATATCCCCTCGGCCTGAGCCGTTGCAACTCGAGCAGCGGGTAGGTGTGAGCACAGAGTTGTGGGCACATTTACTACACTTAATACTCGAGCGGCGCGTGTCCGCTTTAAGAGAGAGCGCTCTGAGCGCGTTACCATGGGGACCGTGTTTGTGTGAAGCAGTGAGCACATGAGAGTGGGCACATTTTCTACACTTATCTTCGGCTAGAGCTGGAATGTTAGTGAGCTTTAGAGGATCTGCAACCCGGGGTAACTGAGTGGCAGAGCGAGCAACGGGTAGGTGTGAGCACAGAGTTGTGGGCACATTTCCTACACTTAGTACTCAAGCGGCGTGTGACCGCTTTAAGAGAGTGCGCTCTGTGGACGTTACCGGGGAGACCGTGTTTGTGTGTAGCCGTGAGCACGTGGGAGTGGGCACATTTTCTACACGTATAACACCATCGGTGTTATAGGAAACTGATAGAGCGAGAAGCTTTGATGGCTCATAAGTTTAGACGCTCATAAATACTCAAGCACCATCCTGCGAGATACGGGTTCGCTTTCTGTATGTGAGAAAGCTGGCCGCGAGCTAGGAGAAGCCAGCAGAAAAAATATTTATCTGCCGCCAGAGCCGGATTCGAACACAGGTCTCCCGTGTGGAAGTCCAATGCTCTGCCACTGAGCCACAGGAGCACACATAATCTTTTAGTTAGTGCGAGCATATGACCGAGCGTCGTGTTTCGTTTCGGCGTTTGTTTGCAGATGCGCGCGTGTAATAAAACAGGCTCGTTACTGCAGTATAGTATTTCCAGCCGCCTGAACTTGGAGGGGACTGAGAATATACGAGGACTGGAGGTAGTCCGGCCTAGGCGGGACGAAAACACTCTCTCTTCCTCTTTTCGCCGGTGCTCGTGACGTCCGCTCTGATATCCCTTGAGAACGGCGCAGTTGCGCGGCTCGAACAAGGGAGAGAGAGCGGGAAGATGTCATCATGTGCGATGACATCGTATGTTTGCAGGCGTGCGTGTATTAAAACAGGCTCGTTTACTGCAATATTGATATTTCTTGTCGCCTGAGCTTAGGAGGGGACTGAGAAATGTGTGAGAAACGGAGGTGGCCGGAGAGTGACGCGCGCGACCGAGACGTGGGGTAGCTTTCTTATAACGTAAAGGAAGCCAGCCCGTGACCGTCTACTCCTGACATCCCTTGTGAGCGGCGCGTTTGCGCGGCTCGAACAGAGGGGGAGAGCGCAGGGAGGGGCGTGCGTCGTCCGGGGGGTAGCTTTCTTGTAACGTAAAGGAAGCTATAGCCCGAGACCTCCGTTTCTGACATCCCTTGTGAGCGGCGCCGTTTGCGCGGCTTGACAGAGGGGAGAAAGCAGCTGTCTAGGAAAACAGCGCTGTCTGCTTCATCCCCTGAGGCGACGGCAGTGCGGGCGAAGCCGGCCGCTGCGCGTCGGGAGGTGGGGGGGAGAAGGAAATAGCGAGGCTCGCGGGAGGGGCTCCGGCGAGCGCTCAGCTGTCATAGAAGCCCAGGCAGAGAGCGCAGATACATGCGGTCTCTGTCGCTGAGCGTGGCTCACACGAGCCACAGGATGAGCGAGGCATTTGCAACAACGCCTCGCGCTCTTTTAGATGCAAGTGTGTCGCGGGGCGAACACACAAAACACACAACACAGAGCAAGTAAAGGATATGTATGCCGGATGGCGCAGCAGGCAGGGAAGGCTGAAGGCGGCGAAGCGGCCGGCGTCCTCAGGCTGAAATCCTCGGCGTGCTGGTCGCTTGATTCGACGGCGGCTTCCTCAGAGATGCGATGCGAAGAGCTTCGCTGAAGAGACAGAAATCAGCGAAGCAGCCTCTGTACCTTGCTTATATACGCTAAGCCACACCCCTAATGACGGGCTGTGACGCATTGAGCGCGCCAAGCCTGCCCTAGGTCTGCAGGCTGCCGCACTGCGTTGACAAGATTTAAAAAATTAAGGATAATTTTTGGCTTCAGTATCTCGAGAAAGGAGACTTTCCCGCAGCGTAAGCTAGCTTACGCAATACGAGAGAACCTCTCGTAAGAGAACTCCTCGGCTTCGTCTTTTGGTTTGTTTCCTTAAATTGTGTTCGATGTCAAGGCAAGTGATTTTTTGTTGTTGTTATTTATTTTGAATGTCTTTTTAATTTAGATTTGATTGACTTGAATGTAAATGTTATATTATATGCACTTCCCAAACTGTAGATTTAGAAAGTGTTGCCTAGTTTTGCATGTACAATGCAAAGGGGGTACATTTAATGTACAAAATGTCTTTGTGTAACTTTTTTTGTGCTATAGAATGTCGTATAGCAGATATGAACTATAAATACACAGAACCAGTTGCGAAAGAGTCATACGATGAAGGTGAAACAGTGAAGCTGAGCTGCACGACAGGTTTTACTGGAATGTATAGATTAAACTGTGAAAAAGGACAATGGAAGACATCCATTGAGCGACCATGTGCAAGTGAGAAAATGGTCAATTCCACATGACCACATCATTTTTGGTTATTACTGTAAATCAATGTTACAATGCAGAGTAAAACTTGTTTGATTTCTGCAGAGAAAAAATGCAGTCACCCAGGGGTAATAGCAAATGGTGATTTTAGTCTTAACAGAGTTTGTTTTTGGATCAACAGTGTTGTATACTTGCGAGAAAGAGTAAATGTGCTTTATGCTTTTTATTCTCTTTATATGTATTGTATGAAATGTATGGAGCCCCTAAATGGACATGGTCCATTTTTTCTGATCTATTTTTCAGATCGTTTGCGTTCCCTTGCAAAACCTGTTGTGAGCTCAGGCAGACGGTCCCTTCAGACTTTTCTCTCTGCTGCCTGCTCATAGAGACCAATTTATATTATAAACTTGTTTTGAGGAAAATTGGGTTGTAGCTTGTTGTTACTATTGGAAAGTGATTGGGAGATTACAGAGGAGGGAAGTTATGGTGATGTTATTCACTTTGAGTGTGTATCTAATGACAAAAAGATAGACGGAAGTAGTGAAATTCACTGCACAGAGACGGGCGAATGGAGTGACTCCGTTCCAAAGTGCAAAGGTTCATTCCATTGTTTATTTGTTTGTTTGTTTGTATCTTCGCCCAATGATCACAAATTTCTGAGCTTTATTTAAAACACATATTTAACTATTTCTATTTCCCTTGCTTTTCACACAGAGATAACATGCACAGCACCAGAAATACTGTGATAGAAATTTTACATTTAGATGTGTTCTTTTACATTTAGATGTGTTTTTTTACTTTTAGAAGTGTACAACTTGTATTAACATCTTTCACTTTATTTGTACTCATGAGCATTTGAAGAAATATGTTCATATAAGCTAAAGCACGTTATTAAAAATATGTAATCAAGTGTTTTAGAAAAGCATAAGTTAAGACAAGCTTGCAGGGACAAAATGTTCTGAGTTATAGGAGACTAAGTAACAGAGAGACTATACGCACTTAAGTGACCCTCTGTACTTCGAGTGTCCTTTTGAGCTCCAAGTGTGAAAGTATGTGCGTAGCTTTTGTGAGCTCCAAGTGTGAAAGTATGTGCGTAGCTTAAGATCAAAAATAGAGATGTAAGCAAAATGTGTGAAGAGCTGCAGCTAAAAACAGGAACTTGTATCTAGCCACGATATTGTTTTCTGTCTAAGATATAATATGCGCCAGACAAAGAGAATGGAATGAGATGTCTCCTTTTAAGGTATTGATCCTTTGACACAGATGAAGCCTATCCAGGATGTGTTTAGGGGTATATAACTTGGGGAAGGGGACTAGCCCTTTGCCTTCTCATACCAGATGCGTTCTGTATGTGAATGTCAATTAGCTTGCAAGAAATAAACCTTTTTGATACTTTGACTTTTCAAAGGTCTCGACTTGTCTTCTTCCTCCTCTCGAATAGAATTATTTCCACAACAAATGGCGACGAGGAAGGATCGCAAAACTGATGACCTCCGTGGATGAAGCAATTGACTGATCATCCCAAAGACAAGAAGTCTCTGGCTCCGATACCCCGACGCTAAACTGCAAGGGACGGGAGAATTGTAGACACCACGGCAGGCCTAGGTGGACGCGATCCCGAATAAAGAACCAAGCTGCAAAAAGCACGGTGAGAGAAAATTATTTACGTGGTAAATAAGAAAATTATTTGCGTATTGAATATTTTTCCTAAAAGGGTCAGGATTTTTGGAATAAGCCTGAAAGTAACTTCCAAAAGGATTTTGAGAATAAGTTTGAAAGTAACTTCTTAAAATGCCAGTGTTAATTCTTTTTCCAGAAAGGCCAGAATTTTGAGAATAAGACTGAAAGTAAATTTCTCAAAAGTCTAGACAAGTTTGCGTTTTTTGGAATAAGCCTGAAAGTAAGTTTCCAAATATTTAATAAGGCACTTGTCTGGGAAAAAGACCTAGCATCGACGGATGTGGGCATTTTTGAAAGTCCTAGATTGACGGATTTAGGCAGGGCGTGGTGGCGACGCTGGGCAGGAGAATTAACACAGTAAATATAGTACGTGTTGACCACGTGAGAAGAAAGATTTAAATACGCAAATATAAATACTATAAAGTAGAATCAATGGGAAGTAAAAGTTCTAAAGGAGAGGAGGAACGGGTTAATTTCTCTAAAAGCTCGTACAAAGCCATGGATAGAATAATGGGAACTTGGTACCATGCTTATGTGCCGTTTTTAATAAAACAATATGGATTTAACGGGGGTTTGAGTGTGTCACAGTTGACTCAAACCAAAGTGAATTGGGTGACTCATATTGTTAAGAAAAAAGACAAAGAGAATTACAAGAAATGTGGTGAAATCATAGTAAAATGGTTAGAAGAGGCAACACGCAGACAACAAAAACAAGTCTGTCGAGCCATCGCACCATTATACTCTGATAAAGAAAGACAGGATGCTTCAAAGAAAGCACTACAGAATCTTAAAGATGACTGTTGTGGCATTGCTGACTCTTCTTCTCCCTTTTTCGGTCAATACGTGAAAATGACGGTGGAGGACGGGGCGTATCCGGCTCATCGCCCACCTGCTCTCAATCCTACTCTAGACGGAGCTGCTGCAGGAGGAGTGCAAGCCAGTGAGCCAGCTGAACCGCCGCCCACATATGTTGCAACAGAGGAAAAGAGAGGTGACACATCGTCAACGCGCTCTGGGGCTCCATATCAAACAGGAAGGCGGCCGAGATGCAACAAAGACCTAGAAGAATTGCTAACTGCAAACATGAAAGACTTAACTTTGCACTCACGAAGACATACAAAAAGAAAACTTAACCAAAATTCGACCAGGTTGACGGGCAGACGGCATCAAGCGCCGACCGAACCTGCGAAATCAACGCAAGAGCCAGCAGACTGATGATTCAGAAACAGAGATAAAGAGTGAAAGTGATGATGACGATGGAGATTTTCAGGCACCGATGCTCGAAGTAGCCGGACCAGATGGAGCAGTTCTGGTAATGCGGCCATGGACCCAAGGGGAACTGAAACAAGCTTCTGAACACCTGCCAAACATCGAAGCAGGTGGGGCAAAATTAGGTGCTGATTTAGTTGTTTTCTGCAAAGAATTCAGACCGACTCTTGGTGAGCTGTGGAGACTAATGGTTTTGAAATATGGACCAGTGCACATGGCTAAACTGTCAGACGACTGGCCAGAAGATTCCCGTCCGATACACGTCGAATACGACCATCAGATGAACAATGACTACGCAAAGAAAGTCGATGATAGAGTCAAAGCTTTAAAGAAAGTATTTCCACGTACGATGGACATCCACCAAGTTCGTCAATGTACTCAAGGAAAAGATGAAACTACTGAAGCATATTTCTTACGACTGAAAGAGTGCTTTGACCGCCATGGTGGTATAGAAAAAAGACAACCGCCAGCGGACCCGACTACGGGGGCTGTGGGATCTGATCCTTATGACGACTATTTAAGAACTTTGTTCATGGATGGACTGGACAGAGAAATTTCGAAAGAAATTGAAAAAAGCTGTGTTGGATGGCAATTGGCTTCTACAGCAGAAATCAGACGACATGCGAGACATCACGAGGGAATCATCAAGAAGCAAAAGACAGTCAAAACCACCAAACAAGAAAAAGATCTTTCTCTGGCTCTGATAGCGCTGCACATGAACGAAAACAACAACCCCAAACCAAACCACTACCAACAAAACCAAAGAGGTGGTGGAGGAAGAGGCAGAGGACGTGGCCGTGGAAGAGGTCGTCATTTTCCGCAAAATCAACAACGCCCAGATCGAGACACTTGTTTCATCTGCGGACAAAAAGGACATTGGCGAGACACTTGTCCACAAGCAGCCTACAGACCAGAACAAGCAGATTGAGAGGAGGGGGGTGCGAGCAACGGGTCTCCTGTCTCTTCATCAGATAAGTATCATTTTCCTTTCGTTTTTGACTCTGCTCTCTGCAATGAAGAAGTGCTTGCTAATGTTTTCTATAAGGCTCATAATTCTTTACCTATGATAGAAGTAAATGTTCTTGACAAGACATTACTATTTTTGCTTGACACAGGAGCTAGTAACTCACTAATTAAAGAAACAGAATTGACAAAACCCATTCCACTTTCTGGAAAAACAACCTGTTCCAGAAGTGCAACGGGTCATGTGGTCACAGAACCATTCTCAACGCCGTTTGAGTGTTCAATTGATGAGAAAAAATTTGAGCATTGTTTTTTGATTACTCAGACGTGTCCAGTTAATCTGATGGGTAGAGATTTGCTCTGTAAGCTGGGTGTTTCTGTTCACTGTACTACTCAAGGGCTTTTTGCTGGCATGAGGATGTTGCATGTAGATACATGGGAAACCCCTTTGTTTGTCTACGAATGGCAAGTTTCTAACACGTGTCTAACCACAAAGGCTCATGACAGAGTGTTGCCATCGTCTGAATTTATAAATGACACAGATTTGCACTGTACTTCACATGTCAGCACTGAACCTGATGATGAATATGCACAGCGTTGGTTTAATGTTGATGTGGAAAATGTAAAGACAGATTATCTGTATTGGACAAACCACTGGTGTGTTTTGAGTGTGAAACTGACTGACAAACAGGCAATGTTTTATGACGTGGAAAATGCACAGCCTCATATATCACTGGCCAAACCAGTGAAGGCTGAATGGCGTGACGCAGGTCCCTTCATGGCCAAATGCCATGAACTGACCGACTGGGTCATAATAGATCAAAAAAGACTGATCTGCCAAAGTGAAAGTACCGGATGGTTTAAACAACCATGTCATAAAACATTGAGAGGTTTGAGAGCAGTCACAGTGTGGGAGGAGGAAACAACACTTGATAGTCTGACCTTATCGCACCTCCCAGTCATCCCAGAGGGGTTGGAGGGAGTTCCGAGTTGTCTATGGGCTAAAGATAAATATGATGTGGGTCTGATTGCAGGCTGTGAACCGGTTCAAATTAAACCCAAATCTGACTATAGACCAAAAAAGATGCAATATCCATTGAAAAAGGAAGCGATTGAGGGCATTACTCCAGTGTTTAATTCTTTGTTGGAAAAAGGGGTCATTATTGAATGTCCGGACTCACCTGTCCGTACACCTATTTTTCCAGTAAAGAAAATACGTGATTCAAACCAGACCACTCAATATAGATTCGTTCAGGATCTCAAAGCTGTTAATGACGCAGTACAAGCCAGAACTCCGAACGTTCAAAATCCTTATACGATCTTATCTCAGATTCCGGCTGACACCAAATGTTACACGCTGGTTGACATTGCGAATGCATTCTTTAGTGTTCCAGTACATCCTGACTCACAATTTTGGTTCGCATTTAACTTCAATGGTAAAGCGTACACCTTCACACGTTTACCGCAGGGTTTCTGTGAAAGTCCGACCGTTTTTAGCGAAGCTTTAAAACGTAGTTTGGAAGATTTGGTACTTCCACCTGGCGTGGCTCTGTTGCAGTATGTTGATGACTTGTTACTTTGCTGTCCAAATGAACAGATCTGTAAGCAGGCTACCATCACATTGTTAACCTACTTAGCAGAGCGGGGACACAAGGTCAACCCGAGTAAAATAGCTGTAAATCAAACCAAAGTTACCTTTTTAGGTCACGTGTTGACAGCAAATGGAAAGTCATTATCTGACAAAAGAGTCACAGCCATACAAAACATTCCTAAACCAATCACAAAGAAACAAATGATGTCATTTTTAGGAATGACCTCGTATTGTAGAACATTCATTCCTAGCTACAGCGAAAAGGAAGGACCTTTGTCAGCGTTAATTTATGGTCAGGAAATGGTAGCCTCTGACAAACTGACATGGACCACAGAGGCAGAGAGTGCCTTTTGTGAAATGAAACAGGCATTGCTGAGTTCGCCTACGCTTGGTATTCCAAACCCAGATAAATCATATACACAGACAGTAGCTGAGAAAGATGGTTACATGTCCTCTGTTTTGTTACAAGAACACGGAGGAAAGTTAAGGGCCGTGGCGTTTTTCTCAACGAGATTAGACGCAGTAGCAAGAGGGTTCCCTGCTTGTCTAAGAGCTGTGGCTGCAGCAGAGCGAGCTGTGATAGCCTCTAGAGATTTTGTAGGTTTTAGCGACCTAACACTGTTAGTACCACATGCTGTGTCACTAATTTTGTTAGAACAGAAGACTTCTCATTTATCTGCAGCCCGGTGGCTGAGATATAATTTTGTGCTGTTGGAAATGCCTAACGTTACTGTTAAACGTTGTAATGTTTTAAATCCAGCAAATCTGCTCCCGACGGAACAGGATGGTGAACCACACTGTTGTGTTTCAGCTTTGGAACAGATATGTAGTCCAAGACCAGACTTGAAAGACGAGGCCTTACTCAACAGTGACATGATCCTTTTTGTGGATGGGTCTTCCAGTAGGGATGACCTTGGCAAAAACAGGGCTGGATATGCAGTAGTTTCATTAACTGAGGTTCTTGAACAACAATCACTGCCGTCACATTTTTCTGCACAAGCTGCTGAACTGGTTGCTCTGACTGAAGCATGCAAATTGGCAAGTGGCCAACGTGTTACAATTTACACTGACTCCAGGTATGCTTTTGGCGTTGTGCACGATTTTGGCTCATTATGGAGACATCGAAAGTTTCTGAAAGCAGATGGTAAACCAATATTGAATCACCTGCTTGTGAGTCAATTGTTGGATGCTTTGCTGTTGCCAAAAGAAATAGCAGTGTGCAAATGCCAGGCCCATACTTCGGGTAGCGATGACGTTTCCAAAGGAAACAGATCTGCAGATTTAGCTGCAAAGGCTGGGGCTCTGCTTCCTGTTCAGATAACCACAGCAGCACGGCTGAATGAGGAACTAGGTGACATAGAGGCCATGCAACAGCACGCCTCTGAAATTGACAAGCGAAAATGGAGAGAGGCAGAATGTATGTATAAGAATGGACAATGGTGGGGCCCCAATAATAAACCGTGTTTACCTTCTCATTTCTTTCAGGCATATGCTAAACTAACACATGGTTTGGACCATACTTCCAAGACGGGAATGTTTTCTATTATGCAAAATAACTGGTTTACTAAAGGTTTTTCCACAGTGGCAGCAGATTTTTGCAGCAGATGTCTGATCTGCGGAACTAACAATGTCGGCAGGGGTCAGGCAATGAGACAGGCGGGGCATCCCAGGCCGCCAAGACCATTCTCACATGTAATGCTTGATTATATTGACTTGACACAATCAGATAAAAAGAAATACTGCATAGTTGCCGTGGATCTTTTCTCAGGTTGGATTGAGGCTCTGCCAACAGCAAAAGCAGATGCACAAGGAGTGGCGAAATTACTCCTACAAGAAATTGTCCCACGATGGGGAATTCCTGAGAAATTATCAAGTGACAATGGCTCACATTTTGTAAACAGTGCAATTTCAGCAGTTGAAGCTTTCTTGGGTACTCCCTGGAAGCATTTTTGTTCCTATCATCCGGAATCAGCCGGAGCGGTAGAAAGACAGAACCAAGTTCTGAAAAACAAACTGGTAAAAATTTGTGATGAGACAGGGCTTTCATGGCCAAAGGCCCTGCCCATTGCTTTGACTTATATGAGAATGAGAAAGAGGGGGCGAGCACAACTCTCACCATTTGAGATTCTGTTTGCTCGTCCACCTCACATGGGCTGGGAACCTCAAAATCCTAGACCACTGCCTGACACCACTCTATGTGAACATGACATGTTGCAATATTGTGTTGAACTGGATAAGGTGTTCTGTGATATCTCAAAACAGGTCCAGGCAGCAGCTCCAGAGCCAGCTGAGACAGCCCTGCACAGCATCAGGCCAGGAGATTTCGTGCTGATAAAGGATCTGAGGCGGAAGCACTGGAGAGCAAAGAGGTGGCAGGGGCCATTTCAGGTTTTGCTGACAACTCACACTGCGGTGAAAGTCGAGGAAAGAGCTCCGTGGATCCATGGGACGCACTGTCGAAAAGTGCCAGCTCCTGCGGTAGCTGCAACGGAAGAAGAATCCCATACACAGCTAACGAGCACCTAACAGGGTGATCAGGCTGACCAGAGGTGCATGCCATCCTGTAGGTTACCAATTTGAAAATCATCATCATTGGAGAGAAGACGAATCAATAGTACGGGACGATTCAGCGATTTTAGGGGTAATAAGAACTGTGACAAGAACTTTGTGGTGCTTTGACGGCGTGGGACTTGCAGTGAACTGTTTAATAATATCTACCAGACCGGCCCTGAGACCAACAATACATAGAGACACAGGACTTATATCCTTTTCACAGGATCAAAATGTAACAGACATAATAGCGCACATGAAAATGGCTGTAGCCACCCCAGGAGACATGTCATCTTCGATAGGTGACTGGTTTTCAGGCCTAGAGGGGTGGATGAGATGGGTGATAAGTACAGTTTTGCCAATAGCATGTTTGATTTTGATTTTGCTTTTGATGATCCCATGTGTTATGAATTGTATTTCTACAATCACTGCTAGGGCAGTGAATACCACGATGGTTAGAATGACTGAAGGGGAATATGTAACAATGATACAAAGGGCCCCAGAGTATGAGGTTGGGGTTACAGTGCCTGAAGGTGAGGCACGCGAGAATGAGAGCGAACATGAGTTTGACTAAGAAATGAAGTAACCATGGGAAAAATTTACCTGTTGTAAATTACTATGATTATGGAGGAGTAAATGTCAAATTTTGTGTATGTTCTTTGCAGGCCCGGATTAACACCGTGTAGTGCCCCTGGGTGACAACATTTGAAGTGCCCCCCCCCCCAACTTAACGTCCAAAATAATTGGACTTTGGGTTCGATTTTTTTTGGTGATCGTTGTTTAGGTACATTAAGCCACGTAAAGCTTTTTCACGTTAGTATAAACCCCATGAGAACCGTGTGGAGTCAACCCACATGTCTAATGCTTTTTGAAAACTTAAGGCTTTCTTATTCATAAAACGAGTTGGACATCATCACATTTTTGTATACATTTTTATTTATTTACATTAGTAAGCTACAGGACATCGTCTTTCAAAACATGACCTGCGCGAAAGAGAAAAAAATAAATAATGCGTCATTATTCCCAGCACTTCTGAAAATGCACTTCCGAATGCGTCTCTGTCCCCAGCACATTTCAAACCAAACTGACGCCCATGAGTGAGGTTGTCGGGGTTGTCTTAATCCATTGTCGGCATCTTTCCGCTTGGATCTTGGGCTTTGGAAAGGCGAAAAAAAACGACCCCTCCCTATGAACTTTTGGGGTACCTGGTGGTGTCAGACTTGCAGGTGCCATAGGCGCATCGTTTCACCATCTTGCTGAAAATCGCAATGTTTGACGGTCACGGGGGTCTTTCTCCTTAGTTACAGTTGCTGAGCTAGGATTGGACGAGGACCATTCGAGGGCGGGGTTTTGCGAACGGTCAATTCTTTATGGATATAATTAATATTCTCTCTGTATATATTGTATCATTAACTGTTCATTTTGTATCTGCATCTCTTCCAGCAAAATAATATATATACAAAACATGAAAAATATTTTAAAGTCTAGTCATTATCTTAATCACTTGGTGCCCCCCTATTGGCTGGTGCCCCAGGGCACTCGCCCAATCCCGTCTATGGATAATCCGGCCCTGGTTCTTTGAATGAACAGATGTGGGAATGTGATAGAAATTTTACATTTAGATGTGTTCTTTTACATTTAGATGTGGTTTTTTTTACTTTTAGAAGTGTACAACTTGTATTAACATCTTTCACTTTATTTGTACTCATGAGCATTTGAAGAAATATATTCATATAAGCTAAAGCACGTTATTAAAAATATGTAATCAAGTGTTTTAGAAAAGCATAAGTTAAGACAAGCTTGCAGGGACAAAATGTTCTGAGTTATAGGAGACTAAGTAACAGAGAGACTATACGCACTTAAGTGACCCTCTGTACTTCGAGTGTCCTTTTGAGCTCCAAGTGTGAAAGTATGTGCGTAGCTTTTGTGAGCTCCAAGTGTGAAAGTATGTGCGTAGCTTAAGATCAAAAATAGAGATGTAAGCAAAATGTGTGAAGAGCTGCAGCTAAAAACAGGAACTTGTATCTAGCCACGATATTGTTTTCTGTCTAAGATATAATATGCGCCAGACAAAGAGAATGGAATGAGATGTCTCCTTTTAAGGTATTGATCCTTTGACACAGATGAAGCCTATCCAGGATGTGTTTAGGGGTATATAACTTGGGGAAGGGGACTAGCCCTTTGCCTTCTCATACCAGATGCGTTCTGTATGTGAATGTCAATTAGCTTGCAAGAAATAAACCTTTTTGATACTTTGACTTTTCAAAGGTCTCGACTTGTCTTCTTCCTCCTCTCGAATAGAATTATTTCCACAACAATACCAAATGGTGATGTTGTTGAGAAAATGCAAGAATACCAGAAAGATGCCATATTAAAATACAGATGTTCACCAGGGTTCAAACCTAGAGAGGGAATCCCCAGATGTGCTAAATTTGGCTGGACTCTGAACCCAGAATGTGATGGTAATGCACCAATATTACATAATAAACAATTAATATGTGAAATAACACTAAAATCATTATATCCATATAGCTTTCATTATGCAAAGAAACTCTGTAGTGTCACACTGAAACATTCTTAAATTAGATAGCCATTAACCTTAAATTCAAAACTGAATATTAAAATAAAGCAAGTATGTAGTTAAATAAACTAAAATGTAATATTTCCAAAGCATTCAAAAAAATATTTGCTTGATCTTAGTTAGATTCCTTTCTAAATGATGAAAGGAGTCAACACACCAATATTTGTAAAAGTTGAGAAAATGGAATGAGATTATTTACTTTCTTCCTCTGATGCTGTAAGTGTCCAGCTGATGTTGTTTTCTGGGTTTTAATCAACGTTTTATTTTATTTTATTTTTTATTGGGGAAAATCATGAGGCAACAGCATTTGCTGATCATTATTATTTGGTTACTACAAAATCAGCTAAAAAACTTACTAATAACTACTTTCTAATTGCTTGCTTAATTTCCAGATGACAGTTTAGCAAATATGTCTAAAAGTTCTCAAAATAGAAAATGTGCTTATACTTATTTAGGGACTTATTCAAATTGTTCTCTATTTATGGTAAGCTATATTTTTTCCCATTTTAGGATAAAAAAAAAAAAAAAAAATGTCAGAATAATTTGTTTTCCCCAAAAGACAAAGCATGCAAATCCAGTTTCACACATTTTTATGCTTCATCTCTTCTTACCCTTATTTCTACATAATTATGTCTTGTACAGAAGTAACTTGTGAGCTTAAGTCAACCACATTCGGAGTAAAAAAGATCAACCCAGAGGGAAAAACTATTTTCAGAGCTGGAGAAAGTGTGGAGATCACCTGCACTGAAAAATACTGGATCTTTCAAACAAAAGAAACCTTCAAATCATTTACATGTGGAGAGAATGGGCAGTGGGATTATGAGCCTGTTTGTGCGGGTAAGATTATAGAGAAACACTTCTGCATTTATTGCTGAACTTACCGCATGATATTACAGTTTTTCTCGATTGCTTAAACACTATAACCAGGCTTTTGAACTAAAATTTCAAAACCATAATGCCATTTATCAAAAAGCACACCCATTTCACTAAACTATAAACACTATTCCCTGTTTTGACACATGAGTCAGATTTGTTGAACTGTCACTGCAAAACTCTACACACAAATCCCTTCATTTCTCATTGCCTACACCATGTTGTCATGTATAAAGCACTAGCATTCAATATTGTTCACTCAAGTCAGCACAGCTTCAGCTCAGTTAGCACACAATTACCCAGGTGGAAACACTAAGAGTCAAAATTGAACACACATCAATCAGATCCTTCAATAGATAGATAAAAGGGCCCAAATCAGTTTATTGAGTTTTGGAACAATGGATCCAGAAAGACATGAAGGAAGAGATCGAGGAGGGATAAGAAGGAGGAGGAGGACGACGACGAAGGACAAGAAGACAAGCAGTCTCCGATGAAATTCAAGCCACTCTAGTTGCCCATGTCTTTGTCAATGGTATGACTGTGAGGGAGGCTGGGCTACGAGTAAGGCCAAATTTGAGTCGCTTTACTATCGCCTCGAGAACCTTCAGGGAGGAGTGTGGTGGCAAACAGAATTCTATCACTGAATAAAAGACAAACATTTCCAATAGTCTTTGATGAGGTGTATTTTCTTGCAAGAAAAGGCCAGCAGTCGTACAGTCACACAGAGTGCATGCAGGCAGATGGGAGTTTTACTTACTCAAACATGTTCTGAGGGCAGAAAGGAAAATGATTGGTTTACAGCTTCAACCAATGAAACTGAAGCAAGGGCGGGGTTTAGACGTTTGAATTTGAGATGCGCTGCGGAGGGATTTCTTGAGGAATAGTCGGAAGAAAAGACAGATGTTCGTGGGAGAACGCATTTATTGCAAGGTAAGTGAATTTACAACTATATTTTGTTAATTCAACATCCTCTAACGTTTACTAAGATAATAAGCGAACATTTAAAAATGCACAGAACTAATCATCGTCTAAATATCGTATTGTATGCATTTTGATTTGACTGTTTCATCAGTCGACCAAAACAAAGCTGCTTATGGGGTAACTAGTGTAAAACATGCTTTTCCAATGCTTCCTCGCTGTCTGTTAAATTGATATGCGAGAACAGAACTCGTTCAAATTTTCCGCGATATTTCAACGGTCAAAATGATACATCTCCCGCCTTCGCGCTGCTCTCAGGGCAGGAGTACTCGATAGATTCAAACTGCTGTTATTTTAGTGTATTACGCGCTGCTCTCAGGGCAGGAGTACTCGATAGATTCAAACTGCTGTTATTTTAGTGTATTACGCGCTGCTCTCAGGGCAGGAGTACTCGATAGATTCAAACTGCTGTTATTTTCAGTGTATTACGCGCTGCTCTCAGGGCAGGAGTACTCAATAGATTCAAACTGCTGTTATTTTTAGTGTATTACGCGCTGCTCTAGGGGCAGGAGTACTCAATAGATTCAAACTGCTGTTATTTTTAGTGTATTACGCGCTGCTCTCAGGGCAGGAGTACTCAATAGATTCAAATCGCTTTTATTTTTAGTGTATTACGCGCTGCTCTCGGGGCAGGAGTACTCAATAGATTCAAATCGCTTTTATTTTACTGTATTACGCGCTGCTCTCAGGGCAGGAGTACTCAATAGATTCAAATCACTGTTATTTTAGTAACTTATATTACGAGCTGCTCTCAGGGCAGGAGTATAGATTCAAATTGCTGTTATTTTAGTATATTAAACGCTGCTCTCAGGGCAGGAGTATAGATTCAAATTGCTGTTATTTTTAGTGTATTACGCGCTGCTCTCAGGGCAGGAGTACTCAATAGATTCAAATCACTTTTATTTTAGTGTATTACGCGCTGCTCTCAGGGCAGGAGTACTCAATAGATTCAAATCGCTGTTATTTTTAGTGTATTACGCGCTGCTCTCAGGGCAGGTGTACTCAATAGATTCAAATCACTTTTATTTTAGTGTATTACGCGCTGCTCTCAGGGCAGGAGTACTCAATAGATTCAAATCGCTGTTATTTTAGTGTATTACGCACTGCTCTCAGGGCAGGAGTACTCAATAGATTCAAATCGCTGTTATTTTAGTGTATTACGCGTTGCTCTCAGGGCAGGAGTACTCAATAGATTCAAACTGCTGTTATTTTAGTGTATTACGCGCTGCTCTCAGGGCAGGAGTACTCAATAGATTCAAATCACTGTTATTTTAGTAACTTATATTACGAGCTGCTCTCAGGGCAGGAGTACTCAATAGATTCAAATCGCTGTTATTTTAGTGTATTACGCGCTGCTCTCAGGGCAGGAGTATAGATTCAAATTGCTGTTATTTTTACTGTATTACGCGCTGCTCTCAGGGCAGGAGTACTCAATAGATTCAAATCACTTTTATTTTAGTGTATTACGTGCTGCTCTCAGGGCAGGAGTACTCAATAGATTCAAATCACTGTTATTTTAGTAACTTATATTACGAGCTGCTCTCAGGGCAGGAGTATAGATTCAAATTGCTGTTATTTTAGTATATTAAACGCTGCTTTCAGGGCAGGAGTATAGATTCAAATTGCTGTTATTTTTAGTGTATTACGCGCTGCTCTCAGGGCAGGAGTACTCAATAGATTCAAATCACTTTTATTTTAGTGTATTACGCGCTGCTCTCAGGGCAGGAGTACTCAATAGATTCAAATCGCTGTTATTTTTAGTGTATTACGCGCTGCTCTCAGGGCAGGAGTACTCAATAAATTCAAATCACTTTTATTTTAGTGTATTACGTGCTGCTCTCAGGGCAGGAGTACTCAATAGATTCAAATCGCTGTTATTTTAGTGTATTACGCGCTGCTCTCAGGGCAGGAGTACTCAATAGATTCAAATCGCTGTTATTTTTAGTGTATTACGCGCTGCTCTCAGGGCAGGAGTACTCAATAGATTCAAATCGCTGTTATTTTTAGTGTATTACGCGCTGCTCTCAGGGCAGGTGTACTCAATAGATTCAAATCACTTTTATTTTAGTGTATTACGTGCTGCTCTCAGGGCAGGAGTACTCAATAGATTCAAATCGCTGTTATTTTAGTGTATTACGCGCTGCTCTCAGGGCAGGAGTACTCAATAGATTCAAATCGCTGTTATTTTAGTGTATTACGCGCTGCTCTCAGGGCAGGAGTACTCAATAGATTCAAATCGCTGTTATTTTAGTGTATTACGCGCTGCTCTCGGCAGGAGTACTCAATAGATTCAAACTGCTGTTATTTTAGTGTATTACGCGCTTCTCTCAGGGCAGGAGTACTCGATAGATTTAAATTGCTGTTATTTTAGTGCATTACGCGCTGCTCTCAGGGCAGGAGTACTCAATATATTCAAATCACTGTTATTTTAGTAACTTATATTACGAGCTGCTCTCAGGGCAGGAGTACTCAATAAATTCAAATCACTTTTATTTTAGTGTATTACGTGCTGCTCTCAGGGCAGGAGTACTCAATAGATTCAAATCGCTGTTATTTTAGTGTATTACGCGCTGCTCTCAGGGCAGGAGTACTCAATAGATTCAAATCGCTGTTATTTTTAGTGTATTACGCGCTGCTCTCAGGGCAGGAGTACTCAATAGATTCAAATCGCTGTTATTTTTAGTGTATTACGCGCTGCTCTCAGGGCAGGTGTACTCAATAGATTCAAATCACTTTTATTTTAGTGTATTACGTGCTGCTCTCAGGGCAGGAGTACTCAATAGATTCAAATCGCTGTTATTTTAGTGTATTACGCGCTGCTCTCAGGGCAGGAGTACTCAATAGATTCAAATCGCTGTTATTTTAGTGTATTACGCGCTGCTCTCAGGGCAGGAGTACTCAATAGATTCAAATCGCTGTTATTTTAGTGTATTACGCGCTGCTCTCGGCAGGAGTACTCAATAGATTCAAACTGCTGTTATTTTAGTGTATTACGCGCTGCTCTCAGGGCAGGAGTACTCGATAGATTTAAATTGCTGTTATTTTAGTGCATTACGCGCTGCTCTCAGGGCAGGAGTACTCAATAGATTCAAATCCCTTTTATTTTAGTGTATTACTCGCTGCTCTCAGGGCAGGTGTACTCGATAGATTCAAATCACTGTTATTTTAGTAACTTATATTACGAGCTGCTCTCAGGGCAGGAGTACTCAATAGATTCAAATCGCTGTTATTTTAGTGTATTACGCGCTGCTCTCAGGGCAGGAGTATAGATTCAAATTGCTGTTATTTTTAGTGTATTACGCGCTGCTCTCAGGGCAGGAGTACTCAATAGATTCAAATCATTTTTATTTTAGTGTATTACGTGCTGCTCTCAGGGCAGGAGTACTCAATAGATTCAAATTGCTGTTATTTTTAGTGTATTACGCGCTGCTCTCAGGGCAGGAGTACTCAATAGATTCAAATCGCTGTTATTTTAGTGTATTACGCGCTGCTCTCAGGGCAGGAGTACTCAATTGATTCAAACTGCTGTTATTTTAGTGTATTACGCGCTGCTCTCAGGGCAGGAGTACTCAATAGATTCAAATCGCTGTTATTTTTAGTGTATTACGAGCTGCTCTCAGGGCAGGAGTACTCAATAGATTCAAATCGCTGTTATTTTAGTGTATTACGCGCTGCTCTCAGGGCAGGAGTACTCAATAGATTCAAAGCGCTGTTATTTTAGTGTATTACGCGCTGCTCTCAGGGCAGGAGTACTCAATAGATTCAAGTCGCTTTTATTTTAGTGTATTACGCGCTGCTCTCAGGGCAGGAGTACTCAATAGATTCAAATCGCTTTTATTTTAGTGTATTACGCGCTGCTCTCAGGGCAGGAGTACTCAATAGATTCAAACTGCTGTTATTTTAGTGTATTACGCGCTGCTCTCAGGGCAGGAGTACTCAATAGATTCAAATTGCAGTTATTTTTAGTGTATTACGAGCTGCTCTCAGGGCAGGTGTACTCAATAGATTCAAATCACTTTTATTTTAGTGTATTACGCGCTGCTCTCAGGGCAGGAGTACTCAATAGATTCAAATCGCAGTTATTTTAGTGTATTACGCGCTGCTCTCAGGGCAGGAGTACTCAATAGATTCAAATCACTTTTATTTTAGTGTATTACACGCTGCTCTCAGGGCAGGAGTACTCAATAGATTCAAATTGCTGTTATTTTAGTGTATTACGCGCTGCTCTCAGGGCAGGAGTACTCAATAGATTCAAATCACTGTTATTTTAGTAACTTATATTACGAGCTGCTCTCAGGGCAGGAGTATAGATTCAAATTGCTGTTATTTTAGTATATTAAACGCTGCTCTCAGGGCAGGAGTATAGATTCAAATTGCTGTTATTTTTAGTGTATTACGCGCTGCTCTCAGGGCAGGAGTACTCAATAGATTCAAATCACTTTTATTTTAGTGTATTACGCGCTGCTCTCAGGGCAGGAGTACTCAATAGATTCAAATCGCTGTTATTTTTAGTGTATTACGCGCTGCTCTCAGGGCAGGAGTACTCAATAAATTCAAATCACTTTTATTTTAGTGTATTACGTGCTGCTCTCAGGGCAGGAGTACTCAATAGATTCAAATCGCTGTTATTTTAGTGTATTACGCGCTGCTCTCAGGGCAGGAGTACTCAATAGATTCAAACTGCTGTTATTTTAGTGTATTACGCGCTGCTCTCAGGGGAGGAGTACTCGATAGATTTAAATTGCTGTTATTTTAGTGCATTACGCGCTGCTCTCAGGGCAGGAGTACTCAATAGATTCAAATCACTGTTATTTTAGTAACTTATATTACGAGCTGCTCTCAGGGCAGGAGTACTCAATAGATTCAAATCGCTGTTATTTTAGTGTATTACGCGCTGCTCTCAGGGCAGGAGTACTCAATAGATTCAAATCACTGTTATTTTAGTAACTTATATTACGAGCTGCTCTCAGGGCAGGAGTACTCAATAGATTCAAATCACTTTTATTTTAGTGTATTACGTGCTGCTCTCAGGGCAGGAGTACTCAATAGATTCAAATCACTGTTATTTTAGTAACTTATATTACGAGCTGCTCTCAGGGCAGGAGTACTCAATAGATTCAAATTGCTGTTATTTTTAGTGTATTACGCGCTGCTCTCAGGGCAGGAGTACTCAATAGATTCAAATCGCTGTTATTTTAGTGTATTACGCGCTGCTCTCAGGGCAGGAGTACTCAATTGATTCAAACTGCTGTTATTTTAGTGTATTACGCGCTGCTCTCAGGGCAGGAGTACTCAATAGATTCAAATCGCTGTTATTTTTAGTGTATTACGAGCTGCTCTCAGGGCAGGAGTACTCAATAGATTCAAATCGCTGTTATTTTAGTGTATTACGCGCTGCTCTCAGGGCAGGAGTACTCAATAGATTCAAAGCGCTGTTATTTTAGTGTATTACGCGCTGCTCTCAGGGCAGGAGTACTCAATAGATTCAAGTCGCTTTTATTTTAGTGTATTACGCGCTGCTCTCAGGGCAGGAGTACTCAATAGATTCAAATCGCTTTTATTTTAGTGTATTACGCGCTGCTCTCAGGGCAGGAGTACTCAATAGATTCAAACTGCTGTTATTTTAGTGTATTACGCGCTGCTCTCAGGGCAGGAGTACTCAATAGATTCAAATTGCAGTTATTTTTAGTGTATTACGAGCTGCTCTCAGGGCAGGTGTACTCAATAGATTCAAATCACTTTTATTTTAGTGTATTACGCGCTGCTCTCAGGGCAGGAGTACTCAATAGATTCAAATCGCAGTTATTTTAGTGTATTACGCGCTGCTCTCAGGGCAGGAGTACTCAATAGATTCAAATCACTTTTATTTTAGTGTATTACACGCTGCTCTCAGGGCAGGAGTACTCAATAGATTCAAATTGCTGTTATTTTAGTGTATTACGCGCTGCTCTCAGGGCAGGAGTACTCAATAGATTCAAATCACTGTTATTTTAGTAACTTATATTACGAGCTGCTCTCAGGGCAGGAGTATAGATTCAAATTGCTGTTATTTTAGTATATTAAACGCTGCTCTCAGGGCAGGAGTATAGATTCAAATTGCTGTTATTTTTAGTGTATTACGCGCTGCTCTCAGGGCAGGAGTACTCAATAGATTCAAATCACTTTTATTTTAGTGTATTACGCGCTGCTCTCAGGGCAGGAGTACTCAATAGATTCAAATCGCTGTTATTTTTAGTGTATTACGCGCTGCTCTCAGGGCAGGAGTACTCAATAAATTCAAATCACTTTTATTTTAGTGTATTACGTGCTGCTCTCAGGGCAGGAGTACTCAATAGATTCAAATCGCTGTTATTTTAGTGTATTACGCGCTGCTCTCAGGGCAGGAGTACTCAATAGATTCAAACTGCTGTTATTTTAGTGTATTACGCGCTGCTCTCAGGGGAGGAGTACTCGATAGATTTAAATTGCTGTTATTTTAGTGCATTACGCGCTGCTCTCAGGGCAGGAGTACTCAATAGATTCAAATCACTGTTATTTTAGTAACTTATATTACGAGCTGCTCTCAGGGCAGGAGTACTCAATAGATTCAAATCGCTGTTATTTTAGTGTATTACGCGCTGCTCTCAGGGCAGGAGTACTCAATAGATTCAAATCACTGTTATTTTAGTAACTTATATTACGAGCTGCTCTCAGGGCAGGAGTACTCAATAGATTCAAATCACTTTTATTTTAGTGTATTACGTGCTGCTCTCAGGGCAGGAGTACTCAATAGATTCAAATCACTGTTATTTTAGTAACTTATATTACGAGCTGCTCTCAGGGCAGGAGTACTCAATAGATTCAAATTGCTGTTATTTTTAGTGTATTACGCGCTGCTCTCAGGGCAGGAGTACTCAATAGATTCAAATCACTTTTATTTTAGTGTATTACGTGCTGCTCTCAGGGCAGGAGTACTCAATAGATTCAAATTGCTGTTATTTTTAGTGTATTACGCGCTGCTCTCAGGGCAGGAGTACTCAATAGATTCAAATCGCTGTTATTTTAGTGTATTACGCGCTGCTCTCAGGGCAGGAGTACTCAATAGATTCAAACTGCTGTTATTTTAGTGTATTACGCGCTGCTCTCAGGGCAGGAGTACTCAATAGATTCAAATCGCTGTTATTTTTAGTGTATTACGAGCTGCTCTCAGGGCAGGAGTACTCAATAGATTCAAATCGCTGTTATTTTAGTGTATTACGCGCTGCTCTCAGGGCAGGAGTACTCAATAGATTCAAAGCGCTGTTATTTTAGTGTATTACGCGCTGCTCTCAGGGCAGGAGTACTCAATAGATTCAAATCGCGGTTATTTTTTAGTGTATTACGCGCTGCTCTCAGGGCAGGAGTACTCAATAGATTCAAATTGCTGTTATTTTAGTGTATTACGAGCTGCTCTCAGGGCAGGAGTACTCAATAGATTCAAATCGCTTTTATTTTAGTGTATTACGCGCTGCTCTCAGGGCAGGAGTACTCAATAGATTCAAATCGCTTTTATTTTTGTGTATTACGCGCTGCTCTCAGGGCAGGAGTACTCAATAGATTCAAACTGCTGTTATTTTAGTGTATTACGCGCTGCTCTCAGGGCAGGAGTACTCAATAGATTCAAATCACTGTTATTTTAGTAACTTATATTACGAGCTGCTCTCAGGGCAGGAGTACTCAATAGATTCAAATCACTTTTATTTTAGTGTATTACGTGCTGCTCTCAGGGCAGGAGTACTCAATAGATTCAAATCACTGTTATTTTAGTAACTTATATTACGAGCTGCTCTCAGGGCAGGAGTACTCAATAGATTCAAATTGCTGTTATTTTTAGTGTATTACGCGCTGCTCTCAGGGCAGGAGTACTCAATAGATTCAAATCGCTGTTATTTTAGTGTATTACGCGCTGCTCTCAGGGCAGGAGTACTCAATTGATTCAAACTGCTGTTATTTTAGTGTATTACGCGCTGCTCTCAGGGCAGGAGTACTCAATAGATTCAAATCGCTGTTATTTTTAGTGTATTACGAGCTGCTCTCAGGGCAGGAGTACTCAATAGATTCAAATCGCTGTTATTTTAGTGTATTACGCGCTGCTCTCAGGGCAGGAGTACTCAATAGATTCAAAGCGCTGTTATTTTAGTGTATTACGCGCTGCTCTCAGGGCAGGAGTACTCAATAGATTCAAGTCGCTTTTATTTTAGTGTATTACGCGCTGCTCTCAGGGCAGGAGTACTCAATAGATTCAAATCGCTTTTATTTTAGTGTATTACGCGCTGCTCTCAGGGCAGGAGTACTCAATAGATTCAAACTGCTGTTATTTTAGTGTATTACGCGCTGCTCTCAGGGCAGGAGTACTCAATAGATTCAAATTGCAGTTATTTTTAGTGTATTACGAGCTGCTCTCAGGGCAGGTGTACTCAATAGATTCAAATCACTTTTATTTTAGTGTATTACGCGCTGCTCTCAGGGCAGGAGTACTCAATAGATTCAAATCGCAGTTATTTTAGTGTATTACGCGCTGCTCTCAGGGCAGGAGTACTCAATAGATTCAAATCACTTTTATTTTAGTGTATTACACGCTGCTCTCAGGGCAGGAGTACTCAATAGATTCAAATTGCTGTTATTTTAGTGTATTACGCGCTGCTCTCAGGGCAGGAGTACTCAATAGATTCAAATCACTGTTATTTTAGTAACTTATATTACGAGCTGCTCTCAGGGCAGGAGTATAGATTCAAATTGCTGTTATTTTAGTATATTAAACGCTGCTCTCAGGGCAGGAGTATAGATTCAAATTGCTGTTATTTTTAGTGTATTACGCGCTGCTCTCAGGGCAGGAGTACTCAATAGATTCAAATCACTTTTATTTTAGTGTATTACGCGCTGCTCTCAGGGCAGGAGTACTCAATAGATTCAAATCGCTGTTATTTTTAGTGTATTACGCGCTGCTCTCAGGGCAGGAGTACTCAATAAATTCAAATCACTTTTATTTTAGTGTATTACGTGCTGCTCTCAGGGCAGGAGTACTCAATAGATTCAAATCGCTGTTATTTTAGTGTATTACGCGCTGCTCTCAGGGCAGGAGTACTCAATAGATTCAAACTGCTGTTATTTTAGTGTATTACGCGCTGCTCTCAGGGGAGGAGTACTCGATAGATTTAAATTGCTGTTATTTTAGTGCATTACGCGCTGCTCTCAGGGCAGGAGTACTCAATAGATTCAAATCACTGTTATTTTAGTAACTTATATTACGAGCTGCTCTCAGGGCAGGAGTACTCAATAGATTCAAATCGCTGTTATTTTAGTGTATTACGCGCTGCTCTCAGGGCAGGAGTACTCAATAGATTCAAATCACTGTTATTTTAGTAACTTATATTACGAGCTGCTCTCAGGGCAGGAGTACTCAATAGATTCAAATCACTTTTATTTTAGTGTATTACGTGCTGCTCTCAGGGCAGGAGTACTCAATAGATTCAAATCACTGTTATTTTAGTAACTTATATTACGAGCTGCTCTCAGGGCAGGAGTACTCAATAGATTCAAATTGCTGTTATTTTTAGTGTATTACGCGCTGCTCTCAGGGCAGGAGTACTCAATAGATTCAAATCACTTTTATTTTAGTGTATTACGTGCTGCTCTCAGGGCAGGAGTACTCAATAGATTCAAATTGCTGTTATTTTTAGTGTATTACGCGCTGCTCTCAGGGCAGGAGTACTCAATAGATTCAAATCGCTGTTATTTTAGTGTATTACGCGCTGCTCTCAGGGCAGGAGTACTCAATAGATTCAAACTGCTGTTATTTTAGTGTATTACGCGCTGCTCTCAGGGCAGGAGTACTCAATAGATTCAAATCGCTGTTATTTTTAGTGTATTACGAGCTGCTCTCAGGGCAGGAGTACTCAATAGATTCAAATCGCTGTTATTTTAGTGTATTACGCGCTGCTCTCAGGGCAGGAGTACTCAATAGATTCAAAGCGCTGTTATTTTAGTGTATTACGCGCTGCTCTCAGGGCAGGAGTACTCAATAGATTCAAATCGCGGTTATTTTTTAGTGTATTACGCGCTGCTCTCAGGGCAGGAGTACTCAATAGATTCAAATTGCTGTTATTTTAGTGTATTACGAGCTGCTCTCAGGGCAGGAGTACTCAATAGATTCAAATCGCTTTTATTTTAGTGTATTACGCGCTGCTCTCAGGGCAGGAGTACTCAATAGATTCAAATCGCTTTTATTTTTGTGTATTACGCGCTGCTCTCAGGGCAGGAGTACTCAATAGATTCAAACTGCTGTTATTTTAGTGTATTACGCGCTGCTCTCAGGGCAGGAGTACTCAATAGATTCAAATTGCAGTTATTTTTAGTGTATTACGAGCTGCTCTCAGGGCAGGTGTACTCAATAGATTCAAATCACTTTTATTTTAGTGTATTACGCGCTGCTCTCAGGGCAGGAGTAGCTACTCAATAGATTCAAATTGCTTTTATTTTAGTGTATTACGCGCTGCTTTCAGGGCAGGAGTACTCAATAGATTCAAATTGCTGTTATTTTAGTGTATTACGCGCTGCTCTCAGGGCAGGAGTACTCAATAGATTAAAATCACTTTTATTTTAGTGTATTACGCGCTGCTCTCAGGGCAGGAGTACTCAATAGATTCAAATCACTTTTATTTTAGTGTATTACGCGCTGCTCTCAGGGCAGGAGTACTCAATAGATTCAAATCACTTTTATTTTAGTGTATTATGCGCTGCTCTCAGGGCAGGAGTACTCCGATTCAAATTGACTTCAACATGCACTAACTGTGATAAGCACAATATAACTGTGTCTTTAGTGCTGTTTTGAGGGCATTATAAATGTATTTTAGCTTAAAGATCTCAAGATTTTTACAAGTAATTTTATTTGCTTACATTGGTACCACGTTACAATAAGGTTTCATTAATGTCCCTTGCACCAAGTTTACTCCACAAAAGAAATAGTCCAGGAAATATTTTAAAATGAGGATGAAACTGAAGCTTTCAGGTGAAATACATTTTACATTTTTTTTTTTATGACTATCAGCTTACATTGAAACCAACATCTTTATGTAATTCATTTGCAGGAAGACCTACAGATCTGGAGAATTTAAGGAGGAACTGACAGACATTTGACCAGGCGACCCGTAGCGTTGGGCCTGGTTTAACGGGAAGCCCATTCAAGTTCAATGACACCCATCTAAAAGAAAAATAATAAAGCAATTAAAAACCTCTAAGAATAATGATATGAGCTAGTTAAAAGTACAGCAGTTTAATGATAGGCTACATCTTTGCTCTGCATTTTTTTGTGATATGTTTCTGTTTTATACATTTAATTCACTGGAAATGTTTTGTAATACTATAAAAAAGGAAAGTCATGATTATGCTTGAATTGGTTATTTTGCAAAATTGGACCAAAAGACAGTTCAATAAAAATATAATTAGTAAACTAGTTATTTATAATAAATTTTTGTTCAGTCATTAAATGAAATCAAAATTCCATACTTTTGTAAGGATGGATTTCCTACAGGGGTTCAGGCTGCTAGACTGCCAAATTACTAAAGAAATGTTATCAGTAAGATGGTGGAAAACTGTAGATTTCTTGTCCATTACCACCCACTGCTACTTAAATCAACAACGGAAATAAGTGCAGTTACAAGTTGTAACAACAGCTAAATATGTGGCAGATTGCTGCTATAGAGTGACGATATTGTTTTGCAATAGGTAGCACTTCAAAGACAATACCTAATCAAAACTAGTTAGCACATTATATGTAATTGAAAGGGTCTAATGACACTATATATGGTTACACTTAAAGTTACAAAATAGATGTGATGATAAAAACTTATCCCATTCCAAAATACCATTAATTGTACCCCCATATATGTAAAGTGTTTCATGAGAGATATAAAGAGAGGGAGAGGGTGCAGAAAGAGACAAAGAGAGCCAGAGAATAAAAGGGACAGAGAAAATAAAAGGGACAGAGAAACTGTTATAATCTTTGATGCCTTCCTTGACCATGTGTCTGTAACCCAAATGTGAGACGTTCAAATCGACTAATCAGATAATTACAATTTCCCCCATTGTAAAAGGTGTGACAATTCGTTGACCCCCGAAGTACACACTTTTGACCTACAGGCCTTGAGCACTATCAGTACCTCTGCCTTTAGGAACTCCAGATGGTACCCTGGGGTAAGAAAGGGGAATTGAAACAGTAAAAGAAAATGTTTTTGTTCATTTTCAAATATCTTTAATTATTTTTAATCTTACACTTTTCCACACAGACTTAAAATTGCAATCCTCTCTCTAGTTTTTTCTAACCATATTAAACATTAATGTTTCATAAAACATTACATCTTTGGTATACAGTACAAATGTTTTCTGGAAGTGATAAGCACTAACAGGATGAGAAGAAACCTAAAATGCTTTATAACCTGTGTGGTTTGATGTTGCATGACCACTAAGTTAAATGGTAGTCTGCTCCTTTATCTGTTGCTGGTAGAGGGGTAAATGCACATTCATTTAGTGACATTCAAAAGAGACTCGCTTATGATAAAGACAAACAATCTCTAAATGATCACTAAACTTTTGCCATGTATTCAATCGGCTTTTGATAAATGTATTTTTAGAAAATCTTAATTTTATATTTTGGCAAACAGAATGGTGGGAAAAATATGGAAACAAAAATATTTTTCTATACTTGGAAATTACTCAAATCAAATGCCAAACTTTTCCAAATTGCGTAGGAACCCTGAAATTAAGTGTCTTTGTTTCTCTGCAATACTCAGTGGAAAATTAAGTATTTGAACATAGATCCACATTTTGCAATCACATTTATGCATCACAAAGTCAACACTGAGATTGAGTGCTTGTATCAGGTGGAACCAAACGCTCCCCATCTTTGCATCCAGGTGTTAATCATAGACTGGGTAGCATCAGGCATCTTCAGTGTTGGCTCCTTTTATTCATCCAGTTTCTGCCAGCTCATTCAGGTAACTGAAGAATGAGATAAAAGAACAAGTTAATAATAGACCAAAAAGAAATGGTCTACTTATGTAACAACAAAATGATTAAAAATAATCAAATATACCCTTAAAAATGTGTAGGGCTATAGATTTACTAGACTATAAAACCAGCAAAAATATAAACAGAAAAAAAAGAGTATTTTGTACTGTATATTTTGGTATTGTGGGACAACTTTGCTTTAGTTTTACAAAAGTAATGCCCTGGGAGCTGACAGCCATGTTTACTGAATGTTTTTATGAGTGATGTTTTTTTTTTTTTTTTTTAAGAATTAACAATGATTAGTTATAGAGAAAAATATAATTATTCTAGAACTGAGCTTAGTGTATCAAATTATTAGAGCACATAGTATCAATACTACTGTATATTCCTGCAATACAGGAATATTACAGGACTTCATTTCTAGGAAAATGCAAAGCAATTAGAATCTCTTAAGTACTCCTTCACTGACAGCTTGGAGTACTGCGCTAAAAGAACAGCGATTTTAATCTATTGAGTACTCCTGCCCTGAGAGCAGAGCGTAATACACTAAAATAACAGCAATTTGAATCTATTGAGTACTCCTGCCGTGAGAGCAGCGCGTAATACACTAAAATAACAGCAGTTTGAATCTATTGAGTACTCCTGCCCTGAGAGCAGCGCGTAATACACTGAAATAACAGCTATTTGAATCTATTGAGTACTCCTGCCCTGAGAGCAGAGCGTAATACACTAAAATAAAAGTGATTTGAATCTATTGAGTACTCCTGCCCTGAGAGCAGCGCGTAATACACTAAAATAACAGCGCTTTGAACCTATCGAGTACTCCTGCCCTGAGAGCAGCGCGTAATACACTAAAATAACAGCTATTTGAATCTATTGAGTACTCCTGCCCTGAGAGCAGAGCGTAATACACTAAAATAAAAGTGATTTGAATCTATTGAGTACTCCTGCCCTGAGAGCAGCGCGTAATACACTAAAATAACAGCGCTTTGAATCTATCGAGTACTCCTGCCCTGAGAGCAGCGCGTAATACACTAAAATAAAAGTGATTTGAATCTATTGAGTACTCCTGCCCTGAGAGCAGCGCGTAATACACTAAAATAACAGCGCTTTGAATCTATCGAGTACTCCTGCCCTGAGAGCAGCGCGTAATACACTAAAATAAAAGTGATTTGAATCTATTGAGTACTCCTGCCCTGAGAGCAGCTCGTAATATAAGTTACTAAAATAACAGTGATTTGAATCTATTGAGTACTCCTGCCCTGAGAGCAGCGAGTAATACACTAAAATAAAAGTGATTTGAATCTATTGAGTACTCCTGCCCTGAGAGCAGCTCGTAATATAAGTTACTAAAATAACAGTGATTTGAATCTATCGAGTACACCTGCCCTGAGAGCAGCGAGTAATACACTAAAATAAAAGGGATTTGAATCTATTGAGTACTCCTGCCCTGAGAGCAGCGGGTAATACACTGAAAATAAAAGTGATTTGAATCTATTGAGTACTCCTGCCCTGAGAGCAGCGCGTAATACACTAAAATAACAGCGATTTGAATCTATTGAGTACTCCTGCCCTGAGAGCAGCTCGTAATACACTAAAATAACAGCGATTTGAATCTATTGAGTACTCCTGCCCTGAGAGCAGCTCATAATACACTAAAATAACAGCGATTTGAATCTATTGAGTACTCCTGCCCTGAGAGCAGCGCGTAATACACTAAAATAAAAGCGATTTGAATCTATTGAGTACTCCTGCCCTGAGAGCAGCACGTAATACACTAAAATAACAGCGATTTGAATCTATTGAGTACTCCTGCCCTGAGAGCAGCGCGTAATACACTGAAAATAAAAGTGATTTGAATCTATTGAGTACTCCTGCCCTGAGAGCAGCGCGTAATACACTAAAAATAACAGCGATTTGAATCTATTGAGTACTCCTGCCCTGAGAGCAGCGCGTAATACACTAAAATAACAGCAATTTGAATCTATTGAGTACTCCTGCCCTGAGAGCAGCACGTAATACACTAAAATAACAGCAATTTGAATCTATTGAGTACTCCTGCCCTGAGAGCAGCGCGTAATACACTGAAAATAAAAGTGATTTGAATCTATTGAGTACTCCTGCCCTGAGAGCAGCACGTAATACACTAAAATAACAGCAATTTGAATCTATTGAGTACTCCTGCCCTGAGAGCAGCGCGTAATACACTGAAAATAAAAGTGATTTGAATCTATTGAGTACTCCTGCCCTGAGAGCAGCACGTAATACACTAAAATAACAGCGATTTGAATCTATTGAGTACTCCTGCCCTGAGAGCAGCGCGTAATACACTGAAAATAAAAGTGATTTGAATCTATTGAGTACTCCTGCCCTGAGAGCAGCACGTAATACACTAAAATAACAGCAATTTGAATCTATTGAGTACTCCTGCCCTGAGAGCAGCACGTAATACACTAAAATAACAGCGATTTGAATCTATTGAGTACTCCTGCCCTGAGAGCAGCGCGTAATACACTGAAAATAAAAGTGATTTGAATCTATTGAGTACTCCTGCCCTGAGAGCAGCGCGTAATACACTAAAAATAACAGCGATTTGAATCTATTGAGTACTCCTGCCCTGAGAGCAGCGCGTAATACACTAAAATAACAGCGCTTTGAATCTATCGAGTACTCCTGCCCTGAGAGCAGCGCGTAATACACTAAAATAAAAGTGATTTGAATCTATTGAGTACTCCTGCCCTGAGAGCAGCGCGTAATACACTAAAATAACAGCGCTTTGAATCTATCGAGTACTCCTGCCCTGAGAGCAGCGCGTAATACACTAAAATAAAAGTGATTTGAATCTATTGAGTACTCCTGCCCTGAGAGCAGCGCGTAATACACTAAAATAACAGCGCTTTGAATCTATCGAGTACTCCTGCCCTGAGAGCAGCGCGTAATACACTAAAATAAAAGTGATTTGAATCTATTGAGTACTCCTGCCCTGAGAGCAGCTCGTAATATAAGTTACTAAAATAACAGTGATTTGAATCTATTGAGTACTCCTGCCCTGAGAGCAGCGAGTAATACACTAAAATAAAAGTGATTTGAATCTATTGAGTACTCCTGCCCTGAGAGCAGAGCGTAATACACTAAAATAACAGCAATTTGAATCTATTGAGTACTCCTGCCGTGAGAGCAGCGCGTAATACACTAAAATAACAGCAGTTTGAATCTATTGAGTACTCCTGCCCTGAGAGCAGCGCGTAATACACTGAAATAACAGCTATTTGAATCTATTGAGTACTCCTGCCCTGAGAGCAGAGCGTAATACACTAAAATAAAAGTGATTTGAATCTATTGAGTACTCCTGCCCTGAGAGCAGCGCGTAATACACTAAAATAACAGCGCTTTGAACCTATCGAGTACTCCTGCCCTGAGAGCAGCGCGTAATACACTAAAATAACAGCTATTTGAATCTATTGAGTACTCCTGCCCTGAGAGCAGAGCGTAATACACTAAAATAAAAGTGATTTGAATCTATTGAGTACTCCTGCCCTGAGAGCAGCGCGTAATACACTAAAATAACAGCGCTTTGAATCTATCGAGTACTCCTGCCCTGAGAGCAGCGCGTAATACACTAAAATAAAAGTGATTTGAATCTATTGAGTACTCCTGCCCTGAGAGCAGCGCGTAATACACTAAAATAACAGCGCTTTGAATCTATCGAGTACTCCTGCCCTGAGAGCAGCGCGTAATACACTAAAATAAAAGTGATTTGAATCTATTGAGTACTCCTGCCCTGAGAGCAGCTCGTAATATAAGTTACTAAAATAACAGTGATTTGAATCTATTGAGTACTCCTGCCCTGAGAGCAGCGAGTAATACACTAAAATAAAAGTGATTTGAATCTATTGAGTACTCCTGCCCTGAGAGCAGCTCGTAATATAAGTTACTAAAATAACAGTGATTTGAATCTATCGAGTACACCTGCCCTGAGAGCAGCGAGTAATACACTAAAATAAAAGGGATTTGAATCTATTGAGTACTCCTGCCCTGAGAGCAGCGCGTAATACACTGAAAATAAAAGTGATTTGAATCTATTGAGTACTCCTGCCCTGAGAGCAGCGCGTAATACACTAAAATAACAGCGATTTGAATCTATTGAGTACTCCTGCCCTGAGAGCAGCTCGTAATACACTAAAATAACAGCGATTTGAATCTATTGAGTACTCCTGCCCTGAGAGCAGCTCATAATACACTAAAATAACAGCGATTTGAATCTATTGAGTACTCCTGCCCTGAGAGCAGCGCGTAATACACTAAAATAAAAGCGATTTGAATCTATTGAGTACTCCTGCCCTGAGAGCAGCACGTAATACACTAAAATAACAGCGATTTGAATCTATTGAGTACTCCTGCCCTGAGAGCAGCGCGTAATACACTGAAAATAAAAGTGATTTGAATCTATTGAGTACCCCTGCCCTGAGAGCAGCGCGTAATACACTAAAAATAACAGCGATTTGAATCTATTGAGTACTCCTGCCCTGAGAGCAGCGCGTAATACACTAAAATAACAGCAATTTGAATCTATTGAGTACTCCTGCCCTGAGAGCAGCACGTAATACACTAAAATAACAGCAATTTGAATCTATTGAGTACTCCTGCCCTGAGAGCAGCGCGTAATACACTGAAAATAAAAGTGATTTGAATCTATTGAGTACTCCTGCCCTGAGAGCAGCACGTAATACACTAAAATAACAGCAATTTGAATCTATTGAGTACTCCTGCCCTGAGAGCAGCGCGTAATACACTGAAAATAAAAGTGATTTGAATCTATTGAGTACTCCTGCCCTGAGAGCAGCACGTAATACACTAAAATAACAGCGATTTGAATCTATTGAGTACTCCTGCCCTGAGAGCAGCGCGTAATACACTGAAAATAAAAGTGATTTGAATCTATTGAGTACTCCTGCCCTGAGAGCAGCACGTAATACACTAAAATAACAGCAATTTGAATCTATTGAGTACCCCTGCCCTGAGAGCAGCACGTAATACACTAAAATAACAGCGATTTGAATCTATTGAGTACTCCTGCCCTGAGAGCAGCGCGTAATACACTGAAAATAAAAGTGATTTGAATCTATTGAGTACTCCTGCCCTGAGAGCAGCGCGTAATACACTAAAAATAACAGCGATTTGAATCTATTGAGTACTCCTGCCCTGAGAGCAGCGCGTAATACACTAAAATAACAGCGCTTTGAATCTATCGAGTACTCCTGCCCTGAGAGCAGCGCGTAATACACTAAAATAAAAGTGATTTGAATCTATTGAGTACTCCTGCCCTGAGAGCAGCGCGTAATACACTAAAATAACAGCGCTTTGAATCTATCGAGTACTCCTGCTCTGAGAGCAGCGCGTAATACACTAAAATAAAAGTGATTTGAATCTATTGAGTACTCCTGCCCTGAGAGCAGCGCATAATACACTAAAATAACAGCGCTTTGAATCTATCGAGTACTCCTGCCCTGAGAGCAGCGCGTAATACACTAAAATAAAAGTGATTTGAATCTATTGAGTACTCCTGCCCTGAGAGCAGCTCGTAATATAAGTTACTAAAATAACAGTGATTTGAATCTATTGAGTACTCCTGCCCTGAGAGCAGCGAGTAATACACTAAAATAAAAGTGATTTGAATCTATTGAGTACTCCTGCCCTGAGAGCAGCTCGTAATATAAGTTACTAAAATAACAGTGATTTGAATCTATCGAGTACACCTGCCCTGAGAGCAGCGAGTAATACACTAAAATAAAAGGGATTTGAATCTATTGAGTACTCCTGCCCTGAGAGCAGCGCGTAATACACTGAAAATAAAAGTGATTTGAATCTATTGAGTACTCCTGCCCTGAGAGCAGCGCGTAATACACTAAAATAACAGCGATTTGAATCTATTGAGTACTCCTGCCCTGAGAGCAGCTCGTAATACACTAAAATAACAGCGATTTGAATCTATTGAGTACTCCTGCCCTGAGAGCAGCTCATAATACACTAAAATAACAGCGATTTGAATCTATTGAGTACTCCTGCCCTGAGAGCAGCGCGTAATACACTAAAATAAAAGCGATTTGAATCTATTGAGTACTCCTGCCCTGAGAGCAGCACGTAATACACTAAAATAACAGCGATTTGAATCTATTGAGTACTCCTGCCCTGAGAGCAGCGCGTAATACACTGAAAATAAAAGTGATTTGAATCTATTGAGTACTCCTGCCCTGAGAGCAGCGCGTAATACACTAAAAATAACAGCGATTTGAATCTATTGAGTACTCCTGCCCTGAGAGCAGCGCGTAATACACTAAAATAACAGCAATTTGAATCTATTGAGTACTCCTGCCCTGAGAGCAGCACGTAATACACTAAAATAACAGCAATTTGAATCTATTGAGTACTCCTGCCCTGAGAGCAGCGCGTAATACACTGAAAATAAAAGTGATTTGAATCTATTGAGTACTCCTGCCCTGAGAGCAGCACGTAATACACTAAAATAACAGCAATTTGAATCTATTGAGTACTCCTGCCCTGAGAGCAGTGCGTAATACACTGAAAATAAAAGTGATTTGAATCTATTGAGTACTCCTGCCCTGAGAGCAGCACGTAATACACTAAAATAACAGCGATTTGAATCTATTGAGTACTCCTGCCCTGAGAGCAGCGCGTAATACACTGAAAATAAAAGTGATTTGAATCTATTGAGTACTCCTGCCCTGAGAGCAGCGCGTAATACACTGAAAATAAAAGTGATTTGAATCTATTGAGTACTCCTGCCCTGAGAGCAGCGCGTAATACACTAAAATAAAAGCGATTTGAATCTATTGAGTACTCCTGCCCTGAGAGCAGCACGTAATACACTAAAATAACAGCAATTTGAATCTATTGAGTACTCCTGCCCTGAGAGCAGCACGTAATACACTAAAATAACAGCGATTTGAATCTATTGAGTACTCCTGCCCTGAGAGCAGCGCGTAATACACTGAAAATAAAAGTGATTTGAATCTATTGAGTACTCCTGCCCTGAGAGCAGCACGTAATACACTAAAATAACAGCAATTTGAATCTATTGAGTACTCCAGCCCTGAGAGCAGCACGTAATACACTAAAATAACAGCGATTTGAATCTATTGAGTACTCCTGCCCTGAGAGCAGCGCGTAATACACTGAAAATAAAAGTGATTTGAATCTATTGAGTACTCCTGCCCTGAGAGCAGCGCGTAATACACTAAAAATAACAGCGATTTGAATCTATTGAGTACTCCTGCCCTGAGAGCAGCGCGTAATACACTAAAATAACAGCAATTTGAATCTATCGAGTACTCCTGCCTTGAGAGCAGCAAGTAATACACTGAAAATAAAAGGGATTTGAATCTATTGAGTACTCCTGCCCTGAGAGCAGCGCGTAATACACTGAAAATAAAAGCGATTTGAATCTATTGAGTACTCCTGCCCTGAGAGCAGCTCGTAATACACTAAAATAAAAGCGATTTGAATCTATTGAGTACTCCTGCCCTGAGAGCAGCGAGTAATACACTAAAATAAAAGCGATTTGAATCTATTGAGTACTCCTGCCCTGAGAGCAGCGCGTAATACACTAAAAATAACAGCGATTTGAATCTATTGTGTACACCTGCCCTGAGAGCAGCGCGTAATACACTGAAAATAACAGCGATTTGAATCTATTGAGTACTCCTGCCCTGAGAGCAGCGCGTAATACACTAAAATAACAGCAATTTGAATCTATTGAGTACACCTGCCCTGAGAGCAGCGCGTAATACACTAAAAATAACAGCGATTTGAATCTATTGAGTACACCTGCCCTGAGAGCAGCGCGTAATACACTGAAAATAACAGCGATTTGATTTGAATCTATTGAGTACTCCTGCCCTGAGAGCAGCTCGTAATACACTAAAATAAAAGCGATTTGAATCTATTGAGTACTCCTGCCCTGAGAGCAGCTCGTAATACACTAAAATAAAAGCGATTTGAATCTATTGAGTACTCCTGCCCTGAGAGCAGCGAGTAATACACTAAAATAACAGCAGTTTGAATCTATCGAGTACTCCTGCCCTGAGAGCAGCGCGTAATACACTAAAATAACAGCAATTTGAATCTATCGAGTACTCCTGCCCTGAGAGCAGCGCGTAATACACTAAAATAACAGTGATTTGAATCTATTGAGTACTCCTGCCCTGAGAGCAGCGCGTAATACACTGAAAATAAAAGTGATTTGAATCTATTGAGTACTCCTGCCCTGAGAGCAGCTCGTAATATAAGTTACTAAAATAACAGCGATTTGAATCTATTGAGTACTCCTGCCCTGAGAGCAGCTCGTAATACACTAAAAATAACAGCAATTTGAATCTATCGAGTACTCCTGCCCTGAGAGCAGCGCGTAATACACTAAAATAACAGCAGTTTGAATCTATTGAGTACTCCTGCCCTGAGAGCAGCGAGTAATACACTAAAATAACAGCAGTTTGAATCTATTGAGTACTCCTGCCCTGAGAGCAGCGAGTAATACACTAAAATAACAGCAGTTTGAATCTATCGAGTACTCCTGCCCTGAGAGCAGCGAGTAATACACTAAAATAACAGCAATTTGAATCTATCGAGTACTCCTGCCCTGAGAGCAGCGCGTAATACACTGAAAATAAAAGTGATTTGAATCTATTGAGTACTCCTGCCCTGAGAGCAGCGTGTAATACACTAAAATAACAGCAATTTGAATCTATACTCCTGCCCTGAGAGCAGCGCGTAATACACTAAAATAAAAGTGATTTGAATCTATTGAGTACTCCTGCCCTGAGAGCAGCGCGTAATACACTAAAATAACAGCGCTTTGAATCTATCGAGTACTCCTGCCCTGAGAGCAGCGCGTAATACACTAAAATAAAAGTGATTTGAATCTATTGAGTACTCCTGCCCTGAGAGCAGCTCGTAATATAAGTTACTAAAATAACAGTGATTTGAATCTATTGAGTACTCCTGCCCTGAGAGCAGCGAGTAATACACTAAAATAAAAGTGATTTGAATCTATTGAGTACTCCTGCCCTGAGAGCAGCTCGTAATATAAGTTACTAAAATAACAGTGATTTGAATCTATCGAGTACACCTGCCCTGAGAGCAGCGAGTAATACACTAAAATAAAAGGGATTTGAATCTATTGAGTACTCCTGCCCTGAGAGCAGCGCGTAATACACTGAAAATAAAAGTGATTTGAATCTATTGAGTACTCCTGCCCTGAGAGCAGCGCGTAATACACTAAAATAACAGCGATTTGAATCTATTGAGTACTCCTGCCCTGAGAGCAGCTCGTAATACACTAAAATAACAGCGATTTGAATCTATTGAGTACTCCTGCCCTGAGAGCAGCTCATAATACACTAAAATAACAGCGATTTGAATCTATTGAGTACTCCTGCCCTGAGAGCAGCGCGTAATACACTAAAATAAAAGCGATTTGAATCTATTGAGTACTCCTGCCCTGAGAGCAGCACGTAATACACTAAAATAACAGCGATTTGAATCTATTGAGTACTCCTGCCCTGAGAGCAGCGCGTAATACACTGAAAATAAAAGTGATTTGAATCTATTGAGTACTCCTGCCCTGAGAGCAGCGCGTAATACACTAAAAATAACAGCGATTTGAATCTATTGAGTACTCCTGCCCTGAGAGCAGCGCGTAATACACTAAAATAACAGCAATTTGAATCTATTGAGTACTCCTGCCCTGAGAGCAGCACGTAATACACTAAAATAACAGCAATTTGAATCTATTGAGTACTCCTGCCCTGAGAGCAGCGCGTAATACACTGAAAATAAAAGTGATTTGAATCTATTGAGTACTCCTGCCCTGAGAGCAGCACGTAATACACTAAAATAACAGCAATTTGAATCTGAGTACTCCTGCCCTGAGAGCAGCGCGTAATACACTGAAAATAAAAGTGATTTGAATCTATTGAGTACTCCTGCCCTGAGAGCAGCACGTAATACACTAAAATAACAGCGATTTGAATCTATTGAGTACTCCTGCCCTGAGAGCAGCGCGTAATACACTGAAAATAAAAGTGATTTGAATCTATTGAGTACTCCTGCCCTGAGAGCAGCGCGTAATACACTGAAAATAAAAGTGATTTGAATCTATTGAGTACTCCTGCCCTGAGAGCAGCGCGTAATACACTAAAATAAAAGCGATTTGAATCTATTGAGTACTCCTGCCCTGAGAGCAGCACGTAATACACTAAAATAACAGCAATTTGAATCTATTGAGTACTCCTGCCCTGAGAGCAGCACGTAATACACTAAAATAACAGCGATTTGAATCTATTGAGTACTCCTGCCCTGAGAGCAGCGCGTAATACACTGAAAATAAAAGTGATTTGAATCTATTGAGTACTCCTGCCCTGAGAGCAGCACGTAATACACTAAAATAACAGCAATTTGAATCTATTGAGTACTCCAGCCCTGAGAGCAGCACGTAATACACTAAAATAACAGCGATTTGAATCTATTGAGTACTCCTGCCCTGAGAGCAGCGCGTAATACACTGAAAATAAAAGTGATTTGAATCTATTGAGTACTCCTGCCCTGAGAGCAGCGCGTAATACACTAAAAATAACAGCGATTTGAATCTATTGAGTACTCCTGCCCTGAGAGCAGCGCGTAATACACTAAAATAAAAGCGATTTGAATCTATTGAGTACTCCTGCCCTGAGAGCAGCACGTAATACACTAAAATAAAAGTGATTTGAATCTATTGAGTACTCCTGCCCTGAGAGCAGCGCGTAATACACTGAAAATAAAAGCGATTTGAATCTATTGAGTACTCCTGCCCTGAGAGCAGCGCGTAATACACTAAAATAACAGCGCTTTGAATCTATTGAGTACTCCTGCCCTGAGAGCAGCGCGTAATACACTAAAATAAAAGCGATTTGAATCTATTGAGTACTCCTGCCCTGAGAGCAGCGCGTAATACACTAAAATAACAGCTATTTGAATCTATTGAGTACTCCTGCCCTGAGAGCAGCGCGTAATACACTAAAATAACAGCAATTTGAATCTATCGAGTACTCCTGCCTTGAGAGCAGCAAGTAATACACTGAAAATAAAAGGGATTTGAATCTATTGAGTACTCCTGCCCTGAGAGCAGCGCGTAATACACTGAAAATAAAAGCGATTTGAATCTATTGAGTACTCCTGCCCTGAGAGCAGCTCGTAATACACTAAAATAAAAGCGATTTGAATCTATTGAGTACTCCTGCCCTGAGAGCAGCGAGTAATACACTAAAATAAAAGCGATTTGAATCTATTGAGTACTCCTGCCCTGAGAGCAGCGCGTAATACACTAAAAATAACAGCGATTTGAATCTATTGTGTACACCTGCCCTGAGAGCAGCGCGTAATACACTGAAAATAACAGCGATTTGAATCTATTGAGTACTCCTGCCCTGAGAGCAGCGCGTAATACACTAAAATAACAGCAATTTGAATCTATTGAGTACACCTGCCCTGAGAGCAGCGCGTAATACACTAAAAATAACAGCGATTTGAATCTATTGAGTACACCTGCCCTGAGAGCAGCGCGTAATACACTGAAAATAACAGCGATTTGATTTGAATCTATTGAGTACTCCTGCCCTGAGAGCAGCTCGTAATACACTAAAATAAAAGCGATTTGAATCTATTGAGTACTCCTGCCCTGAGAGCAGCGAGTAATACACTAAAATAAAAGCGATTTGAATCTATTGAGTACTCCTGCCCTGAGAGCAGCGAGTAATACACTAAAATAACAGCAGTTTGAATCTATCGAGTACTCCTGCCCTGAGAGCAGCGCGTAATACACTAAAATAACAGCAATTTGAATCTATCGAGTACTCCTGCCCTGAGAGCAGCGCGTAATACACTAAAATAACAGTGATTTGAATCTATTGAGTACTCCTGCCCTGAGAGCAGCGCGTAATACACTGAAAATAAAAGTGATTTGAATCTATTGAGTACTCCTGCCCTGAGAGCAGCTCGTAATATAAGTTACTAAAATAACAGCGATTTGAATCTATTGAGTACTCCTGCCCTGAGAGCAGCTCGTAATACACTAAAAATAACAGCAATTTGAATCTATCGAGTACTCCTGCCCTGAGAGCAGCGCGTAATACACTAAAATAACAGCAGTTTGAATCTATTGAGTACTCCTGCCCTGAGAGCAGCGAGTAATACACTAAAATAACAGCAGTTTGAATCTATCGAGTACTCCTGCCCTGAGAGCAGCGAGTAATACACTAAAATAACAGCAATTTGAATCTATCGAGTACTCCTGCCCTGAGAGCAGCGCGTAATACACTAAAATAACAGTGATTTGAATCTATTGAGTACTCCTGCCCTGAGAGCAGCGCGTAATACACTGAAAATAAAAGTGATTTGAATCTATTGAGTACTCCTGCCCTGAGAGCAGCGTGTAATACACTAAAATAACAGCAATTTGAATCTATACTCCTGCCCTGAGAGCAGCTCGTAATACACTAAAAATAACAGCAATTTGAATCTATCGAGTACTCCTGCCCTGAGAGCAGCGCATAATACACTAAAATAACAGCAGTTTGAATCTATTGAGTACTCCTGCCCTGAGAGCAGCTCGTAATACACTAAAATAACAGCAGTTTGAATCTATCAACTACTCCTGCCCTGAGAGCAGCGCGTAATACACTAAAATAACAGCAATTTGAATCTATACTCCTGCCCTGAGAGCAGCGCGTAATACACTAAAATAACAGCGATTTGAATCTATTGAGTACTCCTGCCCTGAGAGCAGCTCGTAATACACTAAAATAACAGCGATTTGAATCTATCGAGTACTCCTGCCCTGAGAGCAGCTCATAATACACTAAAATAACAGCGCTTTGAATCTATTGAGTACTCCTGCCCTGAGAGCAGCGCGTAATACACTAAAATAACAGCAATTTGAATCTATTGAGTACTCCTGCCCTGAGAGCAGCGCGTAATACACTAAAATAACAGCGCTTTGAATCTATTGAGTACTCCTGCCCTGAGAGCAGCGCGTAATACACTAAAATAAAAGCAATTTGAATCTATTGAGTAGGCTACTCCTGCCCTGAGAGCAGCGCGTAATACACTAAAATAAAAGTGATTTGAATCTATTGAGTACTCCTGCCCTGAGAGCAGCGCGTAATACACTAAAATAACAGCAGTTTGAATCTATTGAGTACTCCTGCCCTGAGAGCAGCGCGTAATACACTAAAATAAAAGTGATTTGAATCTATTGAGTACTCCTGCCCTGAGAGCAGCGCATAATACACTAAAATAACAGCAATTTGAATCTATCGAGTACTCCTGCCCTGAGAGCAGCGCGTAATACACTAAAATAACAGCAGTTTGAATCTATCGAGTACTCCTGCCCTGAGAGCAGCGCGTAATACACTAAAATAACAGCAGTTTGAATCTATCAAGTACTCCTGCCCTGAGAGCAGCGCGAAGGCGGGAGATGTATCATTTTGACCGCGGAAAATTTGAACGAGTTTTGTTCTCGCATATCAATTTAACAGACAGCGAGGAAGCATTGGAAAAGCATGTTTTACACTAGTTACCCCATAAGCAGCTTTGTTTTGCTCTACTGATGAAACAGACAAATCAAAATGCATACGTTATTTAGACGATGATTAGTTCTGTGCATTTTTAAATGTTCGCTTATTATCTTAGTAAACATTAGAGGATGTTGAATTAACAAAATATAGTTGTAAATTCACTTACCTTGCAATAAATGCGTTCTCCCACGAACATCTGTCTTTTCTTCCGACTATTCCTCAAGAAATCCCTCCGCAGCGCATCTCAAGTTCAAACGTCTAAACCCCGCCCTTGCTTCAGTTTCATTGGTTGAAACTGTAAACCAATCATTTTCCTTTCTGCCCTCAGAACATGTTTGAGTAAGTAAAACTCCCATCTGCTGGATGCAGAGTGTGACAGTGAAGGGTGGGCATCCTTTCTCCTTTATAATCTTGACTCCCAGAATGTTATCTTTCTAGGCAAATGATGGTATTTCAACCATATGTGGAACATTCTTAGACGTGTTCATCATATTGTCTCCTTGAGTGGATCGAGGCCCTCCTGTCACCTACTAACACTCTTTACCATTCCAATACAATTCCATATTAGAATAAGGTTTTGTGTGTGCTCTTTTACTGTCATATGATGGTCACACACATCTTACTGTAAGTAAGTAAATACTGTAAAAAAAAATTAGAGGAGAGAGTAAGAAAAATATATATTTTTGTGTGTGTGTGTGTGTGTGTGTGTGTGTTGTACTGTGTAGTACATGAATGAATAAAAATGTGCCAGTGTATCCATTGGTTGTGTCTTTTGTGTTCATCATGTGAAAAGGTTTGTGATGGGGGAACCACAAGCAACATAACTTACCAGTTTTGGAAATGTTGTTTTGAATTTATTGCACCAGTGTCTTAGACTATGTTGTAGTGTGTGTGATTTTGAGGGCTTGTGTGTCCAGTGTGAGGGCAAAGTTTGGTTTTTCAGCAAGAGTGAATGGTTTTGAGTGTAGAGCTTCATTTTGACCTGAAAATAGGATGTTTGGGGAATTGGGTGAGACGTAATGGATTTGTGTTTACTGTTTTGAGAATATGAGGCATAGTTTCAAGAAATGTGTTTAAGCAATCGAGAAAAACTGTAAAATAATGTAAATCTTGTTTCAGAAATTAGATGTGAAGTTCCATATGACCAGCATGTGTATAGACCTGGATATTACTTCAGGGGAGATCTGAAATTGGGAGTAAAAAAATATTACTATTGCATGGATGGATATGGTAAAATGTCAGCAGAGGCCACATGCACACGAGACGGATGGACACCAAAACCACTGTGTGCTGGTATGGGCTGATATTAAATCTTACAATTTGTGCATATATTATGAATTCAAATTAGAATGATGATATTTTTGTTTTACAGTAAAAATGTGTGCAACACCAAACATCCCAAATGCAGAGATTGTGGGAGATCAGAGAACACGCTAGAATAGAATAGAATAGAATAGAATGAGGCATTTATATAGCGCTTTCATATGTACTACTGTACACCCAAAGCGCTTTACAATCATATCAGGGAATCTCTCCTCAACCACCACCAGTGTGTAGCATCCACTTGGATGATGCGACGGCAGCCACAGTACAACGGCGCCAGTGCGCTCACCACACACCAGCTATAGGTGGAGAGGAGAGAGAGTGATAGAGCCAATTCAATGGAAGGGGATTATTAGGAGGCCATGATTGGTAAGGGCCAATGGGTGGAATGTGGCCAGGACACCGGGGTTACACCCCTACTCTTTACGAGAAGTGCCATGGGATTTTTAATGACCACAGAGAGTCAGGACCTCGGTTTAACGTCTCATCCGAAGGACGGTGCTCTTTGACAGTATAGTGTCCCCGTCACTACACTGTGGTGTTAGGACCCACACAGACCACAGGGTGAGCACCCCCTGCTAGCCTCACTAACACCTCTTCCAGCAGCAACCTGGTTTTCTCAGGAGGTCTCCCATCCAGGAACTAACCAGGCTCAGCCCTGCTTAGCTTCAGTGGGCAACCAGTCTTGGGCTACAGGGTGATATGGCTGCTGGAACAACATCAATTCAAGAATACAATATAAATGTCGTCCTGGGTTTGAACCAGAGCAGCCTGTACAAATCACCTTTAATTCCCCGAATGAATGGACAGGCATACGACAATGCACTGGTATGATTTTTGTATCATTAATGATTATTATAATTGATTTCTATTTATTATTATTATCACGTATTATTATTCTCATTATTATTATATAAATTATCAGAATTTTGATTTTACTTCATTCTGTTTGGATGATTCTCCAAATTAAATGTAATCCCCAAGCAGGCAAGAGTCAGAGACAGACCAACAAAGGTATTACCCATTTCACTAAACTATAAACACTATTCCCTGTTTTGACACATGAGTCAGATTTGTTGAACTGTCACTGCAAAACTCTACACACAAATCCCTTCATTTCTCATTGCCTACACCATGTTGTCATGTATAAAGCACTAGCATTCAATATTGTTCACTCAAGTCAGCACAGCTTCAGCTCAGTTAGCACACAATTACCCAGGTGGAAACACTAAGAGTCAAAATTGAACACACATCAATCAGATCCTTCAATAGATAGATAAAAGGGCCCAAATCAGTTTATTGAGTTTTGGAACAATGGATCCAGAAAGACATGAAGGAAGAGATCGAGGAGGGATAAGAAGGAGGAGGAGGACGACGACGAAGGACAAGAAGACAAGCAGTCTCCGATGAAATTCAAGCCACTCTAGTTGCCCATGTCTTTGTCAATGGTATGACTGTGAGGGAGGCTGGGCTACGAGTAAGGCCAAATTTGAGTCGCTTTACTATCGCCTCGAGAACCTTCAGGGAGGAGTGTGGTGGCAAACAGAATTCTATCACTGAATAAAAGACAAACATTTCCAATAGTCTTTGATGAGGTGTATTTTCTTGCAAGAAAAGGCCAGCAGTCGTACAGTCACACAGAGTGGATGCAGAGTGTGACAGTGAAGGGTGGGCATCCTTTCTCCTTTATAATCTTGACTCCCAGAATGTTATCTTTCTAGGCAAATGATGGTATTTCAACCATATGTGGAACATTCTTAGACGTGTTCATCATATTGTCTCCTTGAGTGGATCGAGGCCCTCCTGTCACCTACTAACACTCTTTACCATTCCAATACAATTCCATATTAGAATAAGGTTTTGTGTGTGCTCTTTTACTGTCATATGATGGTCACACACATCTTACTGTAAGTAAGTAAATACTGTAAAAAAAAATTAGAGGAGAGAGTAAGAAAAATATATATTTTTGTGTGTGTGTGTGTGTGTGTGTGTGTGTGTGTGTGTGTGTGTGTGTGTGTGTGTGTGTGTGTGTGTGTGTGTGTGTGTGTGTGTGTGTGTGTGTGTTGTACTGTGTAGTACATGAATGAATAAAAATGTGCCAGTGTATCCATTGGTTGTGTCTTTTGTGTTCATCATGTGAAAAGGTTTGTGATGGGGGAACCACAAGCAACATAACTTACCAGTTTTGGAAATGTTGTTTTGAATTTATTGCACCAGTGTCTTAGACTATGTTGTAGTGTGTGTGATTTTGAGGGCTTGTGTGTCCAGTGTGAGGGCAAAGTTTGGTTTTTCAGCAAGAGTGAATGGTTTTGAGTGTAGAGCTTCATTTTGACCTGAAAATAGGATGTTTGGGGAATTGGGTGAGACGTAATGGATTTGTGTTTACTGTTTTGAGAATATGAGGCATAGTTTCAAGAAATGTGTTTAAGCAATCGAGAAAAACTGTAAAATAATGTAAATCTTGTTTCAGAAATTAGATGTGAAGTTCCATATGACCAGCATGTGTATAGACCTGGATATTACTTCAGGGGAGATCTGAAATTGGGAGTAAAAAAATATTACTATTGCATGGATGGATATGGTAAAATGTCAGCAGAGGCCACATGCACACGAGACGGATGGACACCAAAACCACTGTGTGCTGGTATGGGCTGATATTAAATCTTACAATTTGTGCATATATTATGAATTCAAATTAGAATGATGATATTTTTGTTTTACAGTAAAAATGTGTGCAACACCAAACATCCCAAATGCAGAGATTGTGGGAGATCAGAGAACACGCTAGAATAGAATAGAATAGAATAGAATGAGGCATTTATATAGCGCTTTCATATGTACTACTGTACACCCAAAGCGCTTTACAATCATATCAGGGAATCTCTCCTCAACCACCACCAGTGTGCAGCATCCACTTGGATGATGCGACGTCAGACACAGTACAACGGCGCCAGTGCGCTCACCACACACCAGCTATAGGTGGAGAGAGGAGAGAGAGTGATAGAGCCAATTCAATGGAAGGGGATTATTAGGAGGCCATGATTGGTAAGGGCCAATGGGTGGAATGTGGCCAGGACACCGGGGTTACACCCCTACTCTTTACGAGAAGTGCCATGGGATTTTTAATGACCACAGAGAGTCAGGACCTCGGTTTAACGTCTCATCCGAAGGACGGTGCTCTTTGACAGTATAGTATCCCCGTCACTACACTGTGGTGTTAGGACCCACACAGACCACAGGGTGAGCACCCCCTGCTAGCCTCACTAACACCTCTTCCAGCAGCAACCTGGTTTTCTCAGGAGGTCTCCCATCCAGGAACTAACCAGGCTCAGCCCTGCTTAGCTTCAGTGGGCAACCAGTCTTGGGCTACAGGGTGATATGGCTGCTGGAACAACATCAATTCAAGAATACAATATAAATGTCGTCCTGGGTTTGAACCAGAGCAGCCTGTACAAATCACCTTTAATTCCCCGAATGAATGGACAGGCATACGACAATGCACTGGTATGATTTTTGTATCATTAATGATTATTATAATTGATTTCTATTTATTATTATTATCACGTATTATTATTCTCATTATTATTATATAAATTATCAGAATTTTGATTTTACTTCATTCTGTTTGGATGATTCTCCAAATTAAATGTAATCCCCAAGCAGGCAAGAGTCAGAGACAGACCAACAAAGGTATTAAACCAATAGAACATTTTATCAATGTAATGCACATTATTAATATGAGTATTTGTGGTCATTTTTCTAAAATGCTTTAAAAATGACTTTCTGTATTGAAGAGATCTGGGTTGGATTTTTCTTTATAATGTATTATAACTATAGATCTAAATTAGACGTTGGTTCTTGGTCAAGAGAGTCAAGTAACATACCAAAGTTAAGCATTTACTTTAATACGAGCAATTGTGATGCTTGCAAGCACTGCTAATGCAACTCGACTAGTAGGCATGTGAACTTACTGCCTACACAATTAGGGAATTGGATGTGCCATTCTCCATTTGACAAGCAGTTGATTTTTGCTCTGTCCTTGTAAATTCCTTCCACTCTAATTCACATATTTTGGAATTCCGCCTGAATTTAACACACCCAAGTTTAAATATTCACCCTACACACATACAATGTAGGAAATGTAAAAAAACTGGTGTCATTGTACAGAAAACCCTTCAAATCAGATTACTAAATCAGATTGCAAAACTTCAAAAATAGCATTGTATGAGTTTAAAATATTACGATAAACATAAGAAAATAGGCCCTTTTATGGAAGCAAAATAATGCCAAATGTTCTTGAAACAAAAAAGCCTGTTGAATTGCACTACTTGTAAAAATATTCATTGCATTAACCATGCTTGCATTTTAATGCATTGTATTTTAAGGGCTTGCATTTTTATGGGCTGAAATTCAACATGGTTGAATATTTAAGCTGTGAATATTTAAATTCAAAACATTTCAAACACATTTTCATTATTAAAAATTAAATAATCCATATTCACCTATACACTTCGTTTGTTATAATCAGAGGATCTGCCAGCATGCAGAATTCAGCACTGAACAAAAACTCAGTTTTGAGCGGTGAGTGGATTCTATCTTAAATAGCTTACATCCCATTGGCCATCAAGAAATCAACACATATGTATGTCTGATTTGCGGGAGTCCCGCAAATCTTTTTATTCTCCCGCAACCCGCACACACACGAGTATCTTACGCACGCACGCGGCCATCAAATCTAGTCCCGCGCCGCACTCTTTTGCTTTGGGTCCCGCGGTACTTGCGGGAGTGCAGGGGTCTATACCATGAAGCCGGTTTAGGTGGCTAGCCAGCTATGTTTCAGTTTAGTTTCCGCCAACCCTGGGTTACTATGGACAGTGGCAGTCTATATAGCTGGTAAGTCCCACCCATCCGTAAAACCCCAAGTGGACCTCTAGGTTGAAAAATCGTCAATGCAAGTGAATGTGAGAAAATAATTATTTTCTGGTCCCGGTTGAATTGTGCCATGAATGTGAACATATGTTGTCTGTGAATTTTTTTATAAAATGTTTCATGTTACGAGTTTGACAGTATATTGTATGATTCTTTGGCTAGCAGTTGTGGAAAAGACATAACGAATAAGACTACATGTCGCCTATGTGACGTCACCCCATAACACATTTTCCCTCCACTTGTCAAATCACGGTGCTAATGCTGCGATAATCTATGGAGACAGATCGAGATGCCTGTGTGTTTTGTACCCAAATGTCACCGTTCAAACAAAATGGGCTGTTCTTTCTTTCAAACGCATCGAAAGCAGCGAAGAGTTGTAGTCCACAAAGTGCTCTCACACAAAGTCTAACCGTATCAAACTTCTACCCGCTAAATTGTAGCATTCTTCACACGAAAAATTATATTAAATTAAATTCACAGACAACATAATATGTTCACATTCATGGCAAAATTCAAACGGGGACTCACATTCAGTCTGTAATTATTATTTTTTTGTTCTCTTTTAAAGATCAAATGAGGGGGCCCCATACATACCTTCGCCTTGGGCCCCCAATTTGCTAAATCCGCCACTGACTATGAAAGTAGCTTGGCTTTAATCGGTGTTCGTTGCCATGGTATCTTATACGCTGCACGGCTAACCTGCTCCGGGGCAGGTTATGTTCTGGATTTGAGATCTCAGACTTAAGTTTGACCAATCAGCTGTGAGCAAAGAAAGATATAGGTGACGTAACAAATTTCCAGTGTCTGTTGCAATGCTTCAGACACTTCACCTTTTCTTCCAAATCCTGTGGACATCTCAGCGCAAACTGTTAGACGAGCACTTAGAGAAAGAGTTTTTAGGGAAAGACAAAATCCCCTTGCCTTTCCTGATAGTTATACTTGTATGAAAGATACAGATTTTCCGCGGAAGGAAAATCTTATCTTTGCGAACTTCTTGAGCCGCACATACAGAATTTGACACGTCGAAACCATGCACTTACTGTAGGGTAGACTGAGTACAGTTGAGACACTTTTTGCGTTTTGATTTTTCACACAAAAATAGATACTGAAAAGAAGTGAATTTCCACATGACATTTCATTAGCTTGAAGATATTATCAATCAATAATACCCACAAGCAGTTTATATTTTCCATAATTAGCTCATAAAAATAAGGTGCTTTTTGTCTCAACTTTGTCTCAATTGTACCCATATGTGGTACAGTTGAGACAGTACCATGGTAGAGTTGAGACACCCATTTTTAATGATGTGAAGGTAACTAGCCATTCATTGTAAATATAAAAAATAAAGACAAATAAAGAAAATAACAATTGGGCAACATTTTTGTTTATTCATCCATTTATATTCATTCATTTTATTTAAATTAGTACTGGTTAAAATTGATAAAGATATATGTATGATATTTATAATGATATGAAAAGATATGTAACAATATTTATTAATAATACACAGTTTAAATATCACAAATATCAAATTTTATTTTCATTTGCGTCCTATGCTGGCTAATTACGGCGTTTAACCTGTTATTATAACACTGAACAACTAAACAATGTGTTTCCTAATAGAACTCTATCGGGGGTACAGTACAGTTGATACATGTGTCTCAACTGTCCCCCGCTGGCCACCTCACACATTTCTCTAGATTTTGCAATTACCTTGCATGACACAATACCATGAAATATGCCAGTTTTTAGGGCACAGACCGACGTTTGTGGTGATACCAGTTACGTTTAACAGTCACATAAGGATAATAAGCTATTCATTGTGGAGATTATGGCAAGCCGTTTTAGCTTAAATTGTACCCAGCGTTACTCGTCGTAAGCATTTTTACTAGTAAGAATTCAATTAGAGAGCTCTACAAATTAATTTTTACTAGTCATATGTCTCCATTGACTTCCATTAATTTTTAATTACGGAGCTCTACAAATGAATTGTTACAAGTAAGAATTACAATTAGAGAGCTCTACAATTCAGTTCTACCAGAAAGACTCGGGAGATAAATTGATATAACAATCGAATATTTATTACAGTTTTTCTCGATTGCTTAAACACATTTCTTGAAACTATGCCTCGTATTCTCAAAACTATAAACACAAATCCATAACGTCTCACCCAATTCCCCAAACATCCTATTTTCAGGTCAAAATGAAGCTCTACACTCAAAACCATTCACTCTTGCTGAAAAACCAAACTTTGCCCTCAGACAGGACACACAAGCCCTCAAAATCACACACACTACAACATAGTCTAACACACTGGTGCAATAAATTCAAAACAACATTTCCAAAACTGGTAAGTTATGTTGCTTGTGGTTCCCCCCCTCACAAACCTTTCCACATGATGAACACAAAAGACACAACCAATGGATACATTGGCACATTTTTATTCATTCATGTACTACACAGTACAACACACACACACACACAATTATTTATTTATTTTTTCTTCTTTACTCTCTCCTCTAAATTTGTTTTTATATTTACTTACAGTAAGATGTGTGTGACCATCATATGACAGTAAAAGAGCACACACAAACCATATTCTAATATGGAATTGTATTGGAATGGTAAAGAGTGTTGGTCGTGACAGGAGGGCCTCCACTCAAGGAGACAAGGAACACGTCAAGGAACACGTCTAAGAATGTTCCACATGTGGTTGAAATACCATCATTGGCCTAGAAAGATAACATTCTGGGAGTCAAGACTATAAAGGATGAAGGATGCCCTCCCTTCACTGTCACACTCTGTGCCACTCTGTGTGACTGTACGACTGCTGGCCTTTTCTTGCAAGAAAATACACCTCATCAAAGACTATTGGAAATGTTTGTCTCTTATTCAGTGATAGAATTTTGTTTGCCACCACACCTCCCTGAAGGTTCTCGAGGCGACGGTAAAGCGACTCAAATTTGGCCTTACTCGTAGCCCAGCCTCCCTCATAGGCATACCATTGACTAAGACGTGCAACTAGAGTGGCTTGAATTTAATCTGAGACTGCTTGTCCTTGTCCTTGCCCTTGCCCTTCCTCCTCCTCATTTTTATCCCTCTTCCTTCATGTCTTTCTGGATCCATTGTTCCAAAACTCAATAAACTGATTTGGGCCCTTTTATCTATCTATTGGAGGATATGATTGATGTGTGTTCAATTTTGACTCTTAGTGTTTCCACTTGGGTAATTGTGTGCTAACTGAGCTGAAGCTGTGCTGATTGAGTGAACAATATTGAATGCTAGTGCTTTCTATATGACAACATGGTGTAGGCAATGAGAAATGAAAGGATTTGTGAGTAGAGTTTTGCAGTGACAGTTCAACAAATCTGACTCATGTGTCAAAACAGGGAATAGTGTTTATAGTTTAGTGAAATGGGTGTGCTTTTTGATAAATGGCATTATGGTTTTGAAATTTTAGTTCAAAAGCCTGGTTATAGTGTTTAAGCAATCGAGAAAAACTGTAACAGCCCAGCAAGCATAAATTTATAAAGTTCTTTGGCGTAGGCCCCGTCCTTAGCGTGCAATGCGAGGGTAGCGGAAGCTGCATATCCTGCCTGAAGATGAAGGCAGGGGCGCAGCTGACCCCCTGGAGGTAAAGGAAGGGACCATCCTGGTGGTGGTGGGGGAGGATGAAGGGGAAGGTACCATCTTGGTGGTGGTTGGGGAGGATGAAGGGGAAGGTACCATCTTGGTGGTGGTGGGGAGGATGAAGGGGAAGGTACCATCTTGGTGGTGGTTGGGGAGGATGGAGGTAACTGGCAGCGTCAGCATCTGTGAACTCAGACAAATGTAAGTACCAATCTTTTATACTACGAGTGTTAGCATATGATTGGTTAGAAGTGAGGTAACACGTGACGCGCTGATTGAGTCTTCCTGGCAGAACTTGCGCTAAAGCTTTCATTTATTACTAGTAACAATTCCAATTAGACAGCTCTCTAATTCAGTTGTTACTAGTAAGAATGCAATTGCAGAGCTCTTTAATTCAATTACAGAGCTCTGCAATTATACATATCTTTAATTGTGTTATAAGGACACAGATGGCAAAAGCTTTGGATTGGACAAAGATAGATCAATGATAGATCTGTTGTTCACATGGAGAATGCTTGATTTATCAAATCTTTATGTTCTTTAGAGGTAATGTGTGTCGCAAACCTGCCAGTAAACATGAGATCAGACGTCACTGAGGACGGACACCCGGACGGACACACTAAGGTTTCAATCAGACCTGAACACACAATAACTCTTTCATGTGTTGGGAAGGGATCGGAATTAGAAGGACAGAGTGGAATCTCCTGCTTGCCAACTGGAGAATGGGATGTTCCATTTCCTAAATGTGTAGGAGGTAACCCTTACGAACATAAATATATGGGAATATACTGCAAAATATAATGTGATATATTACATAATACATTTCCATATAGGGGAAAGTAGTGCTTATATATTTCAATATACTGCAATATATGCATTGATCGTGTATGGCTATATATTGATACATATGAAATATTTAGAAATTAAGGCAAAAATAGCATTACATGTAATATTCATAAAGTTGTATCCTTTATTGTGTACATATATTTCACATACATGTTCCCATATGTGAATGTATGTACACGCATATATACACACATTCACGGAATGAGTCGCAGCAGATTTCTAGTTCCCAGCATGCTTTGCTTCTGACTGTTAAAGAAGAGTACATTTTACAATTACAGTTTTTTTCAGTCGCTAACAAGCGTTTGTCCAATCAGTTGTCACATTTTCAAAACTCTAAACACAATTAGCACAGCATCGGTCTTTTGTGGCCATACCATTCACACATTTCTTGTCGTTTTCACATAATATGCAGTCAGTGAACACATTTCCATAATGCTTACATTTTCTTAACAGACAAGCTATACCTCCCAACAAAATGATGGATTGTTTTTTTAGTATTTACAAATGTTAAAACACAACATCCCACAATAGCAAAAACAATATTCCAAACCTTAGATACAGTATGGACTTCATTTATTTATTTACCATTTACATGAAACTTTTACCATTTTTGAAAATGTCATGATTTTAGCAAAATGTGATTTTGATTGCTAGCAAAATGTGTTGCTTTTGAACAATGTCATGAAGAAACAAGCTTTTCGAGTCCATATGCATCTTCCTGGAGCAATGATGCTGAAAATGCAGCTTTTCATCACAGGAATAAATTACATTTTACACAATTTATTACATGACATACATATTTTTACAAACAGAAATCAGTTATTTCAAATTGTACTACAGTAATATTTCACAATATGAAAGTTTATAAAAAAACCTCTGCTTCTGCAATGATATCAGTTCAAAAACAATATATCAGTGAGAGAGTCAAGGAGCTACAACGGCAATATGTCCAGGTATAGTGTACTGTATATTCAATTCAATGTCCAGTTCTATAAGCTTTGCACTTTGCAAGTAGGTAACCTACACAGTAATAGGTTACAGTACAGTATAGTATACAGTAATGACATGATTTACATAAACTTTGTTTTGAGAGTTATGGAATTGGAGGCCAACCAGGCCCCTCATGAATTCATATACATAGATGAGGCAGGATTCAATCTGGCCAAAAGGTGTCAACCTGGACAAAATGTAAAGTGGAGGTGGAAGGTTTATGACCATCAGCCACATGAGCAGATGTCCCTCCTTGAAGCCATGGATGCTGGCTCCAAGGGTGGATCCGACATACCAAGCTGTTTTATCCCCCCCCCCCCCCCCCCCCCCCTCCCTCCCTCCCTCCCTCCCTTTGCTGTTGTTTTTTTGTTCACAATGCTCTTGTGTGTTTCATGGATATTTTGTTCACTGTAAGCAATACTGTAAAACCTTTTCTGTTCTATCAAACCGTGTTCCTACTGTACCTCCTGTAGTAAACAGTAAAGGAATAAAAACTGATTTGCTTTTTACTGGAATGCTTATGAATGTGAACAGTACTGTACATGTGGACATACAGTTCCCAACCAAGAATTTAGTGTAAAACAGTGGATTGCACGTTTTGCATGCAAATACCTGTAAAACTGAAACATAAAAGTCTATGCAGTTTTAGTAATGTCAACAATAGCCAGTATTTTGAAACCTGGTGTACTTTGATTGAGTGCATGTACCTTGTGAAGTGAAAACAAGTGTTATTCTTTGACAGAAAAATTTCATTTTGAGTCAGATTTCCAGTGTTTTGGTAAAGTTAGTGTGTGCAGAGAAACATGTGTTCTGTTTTGAAATGAAGAGTTAGTATATATTTAACAAAATGTGTTTTTGAGAAGACAATTAACCATTTGGCCAATTGTGTTTTGTAGGTGTGAGTCTGTGTTAAGAGTTTAGAAAAAGTATCTGAAGTATGGGTAAGCGCTTGTTAGCGATTGAAAAAAACTGTAAGTGTTATTTCATGTGTTTTAGTCAATATTACTAATGTAGTGGGGGAGCTGCTAGTGTTTAATATTCTGTTATTTTGGAATTTAAAAGGTTTTCTGTTATGTGTTTTTGGGGTTATTGTGCTGAAGAGTAGAGCCTGTGGTTAGGTTGACGATTGGCAAAACACCATTAAGACTATGAGCCCTATACACCCAGCGCAATGTAGTGCCAGGCAAGTGTTTTTTGCTAGTTTCGACGGCCTGCGCCATGTTGTTTAAATAGCATATGCATGTGCGCCCATGTGCGTGCTGGTCTGAAGGGAATGGGAGATGAGACTCTGATTGGTTTAACGCACGTAAAGCCTAAAACACACCCATTACTCATTAAGAGAATAGGGACAACCCTCTTAGACCATACGCTGGGCATGCCGACCATTTTTCCCGTCGTTAAACTAGCAAAAGTGGATTTGGACACGCACTAAGTGCACTTGCGCCATGCACTTTAGACCATGCATTAGATCGTTAAAATAGGGCTCTATATGTTACTATATTTAAAAAGTAATGGCTGTGCACTCCTCTGCACAGTGATAATGTCTTTGCTAAATACTTTAGTACATGCAGGTGTGCATGTTTTTTTTATTAGATTGAAAATATGAAACATTTATAATGTAAATAATTATAAAATACAAGAAATGTATTAGGCTACATTATATATTTCTCTATAAAGCCTATGTGTGTTTATACTGCATGAGGAAATATATCTGCAATATATTTATACACATGCAGTACCATATCTTACATCTACATATTATGAAGTAAATATAAAATATAAAATTTAAATATAAAATTGAATATAAAATTACAAACATTATGATATATTAGTAAATATATTGTCACATATTTTTCAATATATGAAAAGTGGCAATTCCCATATATTGAAAAATGTATTTTTCAATATATGGTGATTTATTAGCACAATATATTATTCTGAACATTTTCAAATATGTCGTTAAATCGTTTAATATATTGATCATTCATACAGGTGCTGGTCATAAAATTAGAATATCATCAAAAAGTTGATTTATTTCAAGAATTCAACTTAACAGGTGAAACTAATATATTATATAGACTCATTACATGCAAAATTAGATATTTCAAGCCTTTATTTGTTATTATTTTGATGATTATGGTTTACAGCTTATGAAACCCACGAAATCAAAATCCCAGAAAATTAGAATATTACATGAAATCACACAGTAATTACACAGTGATACCATGGTCATTGAACCAGGTTTTGGTTCTTTTGGCAGTGTGGGCAGGTGCAAATCCTGCTGGAAAATGAAGTCAGCATCTCCATAAAGCTTGTCTGCTGAAGGAAGCATGAAGTGCTCTGAAAATGTCCTGGTAGACGGCTGCGTTGAGTGGACAATGGACACAGTGGACCAACACCAGCTGATGACATGGCTCCCCAAACCAACACAGACTGTGGAAACTTCACACTGGACTTCAAGCATCTTGGATTGTGTGCCTCTCCATTCTTCCTCCAGACTCTGGGACCTTGGTTTCCAAATGAGATGCAAAATTTGCTCTCATCAGAAAAGAGGACTTTGGTCCACTGTGCTTTATTAAATCCAGAGTCAACGCAGCCATCTACCAGGACATTTTCAGAGCACTTCATGCTTCCTTCATTTTCCAGCAGGATTTGCCAAAAGAACCAAAACCTGGTTCAATGACCATGGTATTACTGTGTAATTACTGTGTGATTTCATGTAATATTCTAATTTTCTGGGATTTTGATTTCGTGGCTTTCATAAGCTGTAAGCCATAATCATCAAAATTATAACAAATAAAGGCTTGAAATATCTCACTTTGCATGTAATGAGTCTATATAATATATTAGTTTCACCTGTTAAGTTGAATTCTTGAAATAAATTAACTTTTTGATTGATATTCTAATTTTATGACCAGCACCTGGTATGGAAGTAAAATAATGTCAAATGTTTTTGAAATAAAAAAGCCAGTTGAATTGCACTACTTGAAAAAAAGAGGCATTGCATTAACCATGCTTGCATTTTAATGCATTGTATTTTTAGGGCTTGCATTTTTATGGGCTGAAATTCAACATGGTTGAATATTTAAGCTGTGAATATTTCAATTAAAAACATTTCAAACACATTTTCATTATTAAAAATTCAATAATCCATATTCACCTTTCATTCACTTCCAAAATATTCAAACTGTTTAAAAATACAACCTATAATATTCAACAGGCAATTTTGGGTCCATTTTATTTCGCTTTGCAAATTCGCTTCCAAAAATTCAGTGCTTCAAATTCGACAGTAAATTCAACATTGACGTCCAGGAACTGCAGGAAAAGCAGTAGGTTGCCGAGCTGTTGTTAGTCCATCTCCATCTGCTGTTAGTCCATCTCACCAGCAGGGGGTGCAAGCGCGTGTTGTTGACGAAGACCAGCAACAGTTAGAGCAAACCATTCATTCATAAAACTCATTTAGCAATGTAAGTGTATTTGTGATTATTATGACGGCTAGCTGTTTTATGTTAAATTCAGTGTCTTCACGGTTACTTTTCATGTGTAGCCTACATTACATGCATCTTTCTCTACCGTGAACGAGATTATAATGTTATTCCCCGATGCGGATATACAGATCAGATGTAAAAATTTTCAGGTTGACATATATTTCTCTTGGTTGTTCAGTTGCCTTAACTTTATATTGTGGCGATGTGCCTCATGCAGGCTATTAGGGTTTCCCTCAATACTTCAGGATTCCCCTGCTGAACATATAAAACGCTTAATGTAGCTTAATGGACTAATTACAGTGATGTAAAAGACCAGACTCGCAGGCAAGCAGATGGACTCAGAATAACGCGCAGAGTTTAATGCTGAGCGTTTCCCAGTGATAGACTGGCATAAAGTTGGCTTGGCGTTGTAGGCTACATTCGCACATTTAGTGGTGCGAATGTGCCTCTCTAAGGTAGCCTATACGACTTTGGTATACACGTTTCTAACTTCGATAGCATTTGAATAGAACGACTTACAGTCATAAAACCAACTGTAAAGTGTTCATGTAGTGTCAGGCATAATGCGCACCCTTTGGATTTTTGATATTTATTCAAATAAATGTAAGTTTACTATTGAAGTTAGAAACGTGTATGCCAATGTTGTATGCAACTTAAGAGACGGTCCCTAAATGTGCGAATGTCCAATGTCAAGCCAAGCAGACGCTTTTATCCAAAGCGATTTACAGTTAAACTAACAATAGGAGGACAACAATATGAAAGTGCTATGACTCTTCCCAGTTTAAGCTAATGCAATACACGTAGGCATACTATATATATATATAGAGGGGAGAGGAGAGGAGAGGAGAGAAGAGAAGAGAAGAGAAGAGAAGAGAAGAGAAGAGAAGAGAAGAGAAGAGAAGAGAAGAGAAGAGAAGAGAAGAGAAGAGAAGAGAAGAGAAGAGAAGAGAAGAGTATTAATTGATCAAGTGTTGATTTTATGCCAGTATATCACGCTCAGCATGAAACTTTGTGCGTTAAGTTCATATTCTGAGTCCATCTATCTGTATCAACATGGACATTCTACCAGAAACGTACATTATCTGTCCTTGAATTGTTACAGTGAATAAAAAAGTATTTCATCCAAAAATTTCTAAAACTGGCTCATAGTTGATTTCTGTGAGTTGTTCTGTAAAGGAATATGTCATTCATTAGGTTCTCAGATATTTTTTTCTTTATTAAAAACACTTTTGAAAATTACAAATCCTGTCCATGTCCTTGTCCTCAGCCAAATTGGAGCTACAGCTTTCATAGTTTTGTTATGCTACAAACTGTTATTTAGAAAAAAAAAACTCATCAATAACAAGTTTAAGCTGTTATCATTCACAACTGATCAAAAACATAAAATTATATATAAATTCTACAAATAAATTCTATTTTACAACTGTCCCCATGTTTTGGTCAGTCCTGTCACGTTTACATAAAACTCTACATAAAATGTGTGAAATACACCTTTAAGGGTATCACTCAGAGGAAGTGACATAATTTGACCCAGGTGAAGCTTATTGAATTGTATGATTTTAAGCTTGTTTTTGTATGTTTTTTTTAGGAAGACGAGCTAAAGGGTCAGGCCCTGTCACGGTTAAACATTCCAGAAAATAATGAAAATGTTTTAAATCCAAAACATGTCTAAAAAGGTTATTGAAATTCCTTGCTTGCATGTTAACAGTTTTTATGCTAGCATGCTAGCAGGCTGAGTAATGGCAGTTTACAATGGCCAACCGTCAGGCCCTGTCACATCAGGCCCTGTCACATTCCTGTGTGACACGGCCTTACAAATTAATGTTATTGTTCTTTTTTATTACATTTATTGCATATGCTATGTATTTAACGCATGCAATAGTAAAATGAAGGCCAAGGTGCTTGATTTTTATACAACTGTGGCCATGGAAGTGATTTAAACACCTAAATTCAATTATTTGGAGGGCTGTCCCAATACTTTTGGCAATATTATGTATGTCCTTGGCTGAATTTTACCATAGTCTAATATTACTTTAACATTAAAATTATAATAATAATTTAAAAAAGAAATGCCTGTCAAAACTTAAATAAAGAACACAAAACATAACTTTTTCTGCATCATCAAAATCCATAAAGTCAGTCCTGTCACAGTACCGTCAGTCCTGTCACGCCATGGTCAGTCCTGTCACACAGGAAATTATGATAAAAGTGTACTATTTGAGGAAATATTAATTAATTAATCTCTTTAACTGTGTAGATGAAGGTGGGGGTATATATCCACTACTATGTTTTTATAAAAATCTCCTATGTAAAGATAGTTATTTTACAACTATATGAGTGCCTGTGGGTATTCTGTGATTTTGTGTACTACAGTTGACCGAAAAGTTACTTATATTTCTTAAAGGAATTATAAAACCATGTTAGATACAATCAGGGACATGTGATCAATAAGAAAATGCTATCTGTATCAAAGAAATTCATTAGGAAACCATTCTAACATATACAAATTTGTCTGTGACAGGGCCTGACATTTTAGGGGTGAAATGCGTATAAAAATGTATTTTATTTAATCATAAAAACATGCTGAGATGGGATGATATGTGTTTCTCATAGTTTAACATGTCCTCCATATGTCTCAACGTTCAGATTTAAGAAAAATATATTTTTTTCCCCAAGATTTTTTAAAGTGGAAATGTACGTTTCTGGTAGAATGTCCCCTATATAGTATATAGGCCTACTATAGCCTACAGCCTACCTCCCAAATAAGTTGAGAGTTTGGTCTTTTATATCACGGTATTAGTCCATTAAGCTTTTTTTGTCCCAACGGAAGGGGAATCCTTGAGTATGAGGTATTGAGGGAAACCGATCATAGAGAAAGCTGATAACATGTAGGCTACACAGGGAAAGTAACAATGAAGTTATTGAATGAAACATAAACATAGCTTTTGTGTGTTTATCATCTTTTCCGCATATAAACTGACACAGATAATAATTTTCATTTTATGAATGAATTACTTGTTCTAACTGTTGCTGGTCGTCGTCAACAACACGCGCTTGCACCACCTGCTGGTGGGGTTGACTAACAGCAGATGGAGAGTATGCTCGGCAATCTACTGCTGTTCCTGCAGTTCCTGGACGTCAATGTTTAATTTACTGTCGAATTTGAACCACTGAATTTGTGGAAGCGAATTTTCAAAGCGAAATAAAATGGACCGAAAATTGCCTGTTGAATATTATAGGTTGTATTTTTAAACAGTTTGAATATTTTGGAAGTGAAATATGAAAGGTGAATATGGATTATTTAATTTTTAATAATGAAAATGTGTTTGAAATGTTTTGAATTTAAATATTCACAGCTTAAATATTCAACCATGTTGAATTTCAGCCCATAAAAATGCAAGCCCTAAAAATACAATGCATTAAAATGCAAGCATGGTTAATGCAATGCCTCTTTTTTTCAAGTAGTGCAATTCAACTTTCAAAAACATTTGACATTATTTTACTTCCATACACCTGTATATAAGGAAATATATTTTCTTTGCATAAGGTAAGGTTCACAGGTTTAATCGAGTTTTATTTGCAGTGTTTGCAAGCATCACTATTGCGAGTATATAGCAACAACCCAGAATAACCTAGCAACAGCATAGCTACGCACTAACACCGTGGCGATGAGCTTTACATGCATAACCGCAACTTCCGACACAAATTTAGATTTTGTTATAATATATTATAGAAATATCCACAGATCTCTTCAATACAGAAAGGCATTTTTTAAAACATTTAAAAGAAGACCCCAAATTCTCATTTTAATAATGTTCATTACATAAAATCATGTTCTATGGTTGAAGGCCATAAAAAGGCATGTGGCTAATATTCAGGTTTATTAATGTAATTTGGCCATTTTTGTGGTGATCTAAAAATAACAAAATAACTTTGCATTACCTTCAGGGAAATGTGGGCCACCACCACAAGTAGACTTTGCAGATATAACAGTGATGACAAAAGCTGAATACAATTCAGGGGAGAGAGTTGAATACAGATGCTTTGATAAATACAAACTGGTTCAGCGTCGCACCTACTCCAAATACATGACCTGTGAACAAGGCGAATGGAGAGGGAATATTAAGTGTTTGAGTAAGTATGAACACTCTGTATAAACCATACATCAAAGACATGTAAGGCTTTTCTAACTGTATTTAGTTTTGTAAGTTTGATGTAATCTTGTAGTTGTTCTGGTTCTGATGAATCAATGAATGTATATTGCAACAGTGACAGTGAGATGTTGTTTGTTTCAGAGCCTTGTTCAGTGACGGTGGAGGAAATGGATAAAAGAGGTATAGAGCTGCGATGGCGTCCACGGGAAAAGATATTCTCACCACATGAGGATAAAATCACCTTTGTATGTCAGTGGGGCAAATATTTAATAGGCAGTATCCCCCTAATACAATACTGTAATGATGGAGTGATGCATTTGCCTGAGTGTGTGTGACAAGGAGAATAAAACATCACTGATGCATCAGCTGTACTACTAATAATTATTATTATTTTTTTTATCTAAATAAATCCTTTTTCCCAATTCAGTTTCTCTGTTTTGAATTCTTGCAATTAAAACTAAATGATAAAAGCAACATGTTTAAATGTGCATGGAAATGACATAACAGTTTTTTACAATTGCTATGACAGATTTTTCAATACTTTTAACAATTTTCCAAAACACTTAACACAGTTAACACTACAGTACATCCGTCTGTGTAAGCTATACTATTAACACATTTCTTGTTGCTTTAACACAAAATGCATACAATTAACACAAATTTAAAATGCTTGAACTTCTTTTACACACAAGCTCAAACAAGACCAAAACAATGGATTTTTACTGCCAAATTTACCAATGCTTTAACCCTGTATGTCAGAACAGATAACACCATGTTCTGAACCTAACCTTACAGGCTAAAGTCAAGGTAAACAGCTGTTTATATTGTGAATTGAAACACAAATATATCCCCTGTATTTTATTCCATTGCTACTGAGAAACAGCTGAAGTTATGCAAATACCATATGGGACAATGTGGCATTCCACCATTCCCGTGCAGTCACAGCCTGGTTTGACACCCATCAGAGGATGATGTCACCCTTTTCTTGCCCATTACTTCCCTTTCCTCAACCCCATTGAGGAGTTTTCTCAGCCTGGAGATGAAAGGTTTTTGACCATCGTCCACGGGACCAAATGTCCCTCCTGTATGCAATGGATGCTGCATGCCAAGACCTCACAGCTGAACACTGATAAGGCATGCAGTAATACTGTAAATGCCAGCTGTAAAAAAAAAAAAAAAGTTGAGAAAACTTAAAAGTTTAAAGGCCATGTTGCAGGTTTTTTTTTTTTTCATCGAATTTGTGCAGTTTACTTGTTGGTAATAAACATTTAAACTGTTATCCATTGTATTTTATGTTGTTGGGTATCACAAAACGCAATATAATACGAAAAAGTAGGCTATCTTACAGCGGTTTGCAACGATTCTCCTTTCCGCCACAATGCATTCCATTACGTCACGTTGGGGAGAGAATATTCCAAAGCCCGCCTTGAGAGCGTTGAGACGAGTGACTAGAGAGACGAGTAGTAGACGAGAGTATTCAGATAGCGCAGATTATACAACACATCTCTAGTCACCTATAACTGTTTAAGCTGGTTCATAAGACTTTGTGTAAAAAGAATGGTAAAGTAAACAAACAATTAACATACTCGTGCGTGCCGGCTTGAAGGGGACCATGATCCTGCGTGAAATGGGTGTATGCTATCTTTAGCACAAACGGATTCAGGCAGCATGCAAATCCTGGTCGCGGGGTGAGCTCCTCGACCAGCGACCAAAACGCACTCACTTACAGCACAAGCTTTCCAACGCAGTTTCCATGGGACGGCACCGCCGGCGCCCACACAAGCACCTGCCAAACAGCGACAGACACGCGGCGGCTGCGTTTGCAACATTTTCACCGGAGGAAGAGGTAAACGCTTAGAAACACTTGGCAATGATGCTGTTACTGGAGCTAGTAGGCTACCATCAAAACGTGGGATAACTAATCATTAATGTGTTTACCACGTTGGGGGAAAGACTTAATTAGGGATTATCTGGAGGGGGTGGATAACAGGTGGGACTGGCAAATTAGCCCATAGCTAGCATGATGCCTTCTATTTCTAGATGAAGACAAAGTTTACCGGTACTTATCTGAACTAATGTCATGATCACTGCCACTAGATATAAAGAAAACGTTGATTTTTCACTCATTTTTCCCAGTCAGTCGCCATAGTTCTAATACAAACTGTATTGGCTGAGGCTACCTTTCCTCCGCTTCTCCCCAACGTGACGTCATCACCGAATTGCGTAAAAAAAAACGTTCATACCAAAAAACGTAAAAAAATGGTTTTTAAGACCATTTTTGAGACATTTTAAAAATGGTATACATATCTTGAGTGATTAATGTACCCATTGATCAACAGTGGTGGTTAACCTGCAACATGGCCTTTAAGGCAACCAGCTGCAGGACATTTTTGAGTTTTCTCAACTTACGTGTTTGAGTTATCTCAACTTTTCTTAACTTTTTTCATGTTAAATAGTTGAATAAACTTTAAAAACTGAATTTGTCACACAAACCGTAAGTTGGATTTTTTACAGTGTATATTGCATATTTTTGTTATCTTGCAGAAATATCCTGTTGCAAATAAAGCCGTTACTGCAGCAATTCTGTCGCATTTACTAAACCCTACCACAAACATGTAGAGAGAGAGACTTCAAAAGAAACTGCAGTACAAAACACATTCTATGATCAATACAATATACTGTCTATTGTAGGCTATAAGGGCAGAACTGACACATATAAAATAATGCAGTTTCTGTAATGCCATCTGATGTTAGTGTTTTTATGACATTGTGCTATGATTGACTAAATGTTCCTGTTGGACGAGAACATGTGTTAATGTTTTGGTAGACATGGTGTATTGTTGCTAGTGTATTATTGTATTTTGAAAATTAGTGTTCGAGTTTAGTTTACAATGTGTGATTTTGAGCATGAAATTAACTGGTTTGCCAATTGAGTGTTGTAGGTGTGTTGGTGCGTTAAGAGTTTAGGAAATTTGTTAAAAGTATTTAAAAAAATTGTCATAGCGATTGTAAAAAACTGTACTGTGAATTCAGAACAACTCAGAGAAGCAGAGAGAGAGAAAAATAATGTCTGGGTGAGGGAGAGGAATAGTTGATGGAAGGAGAGGAGTAGTTGGATCAGGACCAGGGAGAAGAAGAGGTAGGGGAGAGGAGGAAGAATGTGTGCTGGACTGTGCATCTTTATGTTTTTCTTTTTTCCCCTTACACATGTGGAACCTATGAAAGCTACGTAGCCCCTAAAGGTGGTGGGAAAAATTTGGGATGGAAGTATTTTTTTATTTTTCAAATCTTTTGCGTTCCCTCGCAAATCTATTGCGTTCCCCCGAGAAACTTTGTGTTCCCACGCAAAACATTTGCGTTCCCTCGCAAAAAACTTTTGCCTTCCCTCACAAAGATATTTGCGTTCCCACACAAAACTTTTGCCTTCCCTCACAAAGATATTTGCGTTCCCACACAAAACTTTTGCCTTCCCTCGCAAAGATTTTTGCGTTCCCTCGCAAAAACTGATGTGAGCTTGGACAGACACCTTTTGTCTCAACGAAAAAATGATACCTTGTACCTTGTTGATTTCATCCGTAATCAGCTGCAGTCCTCTGGGCAACTTCATGGGTACCGATGGATGTACACCAAATGCAGAGAGAAGGGTCTGCGTGTAAGAAAAGAGGATTGGTGCTGAAGGAACTGGACCCTATAGTGAGGAGAGACAGACGTCTCAGATGGCTACTTTGCTTTGACCCTGGCAAAGGGTCTCATACGTTTGGGATTTGGACTCATGAGTTAAAACCATATGGCATTTGAGAGAGAGAGAGAGAGGGGGAGGGAGTTTTCAACTCACTTTATTTATATCATTACAACGTCAGCAAAACATCCAATCACATTATCCAAAAAAACTAAAATGAGGCAAAAATCAAGACTTACTGTAACATGGTAGTAAAGATTGACATTTCTTCCTCAAATTTAAAAATAGCTTCATCAAAACACCATTTATGCAAAAAACTTTCTAAATCATTCATCGTTTTATAGAACTTGAAATCAAACATAAAACTTGCTTTTACCAAATTTTTAAAGATAATAACCACATGGTTTCCTTCTCTACCATCTATTTTGTTTTTCCTGGTTACGTAAACAGCAAGTTTGGCTTGCCCAAATAAAAATTCACTATATTGCGCCACACTATATTTGGGTCCAAGAATCCAAATCTTAGGGAAAAAAAAATCTCCCCAAAATTAATGAAAAGAAAAGAAAACTTATCATACAATCTTGACCATTCTAAAAAACAATGAAAAATTGTCTCCTTCATTTAACAAAAAGCACAATCACTTGATATATTGGGGTTAATGCTCACAAATGCATTTACAGCAACTCTGCCATGTAAAACTCTCCATTGAATATCACCTGTGCGTTTTTCATTTGGTGGTTTGTATAAAACTCTCCAAACAGATTTAATTTAATCATCTAGTCCCAATCTCTCTCTCCACATTGTATCACGTTCTTTTAAATGTGCTTTATTTACAGTTTTTTTGGATTGCTTAAGCACGATTTTCAAAACAGGGCCTGTGTTTTCAAAACACTACACACAGTTAGCACAACCACACACCCAATTAGCAAAACACTACAGATCCTTTGCATAATTAAACACTCTTGTAAAAACTATACACTTCTGTTTAAAAACCACACTTTGTTACCATATGAAACACACACGTTTCACATTACTATACTCTGTTTGCACGAGTTACACTCTGCTGTGATAAACCTAAAACACTTTTAGCACTTCTACTTCCCTATGATTAGATACACAAAAGAAATTTATTTGAAATATATTTTCAGAGTATATTTTGGAATATATGCAAATATTTGAAATTGGCCCAATAAATATATTTCACACTTAACATCATATATTTTTGTTATATTTCAGAATATATTTCAATGTATTTGGAATATATGCCACATATATTTTTGACACTTTTGGGGACCCACACTGTAAAAAATAATTCTGTGGCTTAGTAAATATTACAGAAATTTTTAACTTTATTAACTTAATAAAATCTCTGAATATCGTTTATTTGATTGTTTGAGTTAAACATACCAAAATAATTGAGTAAAAATCCAACAGTTAATTTTATCTAAAATTTACAGATATATTTAAGTTTTTTTCAATAAAATGATTTAGTATTTGACTAACCAATTATTTCTTTATAATATACTTAATATATTTGTGAAATTTCTATCAAAATATTCGAGAATGTTGAATTAAACTGATCTGTTTCAAGAAACAAAAAAATTACTTAATTCAAATCAATATTATTAATATATTTAACACACTCTTAAAATTGAGTAAGTTTACTCAATTAAAACAACGCACCCCTCCCCCGCTCTCTGACCTGAGGACAGCTCGACGGTTGGTTGAGTGAGCGCGCGCTGTTTGAACTCTCCAGTCTCCAGACAACAGCTCTCTTCTCAGCGTCGCAGATTTGGTGCATTTCCTCTGTGAAATTCAGGTTGGTGTATGTTTTATTTTATCTATAAAATCTTTACTGTGCATATTTAATGCAAAACAACATACAGAGGCGTAATTTGACACACCTAAACGAGAGTCGCGCCTGTCTTTTTGCGTGATTGAAACGCTTTGCATAAACACACGACTTCATTCCTAATGATGATGAATATAATTATTATCATTTTGATGATAAAATGTCCTCAGAACTGTCACTGTTTGTTTATTGGCAGGTTGTGTCAGTCGCTCGCAGTATCTTTCGGCTGTGACTGAGTGAAACGCAGGACGGCGGTATGAAGTTCGAAGTTCACCCGCAGAGGCGAGTCCGTCTCCGGCGCGAGGACCAGCGCAGATTCGGTGGATATTGGATAACAGACTGGTTGATTACACTTGAATTAGGCTACCTGAATGTTTAAATATTTCATTTTTACTTGTTAAATAAGTTTAAATGCAGGCAAATACATGTTAAAAACAGTCTAAAATGTGCTGTATTGCTGTACTCATTGAAAATAAAGGCCAATGTAATGTATACTGCTGGTTGTCTGGAGTACTATTTTACAAAGGTTTAGAGAAAATAAAAAAATTAATATTACTCATTAATAAAAACAGTTAATATTACTCATAAATATTGTTTTTTAAATGTTTAAATGTTAAATTATTTCTACTCAATTTTATTTGTTAATGTACCAGATGCAGTTACTCAGATTTACTTAATTTTTGTACTTGCATTTACTCAATTCATACAGTATATTTCATTGATTTCACAGCTTTAAAATTTACTCAATTTTTTTGAGTGTAAAAATGTTTCACCAATAAAATTGAGTAAATAATAGTTAAACTTTTTACAGTGCATACAGAAAAAAAAACATTGAAAAATATTCTGAAATATAACAAAAAATATATGATGTTACAGTAAGTGTGAAATATATTTATTGGGCCAATTTCAAATATTTGCATATATTCCAAAATATACTCTGAAAACATATTTTACTGTAAATATATTTATTTTGTGTATGGGTACCATCAACAAAGTACAAATATAATGTAAATTCACCAAACACTACACAAGACCATGTTGCAGACTGAAGAAACTCATTTATTTCTCAACACGCCCAAAATGTTGACCTGGAGATTCATAATACTGTAACAAAATGTCACTTTACATATTGTACTGTAAGTTTACTGTAAAAAAAGAAGAAAAAAAACCTAGACATAGTCTCTTCGCCTAGCTGGATCTGGCCAGAGAATTTCATCAACATCGCAGGCAATGTTGTCATTAGCAAGACACCTTGGAAAGAAACGTCTTGAATGACTGCTGCTTTTTATAGTGCTTATACACCTGATTGGTGTGTCTACAATTAAGCAAACAAGTGTTTGCACACCTGATGACTGTGTTGAACCAATTGGTTGGACGGTGCGGTAATTTGACAGTCAGTGCTTTGGTATTGCAAGGAAGTGACTTCATGATAGATTTTTGTGTGTAAAGGCGGTCGAGACTAGAGATCGGTGGTGGACAGCAAATTCACATTTAAATGTAAGTATTATGTTTTCATTTATTTAAATGGCTAGCGAAACCGAGTTAAAGTTTATTATAAACTTCATCTTAACTCCTTCGTCACTATTGCGTGGCTTGTCAGGTAGTTTGAGGCAAAACTTGTGCTAATATTAGTTTAACGACCTATTTGTAATATTTGCACTAGTCTATCTCACTTGTGTATTAGGCTAAAAGAAATATGCTAAAGAAGTAAGCCCACAACAATGAAAAAGAAAAGCAGTTGATAAGGCAATGGGGTTTCACTTTTATGTGTTTTTGTAGTGCTGTCATGCAAGCTATGTGGTTTTAACCAAATTTGAGTATATAGAAATATGATTTCTTAAGTATTTTGTATGCATGTCTTGATGTGTCATATTTTGCAGTGTTAACAATGCACTTCAGATTGCACCCCTGTGTTAAGCTTTTTTAGAGCAATTCAGGAGAAAAAAAAAACACGTCTTTGCTGAAATGTATTGTGCTGTTGTTGTTAACAAGCCATGGTTAATTTGCTCTGCCCTTAGGATTGCAAGTGTCCTGGGACAGGTGAGGGTGTGAGTGGGAAACCCACTGCTGAAACTCGGCCCTGGTTTGTCCTCATGGCCCAGTTCAGCAGTGGGTGCCCACGGTGAGGAGGAGCCAGCACCAGCAGCACCAGCACCAGCACCAAGGCAGAGGCGAAGAGAGCAGGGAGAGTATGGACAGGCTGTTTTCTCTTCTTGAGAAAATGATTGATTTTTTTTTTTTTTCTACATATTCTTTAACTTTTTTCATTATTTTTTAAAACGAAAGAAAATCTGTACATTTTTTTTATGCAACTTTAAATGTGTAAATAAAAGAGAATGAATTGTTCTGGACATAATTTCTACTTGAAACAAACTCTTGTAGGCCTATACCTTTTTTTTTTTCAAATAAAATTGGTAAATGAAAATCATTTGTTCCATGGGCTACATTAAAGTACTTTTTCCAACTATTAACAACATACGTTAAACATCAAAATCAACAAACATTTACAGTACATAAAATAAGAAAAAAATGATGTAGACTTTTATTAGAATTTATTAGAATAATAATTAGACTTTCAAAAAGAGTAATTTCTGAAAAAAGTACTTTTAATAACAAGTTTTTAGTATCAAGAGTAAAACTAGAGGTATGTATTCTGCAGGGGAAAAAACTCCTTGTCAGGGTTTTTATTATAGTTTGTATTTATATTATGACATGCATTTTACTTCTGAATATTTTCAAGGTTGTTACATTATATACTTTTGTGTAGTTTAATGTAAAATCATATGTGAGGGGAAAAAAGGTACTTCAGTAGGTTACTTCACATTTGTACGTGAATATTTAATGAAATATGCAGTTCCGAAAATTACAGTCCCATATCAGTTTGAAAATTAAAGTCTCATATAAGTTTGATATGTCCCATATCAAAGGGCTCATCTGAAGCGCTCGGACCGGTCTAGCCTATGGAGGATTGTTCTTGTCGCCTGGCAACCGTGACAGCTGCCGATCACGAGCGCGAGAAATACTGGACTTTTTTTTATATTCAATTGGGTTTTATTTTCAAACAGGGCTAAACCGAAAATACATGACCTGGCAGCGCCAGGGCTGAAACATCCTCACCATGTCCTCCAGTAAAATATAAAACATAAAAATGACAGTAGCCAATTCTGGCTCCATAGCTGTTTACTCAATTAGGCTATATCAAATGAATGATCAGGATGGCAGCTGTCCTCTCGCACCGTTGAGGAGCGGTGATCAGAAACACCTGGTTGCGCAATTAGGAAATCCTATGAAGGCTACATGGTGCGTCCTTCGAGGACGCATAGGCTGCATCCTTGAAGTCTTCAGTCCTTCGAAGGATGCAGCCTTCACATTGAGACACAGCTATTGTCTCCTCGTTTCTCTCCTGTTTTACAGGTGGGTAATTGTATAAAAACACCTCAGAAGTAGCATTTATCTATGCTGAAATGTATGTGAGATATGAGTGAACTGTTTTTAGTGAAATGAGTTTCAATAGGGTCTGTTTTTGATTTAGTTTGAAATGAGTTGAAACGAGAGGGCAAAGTCCAACAGAGTAACGGTCGAGAGACATTACTAGAGATCAAGTCAGCTCAACACACACTTTCCTCGTGTATATATATGTACATGAAGATATTTTTTTGAGCTTGTAATGTTAACAGATATGTTTAGCATGTCAGTTTCCCACCATCTGTTGGAAATGTTTTTTTGCTCAATGAGTTTATACAAAAATGTTTACAGTTTAAAACGAGGTTAACAGTTACACTTTAATCACTTTATGAGTTCTGAGCATGATTTTGCAGTACTGTATTAACATGATACTGATAAAATACTGTGAATGGAAGATTCTAAGTATCTAAAAAAAAGCTGGTGAATATTACCATTGTCTTTACATTTCATTTTGATAAATAGTATAAAATACAAGCATGAAGAGTAAGTGAACATGCATTTGGTGGCAAGAGGTTTATTTTAATATGGATTTTGCATTGACATGGACACTGAAAATTCATTGTAATGTTAAAAAGACACTGAACATATAATATGTGAAACATACAATGATACTTAACAATAGAGATGTGATTGCTGAAGAAAATTCAGAAAATAAATTCCTGTTTTACAGGAATTAATCTGTTATCAACGGTGCCGTTGCTACGGTACCTGTTACATTGTGACATTTAAATTGTTTTTTAAAGATCATTTTTGTTGTTCAATTTAACAATATATTTCTTGCAGTTCAAAGCGTCAAGTGTCTTGTATTTATCTTGGACTTATATTCATTCCTCATTTTTAGTTTTTCTTAGATTGTTTCCTTAAACCACTTGGCATGGTTGGGCTTAGATAGGCCTTGCATGAATTGCCCAGTTAGGACCCACATAAGATCCTTACAGAGCCCACTTTAAGCCCATAGGGGCATTCACGGTTGAATCCTTGTGCAAGCCCACTTTAAACCCCTTTAGGCAGGTGGGGCCCAAATGGGTCTGACATGAATTACCCAGTTAAGACCCACATAAGACCATTACAGGTCCCACTTAAAACCCATCTGGGCATCCACGGCTGGCCCCCGTGTGGATCCCAGGTGCAAGCCCATTTTACAGTTTTTTTTCAATCGCTAACAAGCGCTTACCCATACTTCAGATACTTTTTCTAAACTCTTAACACAGACTCACACCTACAAAACACAATTGGCCAAATGGTTAATTGCCTTCTCAAAAACACATTTAGTTAAATATATACTAACTCTTCATTTCAAAACAGAACACATGTTTCTCTGCACACACTAACTTTACCAAAACACTGGAAATCTGACTCAAAATGAAAATTTTCTGTCAAAGAATAACACTTGTTTTCACTTCACAAGGTACATGCACTCAATCAAAGTACACCAGGTTTCAAAATACTGGCTATTGGTGACATTACTAAAACTGCATAGATTTTTATGTTTCAGTTTTACAGGTATTTGCATGCAAAACGTGCAATCCACCGTTTTACACTAAATTCTTGGTTGGGAACTGTCCACATGTACAGTACTGTTCACATTCATAAGCATTCCAGTAAAAAGCAAATCAGTTTTTATTCCTTTACTGTTTACTACAGGAGGTACAGTAGAAACACGGTTTGATAGAACAGAAAAAGTTTTACAGTATTGCTTACAGTGAACAAAATATCCATGAAACACACAAGAGGAGGGGGGGGGGGGGGGACAAAACCCCCCACAAAATTACTGTATCTAATCTCTGCGATCTTTAGGGTTAGGCCACATGTTTTCATCAAGATCACATCTGATATCATCCAAGGCGATGCACCTGGGATAAAACTGCTTGGTATGTCGGATCCACCCTTGGAGCCAGCATCCATGGCTTCAAAGAGGGACATCTGGTCATGTGGCTGATGGTCATACAGTAAACCTTCCACCTTCACATTACATTTTGTCCAGGTTGACGCCTTTTGGCCAGATTGAATCCTGCCTCATCTATATGTATATGAATTCATAACTCTCAAAACAAAGTTTATGTAAATCATGTCATTACTGTATACTATACTGTAACCTATTACTGTGTAGGTTACCTACTTGCAAAGTGCAAAGCTTATAGAACTGGACATTGAATTGAATATACAGTACACTATACCTGGACATATTGTCGTTGTAGCTCCTTGACTCTCACTGATATATTGTTTTTGAACTGATATCATTGCAGAAGCAGAGGTTTTTATAAACTTTCATATTGTGAAATATTAGTACAATTTGAAATAACTGATTTCTGTTTAAAAATATGTATGTCATGTAATAAATTGTGTAAAATGTAATTTATTCCTGTGATGAAAAGCTGAATTTTCAGCATCATTACTCCAGGAAGATGCATATGGACTCGAAAAGCTTGTTTCTTCATGACATTGTTCAAAAGCAACACATTTTGCTAGCAATCAAAATCACATTTTGCTAAAATCATGAAATGTACAAAAATGGTAAAAGTTAATGTAAATGGTAAATAAATAAATGCAGTCCATACTGTATCTAAGGTTTGGAATATTGTTTTTGCTATTGTGGGATGTTGTGTGTTAACATTTGTAAATACTACAAAAACAATCCATCATTTTGTTGGGAGGTATAGCTTGTCTGTTAAGAAAATGTAAGCATTATGGAAATGTGTTCACTGACTGCATATTGTGTGAAAACGACAAGAAATGTGTGAATGGTATGGCCACAAAAGACCGATGCTGTGCTAATTGTGTTTAGAGTTTTGAAAATGTGAACACTGATTGGACAAACGCTTGTTAGCGACTGAAAAAAACTGTAAACGCCCTTTAAGCAGGTGGGGCCCAAATGGGTCTGTCATGAATTGCCCGGTTAAGATCCCACATAACACCCTTATAGATCCCTTTTAAAGCCCATCTGGGCATCCACGGCTGGATCCTGGGTGCAAACCCACTTTAAACCCCTTTGGGTAGGTGGGGCCCCAATGGGTCTGGCATGAATTGCCCAGTTAGGACCCACATAAGACTCTTACAGAGCCCATTTAAAGCCCATCTGGGTAGCCATGGTTGGATCCCGGGTGCAAGCCCACTTTAGACCCATTTGGGCAGGTGGGGCCCAAATGGGTCTGACATGAATTGCCCAATTAAGACCCATGCAGTACCCTTACAGGTCCCACTTTTAGTATGTCTGGGCTTCCACGGCTTGCCCCAATGTGGATCCCGGGTGCAAGCCCATAATGGGGCCCACATTTGCCGCCCATGAAGCCCTCATCTGGGCCCCACATGTCATTGCTGGCTGGGTATGTTAAGTGTGTTTAGTGTTTTGCAAATCACTGTGAGTAGAGTTTTGCAACAAGTGTGAGGTTGACAATGTGCTTATAGTTGTGCAAATATGGGCTGATGTTTTGCTTCTTGAGTGTAAGGTTTTGCTAATAGTGTACTACTTTTAATTTTAGTGTGTAAGCAATCCAAAAAAACTGTAAAACCTTTACAAGACATTTATACAACACTTTACTCTAAACATATTGCAAACTTAACCCTTCTAGCCTGCTCAGGTTCAGAAAAGGTCTAGGAAGCCCTTTGAGATTGGGACTAAAAGAAATACTTGGAAAGGGACCGACCGCAAACCTAGATGTGAGGCCATGGACTGAGCATTATTTAAACCAGGACCAGTGACATCATATAAATGATGCATTTTTAACGTCTTAGTGGTAATTAAACAATGAAGCAGTCCAGGTGTAACTTCACAAGTAACATCAAACCATGCTCCATGCACAAGAGGTTTCTCCAAAAGCTAGTACAACGAGGAAGTCGCCTCCAATCTCCGTTTTTCAAGTAAGTCCCAAACTTGAAAAAGTCCCTTATAAAAAGGAGTCAATCACCATCAATCAGAGTTCAGTCTGCCAGCTTGATTAAAAATAACATCAGCCACTTTTCTCCAGACTAGATCCTTAGGTCCTGTAAGGTACCTTTGAATAAAAAGAGGTCGAAAGGCTGCCTCCCTGCTGGGCAAATGGATAAGTCCTTGACCTCCTTCATCTCTGGGTAGAAAAAGTATGCTTTGCGGTATCCAATGAAAAGTGCTCCAAAAATAGTCCGCCGTACTGGCTTGAATTTTACTCAAAAGTCCATTTGGAGGATCAATGCTGGCCAAACAATGCCACAAAACTGAAGCCACCAGGTTATTAATTATTATAACCCTCCCTCTAAAAGACATTTTTGGCAAAAGCCATTTCCATTTTTCCAATCGCCCCTTTACTTTTTCTAAAACTCATTCCCAATTTTTGCTTAACATTGAAACGTTGCCAACATATAGGCCTACTCCTAAATATTTTAACCCATCTATTTTCCAGGACAAACCACCTGGCAGTTTAGGAAGACCATGGGACCATTTATCACTTACTATGGATTCACCTTTGGACCAATTACAGTTTTTCTCGATTGCTTCAACACATTTCTTGAAACTATGCCTCATATTCTCAAAACAGTAAACACAAATCCATAACATCTCACCCAATTCCCCAAACATCCCCTTTTTTCAGGTCAAAATGAAGCTCTACACTCAAAACCATTCACTCTTGTTGAAAAACCAAACTTTGCCCTCAGACATCACACACAAGCCCTCACAAACACACACACACCACAAAATAGTCTTACACGCTTGTGCAATAAATTCAAAATGACATTTCCAAAACTGGTAAGTTATGTTGCTTGTGTGTAGAGTTTTGCAGTGACAGTTCAACAAATCTGACTTAGTGTCAAAACAGGGGAATAGTGTTTATAGTTTAGGGAAATGGGTGTGCTTTTTTGATAAATGGCATTATGGTTTTGAAATTTTAGCTCAAAAGCCTGGTTATAGTGTTCACTGGTTAAGAAATCAAGAAAAACAACAAAGTGTACAGAGTTGGGCTGCTTATTAGCCATTAAAAGCATAGTGACAACAGTTTACATTATGTATTAATCATTTAAACTACTGTCCAATAAAGTCTAGTAAGCATATATTGACAATCATAAATTCAAACTTCACACATATGATATTTGTCAACTAAAAATGCAGACAATCAAATGCGATCATTTGTCCTGTTCCTGATAGCTGTGGGTCCAAATAATGCCACAATTTTAAATAAATGTCCCCTCAAAATAAATATCTTCTTTAAGAACTCTGTTACTCAAGCTATTTTAATAAATAAATAATTAAACAAAATAATAAGATTAAAAAACGAAAATAAGTTTATCAGTTACTACAAATCAAGCTTTGATCCAAAACTCTTTTTTTTAATCTTATGAATTTTGTCTGTTTAATTTTGATGTTATGTAATGCTTATTGTTATAAAAAAAATCTAATCAAATTAGGGGTTTTAACATTTAGACATGTCTCAAGTTTGGTATATGGTTGCAATTTTTTTGCAAACCTCAAAAAAAATAAAACAACTCCATAAAGTATTTAGTTTGACATTTATCTTCACAGTCAGCATTTTCTGAAGGTTCAGCACTCTTTTTTCAATTACTATTTAAAAATGATGCATTTCTTAAAGAGCTCCAGGCCCTGTTTTGAACATATTCATTGAATGTGCCAAGAATCTGTTATCACATGACAACCATTTGCAAATAAAGTTAAAGACCTTTGAGTTTAACAATTCAGCGTTTACAAAAAGTCAACACTGTAAGATCCAGTAAATGACATCCAGCCTTTCCAACTTTTTTTTTTTTTTTTCTAAGAGACAACAACAATTTAAGTACAGGCAAATACTTTAAGGGTCAAACTCTTCTTCTGTCTCTCTTTTTTGTCAGTTTAATAGATTGCTCAATTCTAATGGAAACATTTTGCAATGGGAGTTACATATTCATTTTGCATTACAATGTCCAAAAGTTAAAAAGTGTTGTGAATCTTCTTCAATCTCAATCTTTTCTAATGCTCTGTCTTTCATCACATAATGTACTTTATAATTTGATTCAAGAAGAACATGATCCAGTGAAAAACATTAACAGATTAAGCTACAGATTTCAGATTCAAACATGGCAATTATTCTGGAACCTGCCCTTTGCATAAATATGACTCAAGAAGTCTGAATTCTCTAAAGTAAATTGTATTTTGGTGTGTCTAAATGACAAATGGGAATTGCTGCATCAGATAAGATTTTCTTTTTTCATTTACAGTGGTCATGTGTAAGCAAAACCGTTCTTTGACTTTGGTAAATGATTAACTTGTTGATCCCCAAACAGTATCAGTATCAGAGTATCAGAGACAGACCAACAAAGATACTTGTGAATTGAGATCAAAATGAGAGCTCCCGTAAAACTCCTCGGCTTCTTCTTTTGGTTGTTTTTCTTTAATTGTGGCCAATGTCAAGGTAAGTGCTTTTTGTTGTTTTTTGTACTTTTTTTTTTTTTTTTTCATGTAGATTTTATTGAAGTGAACATGAATGTTATATTATACGCACTTCCCAAAACATTTAACTGTAGCTCTAGAGAGTGTTGACTAGTTGTGCAAGTACTTCAGCATTTAATGTGTCGTTGTGTGATGTTTGTGCTTCTCATAATATCTTTGAAAAAACATTAAATATGAAAACATAAAACCAGTTTAAAAATCTTAATATGCTGATATTGAAACAGTGATAGTGAACTGCATGACAGGTCATATCAGATTATATTGTACTTAAAAAAATAAGTAAAAAATACTTTCAAAAATATATAAAAAAGTGTAAAAACATTGTGTTCACAGTTTTTAAATGAAACGCAAATGAAATCAATCAGAGCTCATGGGTGGGATAATAATGTCCCTTTCTACGAGTTTATGCTTCCTTGGAAGTTTTTGTTTTTGTCTTTGAATTTGCCTTTATCTTGAACATTTTCAATATCCAATCAAATCATTATACATCTGCATAATGACGACTCAAAAATATATGAGATCAGAATTTTTATGTTTTTAAACTGTTTCCTCGCAGCAAAGCAGAGATCGTGCCGTGATCTATTTGTGGAAAACGGGTTCACATACAGCCACCCCTCCAATGAAGAAGAAATATTTTACTCCTGCAACACGGGTTATAAACCCTTCACTGGGAACTGGTGGGATTCAGTGACATGCAGCAAAGGCTCTTGGTCTGAAGAACCTCGGTGCATCCGTGAGTTTTATTATTGTCAGTCTCAGGTGTTAGACGAATGATAGTGTACTGAAATGTGTTTCCTGTTTTCTGTCTTTACAGGGGAGGAAGAATGTGGTGCTTTTCCCAGTGTTCACCATGGAAAACTAAAGCAAAGCCTTCATGGAACTGTTGAAGTGGAATGTGATCCAGGGTTCATATCAAGTCAAACCTTCATAACATGTATCAATGGTATATGGAAGAAACCAGTTTGTGAGGGTGAGCTTCTCGAACTCTTATTGTATTTTTGTGAGGAGCAGCGACAGCTTATAGTGGAAAATATAATCTATTGACAATGTTAATCTCAGTCTGATTGGAGGTCATGAATTTCCATACATTTCTTTTTTAGTGGGTGGGCATTGTGTCATTCCTCCAAAGGTGGAATATGCATTCATAACATCTAAACCTGAAGAATTTTATGCACATGGATCTAGTGTAACATATGAATGTCGAAGCTCATATTTAATGAATGGGGAAAAAACTGTTTTCTGCCGCAATGAAATTTGGGGGAAACCACCAACATGTGAAGGTAAGATTTTGATTGGTGATGATAACTGACTTTTAAAACGTCTTACAGATTAGTAAAAAAAATAAAAAAATCTTGTATGTGAAAATGAAGAGAGACTGTTAGATATTTGACCACAGATAATTTGTGGTGGGGACAATAATAATTATAAAATCAATTTGCTTTGAAGACTCAGTAAAATCATAATTTGAGTTTAGTCGTGCACTAGATTAATATGTTATTGTAATGTTAAACATTATCAGTTTTAGCTGATATATGCTGGATGACTCATCCTGCGCTACACAGTTTTACGTCCAATCAAATGCTCTCTAGAAACAAAATCAAATGAGTGTTTTAGTGCCATTGTGCTATAATCCTTTCTTATAAAAAAGTTTTCTAACCTGAGAAAAAGGATTGAGAGATTTAAAAATGGTCACAATAATCCTTGGTGAAATCGCTAAACCAAATGATGATAGCAACTCTTTAAATAAAGTAGTAGGGACACTAAGTATAATGTACACACCTGAATGCATCTGAAGCTATTAATGAGGGAAATCTAACTCCACAGTCTCTCTCCACATTCTTGTTTTGTTTTTTTGGCACATGAGAAAGATACGAGTATGAAAATAAAGAAATTCTGAGACACAAGTGCATAGAGCTATTCAATGAAATTCCAGAAGAAAGTGGAGTGAAAATTTAAGAGAGTCACTTAAAATTGAATGAATCAAAAATCACATTTACTTACATAATGGTAAAAGAGTACTAGATACATGAAAAACATCAGCTGGGACTGATGGTGAATTAAGTGGAAAAATGTAATTTGTTTTATTAATTTATTTGTATCACAAATCTCTCACAAGCTAACAGACCTTAGTCAGGATACCATTATATTGTATATTGTATTATATTATCTTGAATTTTTCATGAGGTTGTTAGGGATAGATGTACAGTATACTCCATTTTTAGCTCAGTTTTCTTGGCTGTAACGCTGCTTGTTGAATATATGACAAAAATGTTGTTATGCTAAACCACTACTTTTGCAAAAGTAATTAGCATAGTTACTCTTGAACACTGGGCCACAAAAGGTATAAAAGCTTCTGTGTGGATAAATATGTGATCTAATGTCTGCTTTCTCTAGAGGTAACATGTCCTCTAAACACAGCAGTGGAAGACTTAAAAATAGAGCGATTACCTGATATTGAGGGTTCAGTCAAACCTGGACACAAGTTAATGTTTTCATGCAATGGACAAGAGCTGATATTAAAAGGACAGAGTGAAATCTCCTGCTTGCCAAATGGAGAATGGAGCAGCCCTTTCCCTAAATGTGAAGGTAAGGACACAGACGACAAAAGCCTTGGATTGGACAAAGATAGATCAATGACAGATCTGTTGTTCACATGGAGGATGTTTGATTTATCAAATCTTTATGTTCTTTAGAGGTAATGTGTGTCGCAAACCTGCCAGTAAACATGAGATCAGACGGACACCCGGGGCCTGAGGTTTCAATCAGACCTGGACGCACAATAACTCTTTCATGTGTTGGGAAGGGATCAGAATTACAAGGACGGAAAAAAATCTCCTGCTTGCGAACTGGAGAATGGGACGAGCCATTTCCTAAATGTGTAGGAGGTAACCCTTAAGAACATAAATATATGGGAATATACTGCAAAATATAATGTGATATATTACATAATACATTTCCATAAATGGGAAAGTAGTCCTTATATTTTTCAATATACTGCAATATATGCATTGACCATGTATGGCTATATATTTATACATATAAAATATTTAGAAATTAAGGCAAAAACAGCATTACATGTAATATTCATAAAGTTGTATCCTTTATTGTGTACATATATTTCACATGCATGTTCCCATATAAATGTGAATGTATGTACACGCATATATACACACATTCACGGAATGAGTTGCGGCAGATTTCTAGTTCCCAGCATGCTTTGCTACTGACTGTAAAAGAAGAGTACATTTTACAATTAAGTGTTATTTCATGTGTTTCTGCTATTTAATGTTCTGTTATTTTGGAATGTAAAAGGTTTTCTGTTATGTGTTTTGGGGTTATTGTGCTGAAGAGTAGAGCCTGTGGTTAGGTTGACAATAATTGGCAAAACACCATTAAGACTATGAGCCCTATCATACACCCAGCGCAATGTAGCGCCAGGCAAATGTTTTGACGGCCTGCGCCGCATTGTTTAAATAGCATATGTGCACCCATGTGCGTGCTGGTCTGAAGGGAATGGGAGATAAGACTCTGATTAGTTTAAGTTAACGCACGTAAAGCCTAAAACACACCCATTACTCATTAAGAGAATAGGGACAACCCTCTTAGACCATACGCCGGGCGTGCCGACCACTTTTCCCGTCGTTAAACTAGCAAAAGTGGATTTGGACACGCACTAAGTGCACTTGCGCCATGCACTTTAGACCATGCGTTAGATCGTTAAAATAGGGCTCTATATGTTACTATATTTAAAAAGTAATGGCTGTGCACTCCTCTGCACAGTGAATAGTGTCTTTGCTAAATACTTTAGTACATGCAGGTGTGCATGTGTTTTTTTAATTATTTTTATTTTATTTTTAGATTGAAAATATGAAACATTTAAATAATTATAAAATATAAGAAAAGTAATACATTATATATTTCTCTATAAAGCCTATGTGTGTTTATACTGCATGAGTAAATATATCTGCAATATATTTATTCACATGCATGCCGTACCATATCTTACATCTATATATTATGAAGTGTACTGAATATAAAATTACAAACATTATGATATAATAGTAAATATATTGTCACATATTTACATTCACATATAAGGCAATTCCTTATGTATTTTTCAATATATGGTGATATATTAGCACAATATATTATTCTGAACATTTTCAAATATGTCATTAAATCGTTTAATATACTGATCATTCATATATAACGAAATATATTTTCTTTGCATAAGGTAAGGTTCACAGGTTTAGTTGAGTTTTATTAGCAGTGTTTGCAAGCATCACTATTGCTCATATTAAAGCAAATGCTCAACTTTGATACATAATTCATCAACACATCATCTCTCTTGATTTGGGCCAAGAAGATGTCCTAGCAACCACCCAGAATAACCTAGCAACAGCATAGCTACGCACTAGCACTGTGGCGATGAGCTTTACATGCATAACCGCAACTTCTGACTCAAATTTAGATTTGGTTATAATATATTATATAGAAATATCCACAGATCTCTTCAATACAGACAGGCATTTTTTAAAACATTTAAAAGAAGACCCCAAATTCTCATTTTAGTAATGTTCATTACATAAAATCATGTTCTATGGTTGAAGGTCATAAAAAGGCTTGTGGCTAATATTGAGGTTTATTAATGTCATTTGTCAATTTTTGTGGTGATCTAAAAATAAAAAAAATAACTTTGCTTTGCCTTCAGGGAAATGTGAGCGACCACCACAAGTAGACTTTGCAGATACAACAGAAATGACAAAACCTGAATACAATTCAGGGGATAGTGTTGAATACGTCTGCTTTAATAAATACACACTGGATCAGCGTCACCCCTACTCCAAATACATGACCTGTGAACAAGGCGAATGGAGAGGGAATATTAAGTGTTTGAGTAAGTATGAACACTAAACCATACATCAAAGGCATGTAAGGCTTTTCTAACTGTATTTTTTTTTTTTTTTTGTAAGTTTGATGTAATCTTGTAGTTGTTCTGGTTCTGATGAATCAATGAATGTATATTGTAACAGTGACAGTGAGATGTTGTTTGTTTCAGAGCCTTGTTCAGTGACGGTGGAGGAAATGGATAAAAGAGGTATAGAGCTGCGATGGGGTGGACGGCAAAAGATATTCTCACCACATGAGGATAAAATCACCTTTGCATGTCAGTGGGGCAAATATTTAATAGGCAGTATCCCCCTAATACAATACTGTAATGATGGAGAGATGAATTTGCCTGAGTGTGTGAGACAAGGAGAATAAAACATCACTGATGCATCAGCTGTACTACTAATAAAAAAAATACAAATAAAAAATCTAAATAAATCCTTTTTCCCAATTCAGTTTCTCTGTTTTGAATTCTTGCAATTAAAACTAAATGATAAAAGCAACATGTTTACAGTTTTTTTTCTGATGACTTACAGTTTTTTACAATCGCTATGACAGTTTTTTCAATACATTTAACAAGTTTCCTAAACTCTTAACACAGTTAGCACTACATCCGCCTGTGTAAGCTATACTATTAACACATTTCTTGTTGCTTTAACACAAAATGCATACAATTAACACAAATTTAAAATGCTTGAACTTCTTTTACACACAAGCTCAAACAAGACCAAAACAATGGATTTCTACTGCCAAATTTACCAGTGCTTTAACACTGTATGTCAGAACAGATAACACCATGTTCTAAACCTAACCTTACAGGCTAAAGTCAAGGTAAACCGCTGTTTATATTGTGAACTGAAACACAAATATATCCCCTGTATTTTATTCTATTCTTACTGAGAAACAGCTGATTGAATTATGCAAATAATTAGAAGATCTTTTTATTTATTTATTTATTTTTATTCTTCTGGTGCTTTTTCTGTTCGTATATTTTGTATTTTCACATTATTCCATTGCTAGTGAGAAACAGCTGATTGAAGTTATGCAAATATGGGACAATGTGGCATTCCACCATTCCCGTCTAGTCACAGCCTGGTTTGACGCCCATCAGAGGATGATGTCCATTTTCCTTGCCCCTTACTTCCCTTTCCTCAACCCCATTGAGGAGTTTTCTCAGCCTGGAGATGAAAGGTTTCTGACCATCGTCCACAGGACCAAATGTCCCTCCTGTATGCAAAAGATGCTGCATACAAGACATCACAGCTGAACACTACCAGGGGTGGATAAGGCATGTTACTGTAAAAGATTCTTCCCAAGATGCCTTGCCAGGGAAGATATCAGGTGTGATGTGGATGAGAACGTGGACAAATGCAGAAGACCGGGCAGATTAGAAGATGGCCTTTTCTGTATGTATTTTTTGTATTTTCACATACAGTAATACTGTAAATGGCAGCTATATTGCATATTTTTGTTATCTTTGTTATCTGTCCTTTTGCAAATACAGTTTTTTACGATTGCTATGACAGATTTTTCAATACTTTTAACAATTTTCCAAAACTCTTAACACAGTTAGCACTACATCCGCCTGTGTAAGCTATACTATTAACACATTTCTTGTTGCTTTAACACAAAATGCATACAATTAACACAAATTTAAAATGCTTGAACTTCTTTTACACACAAGCTCAAACAAGACCAAAACAATGGATTTTTACTGCCAAATTTACCAATGCTTTAACACTGTATGTCAGAACAGATAACACCATGTTCTAAACCTAACCTTACAGGCTAAAGTCAAGGTAAACCGCTGTTTATATTGTGAACTGAAACACAAATATATCCCCTGTATTTTATTATATTCTTACTGAGAAACAGCTGATTGAATTATGCAAATAATTAGAAGATCTTTTTTTTTTTTTTTATTATTCTTCTGGTGCTTTTTCTGTTTGTATATTTTGTATTTTCACATTATTCCATTGCTAGTGAGAAACAGCTGATTAAAGTTATGCAAATATGGGACAATGTGACATTCCACCATTCCCGTCTAGTCACAGCCTGGTTTGACGCCCATCAGAGGATGATGTCCATTTCCCTTGCCCCTTACTTCCCTTTCCTCAAACCCATTGAGGAGTTTCCTCAGCCTGGAGATGAAAGGTTTTTGACCATAGTCCACAGGACCAAATGTCCCTCCTGTATGCAAAAGATGCTGCATACAAGACATCACAGCTGAATACTGCCAGGGGTGGATAAGGCATGTTACTGTAAAAGATTCATCCCAAGATGCCTTGCCAGGGAAGATATCAGGTGTGATGTGGATGAGAACATGTGGACAAATGCAGAAGACCGGGCAGATTAGAAGATGGCCTTTTCTGTTTGTATATTTTGTATTTTCACATACAGTAATACTGTAAATGGCAGCTATATTGCATATTTTTGTTATCTTGCAGAAATGTCCTGTTGCAAATAAAGCCGTTACAGCAGTAATTCTGTCTCTGTCTTCTTTTTTTCATAAACCATACATTCCATAAAGCTACTCTAAGAAGGGTCATTTATTTTGTTGTATTGAATTTCTGCTGCAAAAAAAACAACAAAATGCATTTACATTACAAACAAAACAAAAATGTAGAGAGACTTCAAAAGAAACTGCAGTGCAAAACACAATCTATGATCAATACAATATCTATAGATATAATAGATAGTATAATATATATATAGAATAATATGTCTGTTGTATAAGGGCAGACCTGACACATATAAAATAATGCAGTTTCTGTAATTCCATCTGATGTTAGTGTTTTTTATGACATTGTGCTATGATTGACTAAATGTTCCTGGTGGAAGAGAACATGTGTTAATGTTTTGGTAGACATGGTGTATTGTGTTAGTGTATTATTGTATTTTGAAAATTAGTTTTGCAGTTTAGTTTATAATGTGTGATTTTGAGCATGAAATTAACCGTTTTGCCAATTGTGTGTTTTAGGTGTGTTGGTGCGTTAAGAGTTTAGGAAACTTGTTAAATGTATTGAAAAATCTGTCATAGCGATTGTAAAAAACTGTAAAGCCGTTACTGCAGTAATTCTGTCTCTGTCATCTTTTTTTCATAAACCATACATTCCATAAAGCTACTCTAAGAAAGGTCATTTATTTTGTTGTATTGAATTTCTGCTGCAAAAAAAAAAACAACAAAATGCATTTACATTACAAACAAAACAAAAATGTAGAGAGACTTCAAAAGAAACTGCAGTGCAAAACACAATCTATGATCAATACAATATCTATAGATATAATAGATAGTATAATATATATATAGAATAATATGTCTGTTGTATAAGGGCAGACCTGACACATATAAAATAATGCAGTTTCTGTAATTCCATCTGATGTTAGTGATTTTTATGACATTGTGCTATGATTGACTAAATGTTCCTGGTGTAAGAGAACATGTGTTAATGTTTTGGTAGACATGGTGTATAGTGTTAGTGTATTATTGTATTTTGAAAATTAGTTTTGTAGTTTAGTTTATAATGTGTGATTTTGAGCATGAAATTAACCGTTTTGCCAATTGTGTGTTTTAGGTGTGTTGGTGTGTTAAGAGTTTAGGAAACTTGTTAAATGTATTGAAAAATCTGTCATAGCGATTGTAAAAAACTGTAAGCACATTTGTTGTAACTATTGGCTATTTTTGCAAAACTCTACACACAAATAAGAAAACCTTTCACCAAATCAGCAAAACATTGTAGTTCTCTTGCATAAGCTAATAAACCTTGCTTAACTCTTCAAACCTTCGTAAAAATGGTATTTTTGTATCAAACAGTTAACACAAGCCATTACATTAATAAGCACACAATGCGCCAACTACACACTGATGGTATGAATAAAAAACACATCTGGCTTTTGCTTTCTCTGTGCACAAGGTAGGCTATGTCAGTTTGAGGTCATGCTTTTGTCATAGTTCTGTAAACATACAGGGATCCAAACTTCAAGTATTGGTGTTTATTTACACACATCAAAACAAACACAAGTGTTTTTTTTTTTCAAGTCAAAAGACAAAATAGTAATTTCACTGAAAATAAAAATAAAAATCAGTCTACATCATGTCGTCTCTCTGGGTCCGGCCACAAAATTTCGTCTACATCACATGCAATGTCCTCTAGTCCAAGGCACCGGGGAAAATATCTTCTGGAATGGCGTATCCAGGCCTGACATGATGCCTGGTCAATATCCCCACATGCCTCCTCCATTGCCTGTAAAAGAGCTATGCAGTGATGGGGATGACGGTCATAGACCTTCCAGCGCCAGGCAGAGAAGACCTCTTCAATTGGATTCAAGAATGGAGAGTATATGGGGGAGGTTGAGTACAGTGAAGAGTGGGTGATCTGTAAACCAGTTGCAGACCAAAGCAGCCCTATGGAAACTAACATCGTCCCATATGATGACGTATCTGGTCTGCTCTGGTCTCTGAACATTAGTGAGCATGTCATGTAAGGTGTCCAGGAATGTAATAATGTGTGCAGTGTTATATGGGCCTAGGGTTGCATGATGGTGAACAACCCCATTTTGACTTATAGCTGCACATATAGTTATGTTACCACCACGTTGTCCTGGGACATTGATTATGGCACGGTGTCTAATAATGTTCCTGCCACGTCTCCTTGGTTAAAACCCGACTCATCCACAAAGAGAAGCTCATGACCCATGGCATCTGCCTCTATAGCTCCATCACTCTCTGGACAAGACAAACCAAATGCAGCACAGCAGGCCCATGCACAGCACTACAGTATGCACTTCCAGATTCAGTACCAATGATACTATAGCTTACCTGCACATAGTCATATCGCAGTTGTTTTACACGTTCACTGTTTCTTTCAAAAGGGACTCTGTAGATTTTTTTCATTCGGATTCTGTTGCGGGCAAGTACACGAGATAATACAGAAATGCTCACATTGTGTATGTTTTGGAAGGTGGTGTCATCCTCAGTTATGCGCTGCTGTATTTCTCGTAGCCTTATGGAATTATTTGCAATCACCATATTGACTATATGGGTCTCTTATTCTGCAGTGAACATTCTTCCTCTGCCCCCAGCATCTGGACGTCTATCAATTCTGTAAAGTAACAATTTCAGTATTTTTACATGTATGGTATTGTTGTCTTTCTCATTAGAGTATGGCAGTGCTACAAAACTTAGTGCAAAGTGACTGTACTAACCGATTCTCATTTCGAAATGTCCTTATGATGCTTGCTACAGTGTAGCGGCTCAAGTTAGGCTGAACCCGTTGGCCAGCTTCCCTCAGGGTCATTCCATGGTTGATTACATGGTCCACTTCTGTAGCTCTGATGTCATCAATAATTCTATTTCTTCCTCTTCTTACCCTTCCTCTTCCCCCTCCTCATCCTCCTCTTGCTCCTCCTTGTCCTCTTCCTCTAACTTCACCTCCGTGCCCTTGTCGTCCTCTCCTTCTCGCTTCTTCACCTCCGTGTCCTCTTCCTCCTCCTCTTCCTCCTACTTCTTTACCTCTGTGTCCTCTTCCTCCTCTTCTTCCTCCTACTTCTTCACCTCTGTATCCTCTTCCTCCTCCTCTTCCTCCTACTTCTTCACCTCTGTGTCCTCTTCCTCCTACTTCTTCACCTCTGCGTCCTCTTCCTCCTCCTCTTCACCTCCGCGTCCTCTTCCTCCTCCTCTTCCTCCTACTTCTTCACCTCTGTGTCCTCTTCCTCCTCCTCTTCCTCCTACTTCTTCACCTCCGCGTCCTCTTCCTCCTCCTCTTCCTCCTACTTCTTCACCTCTGTGTCCTCTTCCTCCTCCTCTTCCTCCTACTTCTTCACCTCTGCATCCTCTTCCTCCTCCTCTTCCTCCTACTTCTTCACCTCTGCGTCCTCTTCCTCCTCCTCTTCACCTCCGCGTCCTCTTCCTCCTCCTCTTCCTCCTACTTCTTCACCTGTGTCCTCTTCCTCCTCCTCTTCCTCCTACTTCTTCACCTCCGCGTCCTCTTCCTCCTCCTCTTCCTCCTACTTCTTCACCTCTGTGTCCTCTTCCTCCTCCTCTTCCTCCTACTTCTTCACCTCTGCATCCTCTTCCTCCTCCTCTTCCTCCTACTTCTTCACCTCTGCGTCCTCTTCCTCCTACTCTTCCTCCTCCTCTTCACCTCCGCGTCCTCTTCCTCCTCCTCTTCCTCCTACTTCTTCTCCTCCACGTCCTCTTCCACTCTTCCTGCTCCCTCCATTGTACTCCACACGGACAGCTTACCTGTGGCTTATTTATAGTGCTTAGGCTGATTGCAAAGTGAACTAATTATCTAAAACAGTTTTCACATGTGACAGTGTGCCAGACAGTTGGCAAAATAGTGTAAATAATAGCCATACATGTGTATAGTTTTGCTAGGAGTGTGTTGATCATTTGGAAATTGAGTGTAAAGCAGTGAGTTGTGTTTACAGTTCCGCAAAAAGAGTGCTGTGCAGTGGATTGTACCAACAGTTTTGCAAAGTGTGTTTTACAAAATTGCAAACTGAGTGCAAAGCAGTATTTGTGCTTTTAGTTTTGCAAACTCAGTGAGTGGTTTTGCTATAAGTATTACAGTTTTAACGATTGTTATGACAGATTTTCTACAGGCACTACATCCGCCTGTGTAAGCTATACAATTAACACATTTCTTGTTGCTTTAACACAAAATGCATACAGTTAACACAAATTTAAAATGCTTGAACTTCTTTTACACACAAGCTCAAACAAGACCAAAACTTTTACTGCCAAATTTACCAATGCTTTAACCCTGTATGTCAGAACAGGTAACACCATGTTCTAAACCTAACCTTACAGGCTAAAGTCAAGGTAAACAGCTGTTTATATTGTGAATTGAAACACAAATACATCCCCTGTATTTTATTCTATTGCTACTGAGAAACAACTGATTGAAGTTATGCAAATATGGGACAATGTGGCATTCCACCATTCCTGTGCAGTCACAGCCTGGTTTGACGCCCATCAGAGGATGATGTCCATTTTCCTTGCCCCTTACTTCCCTTTCCTCAACCCCATTGAGGAGTTTTCTCAGCCTGGAGATGGAAGGTTTTTGACCATCGTCCACAGGACCAAATGTCCCTCCTGTATGCAAAAGATGCTGCATACCAAGACCTCAGCTGAACACTACCAGGATAAGGCAAGCCAAAAGATTCTTCCCAAGATGCCTTGCCAGGGAAGATATCAGGTGTGATGTGGATGAGAACGTGAACAAATGCAGAAGACCGGGCAGATTAGAAGATGGCTTTTTCTGTTTGTATTTTTTGTATTTTCACATACAGTAATACTGTAAATGGTAGCTAGATTGCATATTTTTGTTATCTTGCAGAAATGTCCTGTTGCAAATAAAGCCGTTACTGCAGCAATTCTGTCTCTGTCTTCTTTTTTTCATAAACCGTACATTCTATAAAGATAGTCTAAGAATGGGCATTTATTTTGTTGTATTGAATTTCTGCTAAAAAAAAATAAATAAAAAATAAAATGCAGTGCAAAACACAATCTATGATCAATACAATATACTGTCTGTTGTATAAGGGCATACCTGACACATAAAATAATGCAGTTTCTGTAATTTCAGCTGATGATAGAGTTTTTTTTGTCATTGTGTTATGATTGACTAAATGTTCCTGTTGGAAGAGAACATGTTTTAGTGTTTTGAATAATTATTTGATTTTGAAACATGTTTGCAGTGTTTTGTTAGACATAGTGTATTGTGTTAGTGTATTATTGTATTTTGAAAATTAGTTTTGAGTTTAGTTTACAATGTGTGATTTTGAGCATGAAATTAACCGTTTTGCCAATTGTGTGTTTTAGGTGTGTTGGTGTGTTAAGAGTTTAGGAAAATTGTTAAAAGTATTGAAAAATCTGTCATAGCAATCGTAAAAAACTGTAAAAACTGTGTGTTCTGATGAAATTGCTGACAATCTTTTTGTCTGTCGCAGTCGATACACTTGAAAAACTTGGTGTATAATTTAAAATAATAAATACAACCATAAATTTCTACTTTACACAGGGACCACTTGGTGGTGCAGTTGATTAAGGGATTCTGGAAGTAGATATTTAGCAGTTACCCAGTATTTTGAGGGGAGAAAAAAGGTTAAAATTGTGACATAATTTGGATGCTTTCTATAACAGGAACAAGACCAATAATCGCATTCCATTTTTTATATATATATATATATTTTTTTACAAACATAGTGTTGACTGCATTCAGTAAGCTAAACCTTCAACTCTGTTAATCAAGTTATTTAATCCCTACAAAAATAAAAATAGGTTTATCAGTACACTACAAACCAAGCTTTTAATTTTGACGTTTATGCAATGCTTATTGATGTAAAATATTCTATTCAATTCAGGGTTTTTAGTATATAAACATGTCTCAAATTCTGGTAATAGGGTTTCAAAAATCACAAACCTCAGGAAATAAAACAACTCCTTATATTTAGTTTGATATTTATGTTCACAGTCAACAATTTCTGAAGGTTAAGAACTGTTTTTTTCAAAAAAAAAAAAAAAAAAACCATATTCATTATTTGCCAAGAATCTGTTATCACATGACAGCCATTTGCAAATAAAGACCTTTGAGTTTAACAATTCTGTGTTTACCAAAAGTCTAGTAAGATCCAGTAAATGACATCCAGCTTTTACATTTCCAAAATTATTTTATTTTTTTTATTATTTTTTTTGTAATGTGACAGGAGGAGGTATAAGGTATAATGTATCATCTAGCCATAAGAGAAAACCAAAATGTCAAATACTTTAAGTGTCATACTCTTCTTTTTTTTTTTTTTTTTATCAGTTCAATAGATTGCTCAATTCTACTGGACACATTTGACCATTGCAATATTTAAAAGTTTGAAAGTGTTGTGAATCTTAAAAACATAAACAGATTAAGCTACAGAGTTCAGATTCGAACATGGCAATTATTTTGGAACCTGCCCTTTGCTTCATGTTCATATGTTGCATAAATATGACTCAAGAAGTCTGACTTCTCAAAAATAACTTTGCTTTTGGTGTGTCTAAATGACAAATACGCATCAGATACGTTTTTTCTTTTTTCTTTTTTTTTTTCATTTACAGGAAAAATTGCTTGTGTACAGAGTGGTCTGGTGTAAGCAAAACCTCTCTTTGACTTTGATAAATGATTAACTTGTTGATCCCCAAACAGACAAGAGTATCAGAGACAGACCAACAAAGACACTTGGGAATTGAGATCAAAATGAGAGTTCCTGTAAAACTCCTCGGCTTCGTCTTTTGGTTGTTTTCCTTAAATTGTGTTCGATGTCAAGGCAAGTGATATTTTGTTGTTGTTGTTGTTATTTATTTAAATGTCTTTTGAATTTAGATTTTATTGACTTGAATATAAATGTTATATTATATGCACTTCCCAAACTGTAGATTTAGAGACTGTTTTGACTAGTTGTGCATGTGCTTCAGCATTTAATACATGACAGTTACGTCTTTCTGTAACATTTGTTTGTGTTTCTCAGAATGTCGTAGAGAGGATATTAACTATAAAAACACAGAACCAGTTGCGAAAGAGTCATACGATGAAGGTGAAACAGTGAGGCTGAGCTGCACGACAGGTTTTACTGGAGTGTATAGATTAAAATGTGAAAAAGGACAATGGAAGACATCCATTGAGCGACCATGTGCAAGTGAGAAAATGGTCAATTCCACATCACCAATGACCACATCATTTTTGGTTATTAAATCAATGTTACAATGCAGAGTAAAACTTGTTTGATTTCTGCAGAGAAAAAATGCAGTCACCCAGGGGACACAGCAAATGGTGATTTTAGTCTTATATCAGGGTCTGAGTTTGTTTTTGGAGCAACAGTGGTGTATACTTGCAAGAAAGGGTAAATGTGCTTTATGCTTTTTATTCTCTTGTATGACATGCATACTGTCCTTTTCAGTTTAACACTCCTTGTACTTGTAAAAAGTGTGCACTTGTACTTGTGTTCTCAGGTTTGAAATGACAAGCAGAATCAGTCAGCGTACCTGCAGAGCTCAAGGATGGGACAATACTCTCCCTATCTGTGAAGGTACGCTTTCTTCAGTAACTATTTTTCTTTTTTGATATTTTTGATTTCTTTTGATTTCCTCTCAGTCATAAACTTCGGAACTATAGTGACTCATGACAAGAGAATTATAACAAAAAAAATTTATTGAGTGATTGGTTTGTTGGTTATTTTATTTTTAATTTGTTATATTTTATTGCCTAGCTGTGACATGTGAAGCCATTCGCACAGATGGGGATGTGATTGCATCGGGCAACACAGAGGAGGGAGGTTATGGTGATGTTATTCACTTTGAGTGTGCATCTAATGACAAAAAGATAGACGGAAGTAGTGACATTCACTGCACAGAGACGGGCGAATGGAGTGACTCTGTTCCAAAGTGCAAAGGTTCATTACACTGTTTATTTGTTTGTTTGTTTGTTTGTTTGTATCACAGTATTTGTATCACAGATGACAACTAGATGAAAAAGTTTGTAGACAAACTTTAAGTTGTCATGAAAAAGCCTTGCCAGAAAGTTTGAAGAATTTTTAAAAGCTTTAAGTTTGAAGGTTTTTAGTTTTAATTAGTTTAAGTTTAAGTTTTAGTTTAGTAGTTTTAAAAGTTTGAATGTTTTCAGTTTTAATTAGTTTAAGTTTTAGTTTTGTAGTTTTAAAAGTTTGAAGTTTGAAGGTTTTCAGTTTAGAAATATTAGATAGATTGGAAAATGAGTCTCGATGAATTAGAAATAGTCAACGCTGAGCCTCTCCAACTGTCAAAATGAGATTTTAGTTTGGAGTTAGTAAGAAAGAAAGATTAATTAGTTAGAAAGAAAGAAAGAAAGAAAGAAAGAAAGAAAGAAAGAAAGAAAGAAAGAAATATAAGATAGATAGATAGATAGATTAGTTAGAAAGAAAGAAAGAAAGAAAGAAAGAAAGAAAGAAAGAAAGAAAGAAAGAAAGAAAGAAAGAAAGAAAGAAAGAAAGAAAGAAATCTTAAATGAGTCTCAGTTGATTAGAAATAGTACATAGAATGGCAGCTGATGGAGTATAATGAGCCTCTCCAACTGTCAACATTTTAATTTAGGCAGTTGAAGTTTAAATACACTGTAAAAAATTTGTAACACTCCCAAATCAAAAATTTCAATTGACCGATAACATCTAAATGTTTCAATTGGCCCAAGTGAAAATCTGTACATTTAATTTTAGAATTTACAGAATTTCACTTGGGCCAATTGAAAAATTTAGATGTTATCGGTCAATTGAAATTTTTGATTTGGGAGTGTTACAAATTTTTTACAGTGTTAGTCTTGGCTCAATTTGAACATTCCGCAATGAAAGTCTATGGGATTTTTCCAAGTTTTGATCAGCAATTTTAGGAAAACAGCAAGTCTGATCAGTCTAAATAGATAAAGCAACTCGAGTCAGAACAGTTTGAAGGTCCTTAGTCCACCTGTGTTTAGTGGTTGTAGCTTGAACAGTTTAGGAGGAGATGCGTGGAGAAATTAGTCTAATAATAATAATAATAATAATAATAATCTTAAATACAATATCAGTAATTTGGCTTTTCCAAGCCAACTTAATGATCACAGATTTCTGAGCTTTATTCAAAACACCAATTTAACTATTCCTCTTTCCCTTGCTTTTCACACAGAGATAACATGCACAGCACCAGATATATCAAATGGTGATATTGTTGAGAAAATGCAAGAATACCAGAAAGATGCCATATTAAAATACAGATGTTCACCAGGGTTCAAGCCTAGAGAGGGAATCCCCAGATGTGCTAAATTTGGTTGGACTCTGAACCCAGAATGTGATGGTAATACACCATTATTTTTACATAATAAAGAATTCATATGGAAATAAAATCCTTCTATCCATATAGCTTTCATTAGGCAAAAGAAAATCTGTATTGTCACACTGAAACAATCTAAAATTAGATAGCCATTAACTTTAAATTAAAAACTGAAAAATCAATAACAAAACTGCAAGTATGTAGTTATTGAAAAATGTTACATACATACATTCAATAAAATATTAGTTTGATCTTAGTTTGATTTATTTTTATTAAAAAGTGTGGGCTTGATGAATGCAGTCAACACACCAATATTTGTAAAACGTGAGAAAACAGAATGAGAATATTTACTTAACTACAAAATTAGCTAATAACTAATTACTACTATGATAATCAATTTATCTGATTATTTCAAAATAGTGTGAATGTTTTATAATTTGTAATGTCAAAAAAGTAAAGAACTTAGGGGGTAATACAGATATTTGAAACTATACTTTTCATGCTAGCTTGATTTTCAGATAATAGTTTAGCAAATATTTATAAAGGTTCTTAAAATAGAAAATGTGCTTCCAATACAACAGTCTATTCATGTAAAGCTAGAATTTTATTTTTCCATTGTAGGATTTTTTGTTTTTATTATTGTCTCTTGCAAAAGACACAGCATGTAAATCAACAATTTTTTGTTTGCTTTATCTCTTAATTATGTTTTGTACAGAAGTAACTTGTGAGCTTAAGTCAACCACATTCAGAGTAAAAAAGATCAACCCAGAGGGTAAAACTATTTTCAGAGCTGGAGAAAGTGTGGAGATCACCTGCACTGAAAAATCCTGGATCTTTCAAACAAAAGAAACCTTCAAATCATTTACATGTGGAGAGAATGGGCAGTGGGATTATGAGCCTGTTTGTGCGGGTAAGATTATAGAGAAACACTTCTGCATTTATTGCTGAACTTACCGCATGATATTAAAATAATGTAAATCTGGTTTCAGAAATTAGATGTGAAGTTCCACATGGCCAGCATGTGTCTAGCCCAAGATATTACTTCTGGGGAGATCTGAAATTGGGAGTAAAAAAATCTTACTATTGCATGTCTGGATATTATCAAATGTCAGCAGAGGCCACATGCACACGAGACGGATGGACACCTAATCCACTGTGTGCTGGTATGTGCTCATATTAATGTTACAGTTTGTGCAAATGATTATCATATAATATGAATTCTAATTAATGATGGATATTTGTTTACAGTAAACATGTGTGCAACACCAAACATCCCAAATGCAGAGATTGTGGGAGATCAGAGAACACACTACGACATCTATTCAAGAATACAATATAAATGTCGTACTGGGTTTGAACCAGAGCAGCCTGTACAAATCACCTGTAATTCCCCGAATGAATGGACAGGCATACGACAATGCACTGGTATGATAGTTACATATACAGATACTGGAACTTTTTCAATATTCAGTCAAATCATTATATATCAGCACAATGATAATTCATAAAAGCACATGTAATCAGAATTTTGTGACAAGTTTTGAAACTGTTTCCTCGCAGCAAAGCAGAGATCGTGCCGTGATCTATCCGTGGAAAACGGGTTGATATACAGCCATCCCTCCAATGAGGAAGAAATCTTTTACACCTGCAACACGGGTTATAAACCCTTCACTGGGAACTGGTGGGATTCAGTGACATGCAGCAAAGGCTCTTGGTCTGAAGAACCTCGGTGCATCCGTGAGTTTTATTATTGTCAGTCTCAGGTGTTAGACGAATGATAGTGTACTGAAATGTGCTTCCTGTTTTCTGTCTTTACAGGGGAGGAAGAATGTGGTGCTTTTCCCAGTGTTCACCATGGAAAACTAAAGCAAAGCCTTCGTGATCGAGGAACTGCTGAAGTGGAATGTGATCCAGGGTTCAAATCAACTCAACGCTTCATTATATGTATCAGAGGTATATGGGAGAAACCAGTTTGTGAGGGTGAGCTTCTCAAACTCTTATTGCATGTTTGTGAGGAGCAGCGACAGCATATAGTGGAAAATAGACACTATTTATTGACGATGTTAATCTCAGTCTTACTGGATTTCATGAATTTCCATTAACTTTTCTTTTTTTTAGTGGACGTCAGTTGTAACATTCCTCCAAAGGTGGAAAACGCACTCATAACATCTAAACCTGAAGAATTTTATGTAGATGGATCTAGTGTAACATATGAATGTCGAAGCTCATATTTAATGAATGGGAAGAGTGCAGTTTTCTGCCGCAATGGAACTTGGGAAGAAACACCAACATGTGAAGGTAAAATTTTGATTGGTTATGATAACTGTCTTTTAAAACGTCTTACACATTAGTAAAAAAAAAGAAAAAAAAAATATATATATATATATATATATATATATATATATATATATTTTTTTTTTATGTGAAAATGAAGAGAGACTGTTAGATATTTGACAATCAAGAGGAATAACATCAAGTCCACAGATAATTTGTGGTGGGGACAGCAATAATTACAAAATCAATTTGCTCTGAAGACTTAGTAAAATCATAATTTGAGTTTAGTCCATGTGCACTAGATTAATATGTTATTGTAATGTTAAACATTATCAGTTTTAGTTGATATATGCTGGATGACTCATCCTGCGCTACACAGTTTTACATCCAATCAAATGCTCTCTAGAATCAAAATCAAATGAGTGTTTTTGTGCTATACTCCTTTCTTATAAAAAAGTTTTCTAACCTGAGAAAACGGATTGAGAGATTTAAAAATGGTCACATTAATCCTCAGTGAAATTGCAAAACCAAATGATGATAGCAACTCTTTAAATAAAGTAGTATGGACACTAAGTATAATGTACACACCTGAATGCATCTGAAGCTATTAATGAGGGAAATCTGACTCCACAGTCTCTCTCCACATATATTTTTTCTTGAGAAATTTTGGCCACATAAAATGAAAGGATGAAAGGAAAGATGAAAGGAAAGATGTGTACAGAAATAAAGAAATTCTGAGATACAAATGCACTGAGCCATATAAAGAAATTCCAGAAGGACGATGAATCTGTGAACATGGAAAATGGAGTGAAAACATTTTTCTGCACAAGAGAGTCACTTCAAATTTAATGAATCAAAAATCACATTTACTTACATAATGGTAAAAGAGTACTAGATACATGACAAACATCAGCTGGGACTGATGGTGAATTAAGTGGAAAAATGTCATTTGTTTTATTAATTTATTTATAACAAAAATCTCTCACAAGCTAACAGACCTTAGTCAGGATATGCATCATATTGATTTTTTCATGAGGTTGTTAGGGATAGATGTACAGTATACTCCATTTTTAGCTCAGTTTTCTTTACTGTAACGCTGCTTGTTGAATATATGACAAAAAAAAACTATTGTTATGCTAAACCACTATTCATTGCAAAGTAGTAGCATAGTTACTCTTGAACACTGGGCCACATAAGGTATAAAAGCTTCTGTGTGGATAAATATGTGATCTAATGTCTGCTTTCTCTAGAGGCAACATGTCCTCTAAACACAGCAGTGGAAGACTTAAAAATAAAGCGATTCCCTGATATTGAGGGTTCAGTCAAACCTGGACACAAGTTAATATTTTCATGCAATGGACAAGGGCTGATATTAAAAGGACAGAGAGAAATCACCTGTCAGCCAAATGGAGAATGGAGCAGCCCTTTCCCTAAATGTGAAGGTAAGGCCACAGAATGTAAAAGCCTTGGATTGGACAAAGACAGACCAATGATAGATCTGTTGTTCACATGGAGGATGCTTGATTTATCAAATCTTTATGTTATTTAGAGGTAATGTGTGTCGCAAACCTGTCATTAAACATGAGCTCAGACGTCACTGAGGACGGACACCTGGGGCCTGAGGTTTCAATCAGACCTGGACACTCAATAACTCTTTCATGTGTTGGGAAGGGAACAAAATTAAAAGGACAGAGTGAAATCACCTGTCAGCCAAATGGAGAATGGAGCAGCCCTTTCCCCAAATGTGAAGGTAAGTAAGGACACAGAATGTAAAAGCTTTGGATTGGACAAAGATAGACCAATGATAGATCTGTTGTTCACATTGAGGATGCTTGATTTATCAAATCTTTATGTTCTTTAGAGGTAATGTGTGTCACAAACCTGACTGTAAACATGAGATCAGACGGACACCCGGGGCCTGAGGTTTCAATCAGACCTGGACACACAATAACTCTTTCATGTGTTGGGAAGGGAGCAAAATTACAAGGACAGAGTGAAATCTCCTGCTTGCCAAATGGAGAATGGAGCAGCCCTTTCCCTAAATGTGAAGGTAAGGCCACAGAATGTAAAAGCTTTGGATTGGACAAAGATAGATCAATGATAGATCTGTTGTTCACATGGAGGATGCTTGATTTATCAAATCTTTATGTTCTTTAGAGGTAATGTGTGTCACAAACCTGACTATAAACATGAGATCAGACGTCACTGAGGACGGACACCCGGGACCTGAGGTTTCAATCAGACCTGGACACACAATAACTCTTTCATGTCTTGGGAAGGGAACAAAATTACAAGGACGGAAAAAAATCACCTGCTTGCCAACTGGAGAATGGGACGAGCCATTTCCTAAATGTGTAGGAAGAGGTAACCCTTATAAATATATGGGAATATACTGCAAAATATAATGCGATATATTACATAATACATTTCCATATAGGGGAAAGTAGTGCTTATATTTTTCAATATACTGCAATATATGCATTGACCATGTATGGCTATATATTGATACATATAACATATTTAGAAATTAAAGGGCACCTATTATCCAAAATTCACTTTTACATGGTGTTTGAACATAAATGTGTGTTGGCAGTGTGTGAGCAAAACCACCCTAGAATGATAAAAATCCACCCAGTGTTTTTTTTACAATCTCAATAAATCATAAGCACTGTCTCAGAATGAGCTGTTCTCATATTCGGCGCAATGTGACGTAGAATTGATCAAGCCCCTCCCACGACTGTTGAGTGACACTTCAGTTTGAGCCTAGACCCACCCTGGGTGAGCTGGACACAGAGTCCGCCATTGTTCGACGCTTGAGCAGCTGTAGACAAGAATGTCTCCTAAGCGATTGAGGTGTGTTGTTGATGGATGTAAGAATGAACATAGCAGTCTTCATTTACTCCCGTTGTTACTCAAGGATGGATCTGTACTGTTTGTGATCAAGCTTACACTCTCCGGAGCAACAGGCCTAACGCCACCTTCACACTGGCAGTTGAAATCAGCTCCGATACGGCAGCGAAACGACCGGAAGTCATTCATTTCCTATGGAGATTCGCAGACCGCATGCGAATGGGTCCGAACCAGGTGCGAACGAGTGCGGTGCGAAAAAAATCGTGTCCGTTGGCCATCCGGATGCGTTAAAAAAATTGAACTCTTGCGAAAGGCTACGGACGGTTTCTATCCGAAAATCCCAACGGAAGTTAGCGTTGCTATGGTACTGATAAACAAACCTGGATTCTTAACTTTTAATAAAATAAATAATGATTTTATAACGATTAGTTGTCATGTCATTTTTTTATTTTCATGATGTTTTAACGTTATTAGGGTAGTTAATACAATTAAATAATTCAATATTTAAATATACTCGCTTCTGAGGCTTCCGACGCTTTTCACCGTTGTGTACGTCCGCTGGGGGCGTATTGCGTATTACGGAGCTGATTTCAACTGCCAGTGTGAAGGCGGCGTAACGTGACTGGACACGGAAGAAATGAAAGTGCGAGCATGCTCTTTATGACAGCTATGTTGAGATTGTCCTGAGCGCGAGCTCGTGAGGCTCCGCCCCCTGTGCCGTGCAGCAGAAGTTAATTTGCATTTAAAGGGCACACACTAAAACAGCGCGTTTTTCTGAGCCCCAAAAAAATTACAATTTAAACATGCTGTAAAAAATGATCTGTTGGGTATTTTGAGCTAAAACTTCACATACATACTCTGGGGACATCAGAGACTTATTTTACATCTTGTGAAAAGAGTCATAATAGGTGCCCTTTAAGGCAAAAAAATAGCATTACATGTAATATTCATAAAGTTGTATCCTTTATTGTGTACATATATTTCACATACATGTTCCCATATAAATGTGAATGTATGTACACGCATATATACACACATTCATATACACCGCTCTACAGTAATTTGAAAGTGATTGCAGTACCAGTTTTGGCCACAATCTTACATACGGCTCCTTTAAAGGAGAGTACATTTTACAATTAGGCCTAAGTGTTATTTCATGTGTTTTGGTCAATATTAATGTAGTGGGAGAGCTGCTAGTGTTTAATATTCTGTTATTTTGGAATTTAAAAGGTTTTCTGTTATGTGTTTTGGGGTTATTGTGCTGAAGAGTAGAGCCTGTGGTTAGGTTGACAATAATTGGCAAAACACCATTAAGACTATGAGCCCTATCATACACCCAGCGCAATGTAGCGCCAGGCAAATGTTTTGACGGCCTGCGCCGCATTGTTTAAATAGCATATGCATGTGCGCCCATGTGCGTGCTGGTCTGAAGGGAATGGGAGATAAGACTCTGATTAGTTTAAGTTAACGCACGTAAAGCCTAAAACACACCCATTACTCATTAAGAGAATAGGGACAACCCTCTTAGACCATACGCCGGGCGTGCCGACCATTTTTCCCGTCGTTAAAGGGTTAGTTCACCCAAAAATTAAAATTCTGTCAGTAATTACTCACCCTCATGTTGTTCCAACCGCGTAAGACCTTCGTTCATCTTCGGAACACAAATTAAGATATTTTTGATGAAATCTGAGCCATGTTTCACTCCTCCATGTAATATAGTAATCGATTGTCAAGTTCACGCGCGTGATCATAGGTACTAAACCTATGCGCGTGAACTCGACAATCGATTACTATGGCCTTCCACCGAAAACAGGATGTAAACAAAGGTATGAGCGCTGGCTGAATTAACTTCATTTTTATTAATATCTCTAACATCTACTGCAGTCAGATCCACTCGTGTTCACTCGGAAGGAATCACTCACATTTTCTGTGCACTTGTAATGACACTTAAAGGATGTTAAGAGGCTAAAAAGCAGGCTTACTACTTGCCCCATTGAAGTCAATAGGGTGCAAATTTTAAAAATAGAATAACTCGGTGTAGGCAACACCGATTTTTGTCGTTGTTCTCTGTATTGACAGCACTCCAAATGTACAAAAAAATGAGCTCAATGTTAAAATTGACCGGAGTTCTCCTTTAAGGTCAGGGCAGGCGGCGAGAATCAGAATCCAGGTACGGTCAATGGTCACGGGGCAGGCTGCAGACAATCAGAGTAGTTAGTAACAGGTAGTGATGTTACGACTGACACCGACGCTCCGAAGCTTGCTTCAAACTCGAACGGTCCTTCCAATGAACCACTGCTTCGGAGCTTGTATCATTACGTCACTAGTCACGTGAAAATGACTTCTGAAGCAAACACACTGGTTCACTCCTGTAGTGAATCACCTGACTGCTTTGACAGCCCAATCCAGTGTTGACAGGTTTGAAACCTGGCGGCTGTATTTCTTATAAAAGCAAAGCAATATATCCTCATTTATACCAGCTTTCTAAACTGTTTTTGTGTACTCCTGCATCATCTGTTCCATGCGAGAGGATATCCTCTAAAGCTGGTGAAATTGTTTAAAAAAAAAAGAAATCGCCTTTCACCAAAGACTGTGGAGAAAATAATATTTCTGAATAAAAACCATACCATTTAATGAACACTTTGTTTAATAAGCCTTCTGCATGTACCCAAAGCACACCCTCTGCCACATTTTTTATTTTATTTATTTTTATTATTAATTAGAGAACATATGAACATAAAAACATGCATCAAAGACAGAAACTTCAAAAACCCTCTGCTACATTATACAAGTACAACCAGTTACACAAGCACATCCTTTTCAACATACAAAAATATCAGTCTCACCAGTTAACAAGTTATAGAGTTCTGATTCCCACAGCTAAACAAGATAAAGCTTTCACACGATACTGCGCTGCTAAAAAAAACTATAGAAACCATTACAGAAATTCTATTGGATTTAATGGTTTTCATGGGAATTTTATTGGTTGTAATGGGAATTATAGTGGTCTCTGTGGGTCTCTACTGATATGTGTTGGGTTCTATTGGTGGGGGTATTAAATCCTAATGGAATATGTCCCAAACACACAACAAAAAAGAATTCTGTAGTGGTTTAAATGGTAAAAGCCAATGGTTCCTATTGGTATTTTAATAGAAACCATTAGAATTTCTGTGATGGTTTTCAACTTTTTTTAAGCTGGTCTGATCATCTGTCCTTGTCTAAAGAAATAATTACACACACACATCTTTAATGTTTTATTATCAAGGTGAACACATGAAATTCATCAGTATCTGTAAAAATCACCTACATAAATGAGTTTCACAGCACTAACACTGTTTCAGCTTTGATCGCCTCGGTAAACACAAAACGGGGCGTTAACATATAAGCCTGCTTGCATTTTATGGTTGTCAGCTTTGTTGCATTACATTTACTTCACCAGGAGATGGTGCTGCAATTTCTATCTGAATGAAGCTTCGAGTAATGAACCATTTTCGACACAATTGTATCAGAAAGCAATAATGCTTCGAAACGCTTCATTTGGCCATCACTAGTAACAGGCAAGGTTCAAAGGCAGGGTCTGACAGGAAAAAACAGAAAACGCTCGGACATTCACAGTGAGACAATACTTCGCAAAGGGCGCCGAGATAACAAGGCGTATATATAGCTTTGGGACCAGAGCTCATTCAGATCCGGTGCGGGGATAATCAGGGTGAAACAATCCGTACTAATCTGAAGTATGCATGGCACTACAGTTCAGAGGAGAGCGCACGGGGCTGAGTTCACGGAGAAACATCAGGGCAGGACGCCGTAACAATTACATTATATATTTCTCTTTAAAGCCTATGTGTTTATACTGCATGAGTAAATATATCTGCAATATATTTATTCACATGCATGCCGTACCACATCTTACATCTATATATTATGAAGTGTACTGAATATAAAATTACATACATTATGATATATTAGTAAATATATTTTCAAATATTTTTCAAAATGAAAAGCAGCAATTCCTTATGTATTTTTCAATATATGGTGATATATTAGCACATATTATTCTGAACATTTTCAACTATGTTGTTAAATCGTTTAATATATTGATCATTTATATATAACGAAATATATTTTCTTTGCATAAGGTAAGGTTCACAGGTTTAGTTGTGTTTTATTAGCAGTGTTTGCAAGCATCACTATTGCTCATGTTAAAGCAAATGCTCAACTTTGATACATAATTCATCGACACATCATCTCTCTTGATTTGGGCCAAGAAGATGTCCTAGCAACCACCCAGAATAACCTAGCAACAGCTACGCACTAGCACTGTGGCGATGAGCTTTACATGCATAACCGCAACTTCAGACACAAATTTAGATTTGGTTATAATATATTATATAGAAATATCCACAGATCTCTTCAATACAGAAAGGCATTTTTAAAACATTTTAGAAGACCCCAAATTCTCATTTTAATAATGTTCATTACATAAAATCATGTTCTATGCGTGTGGCTGATATTGAGATTTATTAATGTAATTTGCCAATTTTTGTGGTGATCTAAAAAAAAAAAAAAAAAAACTTTGCTTTGCCTTCAGGGAAAGGTGGGCCACCACCACAAGTGGACTCTTCAGATACAACAGAAATGACAATACCTGAATACAATTCAGGGGAGAGAGTTGAATACGTCTGCTTTGATAAATACACACTGGTTCACCCATACACAAAAGAAATATATTGAAATATATTTTTGACACTTTAAAATATATTTCAATATATTTATTTTGTGTATGGGTGAACCAGTGTCTAACACTGCATACACACACTATTAAATAACTGTATTCAATTCTGTAAAAATAGGGGAAAAAACTGCATTCTGTGTGTTATTTCATACATAAAATTGTCATTTTAGGCCAATAAAGTCAGTAAAGTATGGAAGTTTTTTCCTAACATAATTAAAATTAAGATGCTTAAAAAGATCAAATAATAAATCAAAGGTTCTAAATCCGTGTATCATTCGTTCAGTCGTTTTTTAATTTAATATTGAAAGCAGAAAAATGAGAAAACAGTTCCTTTTTCGATTTTTCCTTTTTTCCAAAAAACGAAAAACAAGAATTCAGTTTGATTTTTCGTTTTTCGTTCTGAGGTAGAAAAAATGTATAAACAGCTGGAATATTCGATTTCTACACGTGGGCGGGAATGAAACGCCCCTTTCCTCTGATTTGTCAGCCGAAGATCAAACTGTCCCGTCATCAGTTCTTCCTCAGTTCTGCACTGCAGAATAAGAGTCTTCCGTTGTGCGGATTCTTAACGCGTTTATTGCAACTACATTTCATCTTTTTTTCATCAAACAACCAGACTAACGAATGGTTCGACACAACCCGTAGGCCTACTGGGAAATACACTAGACAAGGCTTTCTTCTGTGTATAAATTCACCTACGCTTTGCATCAGCTGGGTATGCAGGGTAGCCTAAATGACGGCTGTGAATTAACCTACCATGGTCACCATGGTCGCCCTTGCCCAGTAATTTTTTTTTAAATAATAAATGAAGATACAAATCAATATAATTAGTTGTAAATTAAATATTTTTAACATTAATACAAAAAGAAAAGAATAATGCATTGACAATAGTATAGGCCCATATTAACGTAAACGCATGAACTGTCATTCAGACTGACTATCTAACAACCGGAGAACAGAGAACAACGGAGATATTAAAATACATACTCTTCGGAGTTTTATGATGTAGGCCTTGTGTTTTATTAAAATGTATGAATTTATATCTCAAAGATGTGCGCTTGTGCGCAGCGCATCAGGTCATGTTGAGAGGGAAACAAACGCATTTTATTATTATCCTATTCAGAAAGAGTGTAAAAAACCGGTAAATAAAATACAACATTAACATTATAAACACTATTAATAACATATAGGCTATGTCTATGCGTATTTGACTTTCCCTTACTGTATGTCAAATCCTTAAATGAATGGTAGGCCATATAGAAAACAACAAGAATAAAAAATAATAGCCACCTAATTAAGCCACGTATAAAAATATAGCCTAATAGCTTATAGAAAATACCCTATTGTGTCTATTAGTATAAACAACATTTAGCCAATTTTAAACGCCAAGCCTAAACAAATTTATTTGGATCGAAACTGAAACTGTACCGACGTTGATTTCGCGCATCTCTCATTTGTTCCAAAGTTTCCATATTCGCAATGTAATATTTGGATGCTAACTAGTAATGTAAAGAAGGCTTTATACTTCAGTCGAGTCCCAATATACACGTATAGGCTAAATCAGCATCTTCACAGCAAGGGAAATTAGTTTGGAATAACAGCAAGTTGTGCGGCACAGCCTTTACAACAGACCAATTAAATTAAGTAGAATAACTTTTTATATGTTTGGTTGACTGTGTTTTATTTTAATAATGAACAGGCTGCGATGTCAAGTTAGCAATGCCAGAAGTGAACTGATAATAGCCTAGAGATGCTGTGTGAGCAAGCGATGCGCGGGCGCCATCACTTGGATTTGTGCTCAGCAGGGGAAATAACTTAATATTCTGTCGTTTAATACTCTGTCATTCGAAACAGTAACATTTATATTTTTATTTGTGTACATTCAAAATGACTACAAAATGTCATGCCTTTGAAAAATAAAGAAAACAACATGATGCGCTCCTTTAGCGCGTCTCAGTCTCCTTGAACATCTTTTTGGTGCACAACAAAAATGAACCAAAATAGAGTGAATAGCCTTCTGACGTGCCTACTTTTCAAAGTCAACATTTAGATTATTTGAATTAAAATGCATTATATAGGAATAAAACACAGCGTGGTTCATGATAAAAAAATAAAAAAAAATAAAAAAATTTAAAAAAGTCACTTTACAGTTCGGAAAATAGGAAAATAGCAAACCCCTGGCACTGAACTCCTACAAAGAAGAAATCCCTGTCTAGTCTATTCCCCAGAACGGGTTGTGTCGGTGTTAGTCTGGTTGATGGAAAAAAGATGAAATGTAGTTGCAATAAACGCGTTGGTTAAGAATCCACACAACGGAGGACTCTTATTCTGCAGTGCAGAACTGAGGAAGAACTGATGACGGGACAGTTTGATCTTCGGCTGACAAATCAGAGGAAAGGGGCGTTTCATTCCCGCCCACGTGTAGAAATCGAATATTCCAGCTGTTTATACATTTTTTCTACCTCAGAACGAAAAACGAAAAATCAAACTGAATTCTTGTTTTTCGTTTTTTGGAAAAAAGGAAAAATCGAAAAAGGAACTGTTTTCTCATTTTTCTGCTTTCAATATTAAATTAAAAAACGACTGAACGAATGATACACGGATTCAATTTCATTTCCTCATTTGGATTTGATTTTTAATTTTCATTATCAACCCAGTATAAACCTGTCATAATGGTCCGTGTACTTTTTGATCATTTCATTTCCTGTTTGGATTGGAATAACGAGAAATGAAAACTAGCTCGTTTATTCGTTTTTTACTTTAGTTTAAAAAAACGAAAAATGAGATTTTGGCTCGATTTATCATTTTTCGTTTGTGGTTTACAAATCGGTTTATGGGTTCGATATTTCATTTGGCACGTGGGCGGTGCTGAAACGCCCCTTTCATCTGATTGGTCAAACCGCTCCGCCTTCAGTAAGCTACTTGCTTTTCTTTCTGTCAGAGTCAGTAGGAGTGTGGCCATAGACGTTGGAACAGGGGGGGGCGGAGGGGGCGGAGGGGGCGGCCGCCCCCCCACCCCTCTAGGGGTCAGCCAGCTGTTTTTTTCGCTGTTTTTGTTTTCCGTTTTTTTATATATAAATACAGAATCTGAATTAAAATGTGTTTGATTTAAGCCTACATTTCAAAATTTTGTGTCATAAAATGTCTTGTTTTTAAGCCTTCCGGACGTACGATCAGAACGGTCAGTGCATCACATCAACTATTAAATTCAAATGTTGAATTTAGCCAGAGACAGGCGCGCTCAGAGCTGTCATATATCTCAACTTTTCAGTGTTTTCAACCACATACTGTTTACTTTAGGTTTCAGACATATAAAGTCACATAAGTACTAAAAAAAACAATACATTATGTCATGAAAAATGACATAAAAGCAGATCATCATTCATTCAGCGCTGTTGACTTTAGAGCGCTCCGTGGATAGACTGAAGGAGTGCTCCGTGGAGCTCGCTGAACTCCAGACACACACACGGCCACGTTTTCTGCGCGTTTATGACCCTGCTCTGCGTAAATGCATTGCCTCTTTTGACGCGTTTTGACATAGATTTCATTGAAGGTAAATTGGAGCGGCCACACTGAGCTGTGCGTAACACCCACAGACGTGAAGTGAACGAGACAGAGGCTGTCCGGTACTGTCTGAAATGGTTAACTGTGGCGATGCATGTGCAAAACAGATTTAACTAATCATAAAGTAACTAACCCATATTTTGTTCTGATGTCACTGTTTGTCACTAACCAACTAACCCTCTTTTTTTCTGATGCTACTTTTATTTTAGAAAATGTGTGTGAAAGCTTGTGACACTTCTGTGAGATGCTGAGAAAAGCGCGTTGTCCTTATTCAGTTGGCTATCTTCGGTAAGATGAGATGTTGTCAGGCCAAATGTCAGTAAAACGAACTAACTTTTCTGTCATACGGCTGACAGCCGTTGTACTGTGCTTGCGGTACGCACACCACGCGCAAATGCGGCGTCCTGTAGCCGTAGTTGTCGTCAATTAACTCATGTAAGAATTAAAAAGGCGATTAAAGCTGTCAAAACTGCATGCATGTATTTGTTATGCGTCACATGTGTCTGGATTAAAATATTCTGCTGTGACTGTGAGATCACAATATAAGGCACAAACTGATATGTAATGTTTTAATGTCCAAATAAATGTGAGCACTGTGCATTTGTACTAGAAGATGGGCATTCATTTTGCGTTAATTTGTAAAGGACAAACACATATGGATAATTTTTAAATCCATAAAATAACTAATTTTACATTCTGGCAACATTACATTATGAAAAATATAACATTTTACATTATGTGCTGTTGACTTCCGCCTTGTTCACATTCTTGCACATGGGGATTCAAAAGAAAACTTTTGTTTTCCTTTTTAATTTAGGTATGATAGAACTGTTGCAATTATTTATTTTGACAACTAGCCTAATATAGAAAGTTAAAAATTTGTTTTGACAAACTCAGAATTGATTGAACAGTTCATTGATTATATAAAACGCATTGAAGGTTGAATAATCTTTGGACTTCAGTAGTTATCTGTAGTTATCTGTTATCTGCAATAGAACAAGCTATTGGAGATTTTGAGAACCAGAACCAAGCTAACTGAGCAAGTTGAACTTTAGCTAGCCTATATTGTGTGCCCTTTTATTACTATTTAATTAATTTTAATATGAGGTGGTGGGTAATAATAAAAAAATTAATAAAAAAATCACTCAGTATTCCATGATTCCTAATTCACTACTATCTCAATTACAATGAGGTACAAATTAACTTTATTCAGTTGTGTATGCACTAAAACAGTCCAATTATGATAAAATAATTAAGATTTCTGTGCCACCCCAGACTGGTTGCTGGCCCTTGCCTGGCCAGCCCTATGAAAAAATCCTGGCTCCGCCACTGGCTATTCGTATTGGAATTGTGTAATCAACACAGTTACAGTATAAAAATTATGTCTAAAGTTCCCATAAAACATGAAAACCCAACAACCCAATGGGAATATATCCTTGTTGTGTAAAACATCTGTTCATAATCTGTGATATAGCTAACTCTAATGTAACAGTTATGGGTAGGTCATCTACGGTTACAGACATATCATCCCAGCAAACACATTTACTTTGTGGCAACGTCTCTGGCACGTTGCATTTCTGCTATGGCAACGTCGCTGTATACGTGCTCGCAACATTGTAACAACGTAGAATTGTAAGACGTGACAGGGCTGTAGCAACGTTATTGCGCGACATTCAGCAACTGAGAGACGACGTTCTGACAATATTTTTATATGGTGTATTTTGTTAGATAATTATATACTTTTTATCATTTATTGTTTATCTATATTATTTAATGGGGCTATCAACACCTGCAAGTGTAGCCTACACTTTAAAGAGTAAAAATGACAGAAGGTTTCGTTAATTCAACTTTATTAAAATTGCATATAATCAAATTGCACTTCCAAAAGTCATACATTTGTGATAAAAAAAAAAAAAAAAATCAACGAATACACATTTATTTTAAGTATAATAAATAAAACATGAAAAGCAAAGGCAGATCAGAACATTTAATGAACAAAACCGGGTCTGTATGGCAGACAGTAGCCGAGCAGGTGTCACCGGGGAAACATATCCACAAATCCAAAGGAGCAAAGAAACGAATGAGACTAAATAGCGGAAAAATCTAACGAAAAACTAAACAGTGCGAGCGATGCTTCATTAATCACATTAGAAATTAAAGCTGTAGGTTGTGTTTGATAGCTGAGGTAACTGTTAGGCTAAACGCAATACTCACGTATCCTTGCTCGATGATGAATGAGAACACATAAGCCCAACAACAGGTGGTTGGAATTTAAAAGGCTGATTTTCCCGCTTCAGGGCAGTGACGAGTACATTATGTAGTCCAGTGGTTGTCAAGACACCCTAGGCACAACCTTAAGCAATGGCCCTGAACGATGGTTTAATGTCAACATTGTGACAACGCTGTAACAACTTCACCACACAACGTAGTTATAGCAACCTTTTGGCCATGTTGTTAAAACGTTGTTAGAAGGTTGGATACGTTGTGCCAACGTTCTGTGTTTGCTGGGATGGTACCATTCAGCCTATTATTGATTTTTATTTCCACTTCCCTTTTATCCAAAGAGACGGGACTATTTGCACTGTATTTATCAATGGGAAATAGCCTATATCATGCTAAAATAATCTGTCATATACGTGGCTCACATTAATGGGGTCGCTTGCAGCACGAATTACGTGAGCAGCAACATATTCTGCTTCAAATATTGTGCATAGTTAACAGTGAGTGGTGGTTTCAGACATTATTTTATTATAGTGTATGATTTGTCCGTGCCACACTCGTACTGACTCTGACAGAAAGAAAAACAAGTAGCTTACTGAGAGCGGAGCGGTTTTACAAATCAGATGAAAGGGGCGTTTCAGCGCCGCCCACGTGCGCAAATGAAATATCTAACCCATAAACCGATTTGTAAACCACAAACGAAAAATGAAAAATCGAGCCAAAATCTAATTTTTCGTTTTTTAAACTAAAGTAAAAAACGAATAAACGAGCTGGTTTTCATTTCTCGTTATTCCATTCCAAACAGGAAATGAAATGATCAAAAAGTACAGGGACCCATAATTAAATCTATAAGTCAATGCTCAAATTATAAATCAAAACCTCAAATTATAAATCAAATGCTCAAACGCACATTGCAAATGATAAATCAAATGCTCAAACGGAAGCCGGAAATGATAAATCAAATGCAAATGAGGACTGTCAATCAAGTAGCGTGGGCGGAGCTTTGAGACAGAACGGGCGGGGTACCTCAGCCGCTATCTGTGTACATTACTGTGTTTACCGCATCGACGACATCGTTTTTTTTTTTTTTTTTTTTTTTTTTTTTTTTTTTTGTATATAAAATGGACAAAAGTTTAATAACTAAACTTTTAAGGGATGCAGCAGAGGCCCTGGAGCAGAGCTCATTGACAACAGGTGAAGCAGTCGAATATACATACTTCTCTAGAATCAAAATCAAATTAGTGTTTTAGTGCCATTGTGCTATACTCCTTTCTTATAAAAAAGTTTTCTAACCTGAGAAAAAGGATTGAGAGATTTAAAAATGGTCACATTAATCCTCAGTGAAATCGCAAAACAAAATGATGATAGCAACTCTTTAAATAAAGTAGTAGGGACACTAAGTATAATGTACACACCTGAATGCATCTGAAGCTATTAATGAGGGAAATCTAACTCCACAGTCTCTCTCCACATATATTTTTTCTTGAGAAATTGTGGGCACATAAAATGAAAGGATGAAAGGAAAGATGTGTACAGAAATAAAGAAATTCTGAGATACAAATGCACTGAGCCATATAAAGAAATTCCAGAAGGACGATGGATCTGTGAACATGGAAAATAGAGTGAAAACATTTTTCTGCACAAGAGAGTCACTTCAAATTTAATGAATCTAAAATCACATTTACTTACATAATGGTAAAAAAGTACTAGATACATGACAAACATCAGCTGGGACTGATGGTGAATTAAGTGGAAAAATGTCATTTGTTTTATTAATTTATTTATAACAAAAATCTCTCACAAGCTAACAGACCTAGTCAGGATATGCATCATATTGATTTTTTCATGAGGTTGTTAGGGATAGATGTACAGTATACTCCATTTTTAGCTCAGTTTTCTTGGCTGTAACGCTGCTTGTTGAATATATGACAAAAATGTAATTGTTATGCTAAACCACTATTCATTGCAAAGTAGTAGCATTGTTACACTTGAACACTGGGCCACATAAGGTATAAAAGCTTCTGTGTGGATAAATATGTGATCTAATGTCTGCTTTCTCTAGAGGTAACATGTCCTCTAAACACAACAGTGGAAGACTTAAAAATAGAGCGATCCCCTGATATTGAGGGTCCCGTCAAACCTGGACACAAGTTAATATTTTCATGCAATGGACAAGAGCTGATATTAAAAGGACAGAGAGAAATCACCTGTCAGCCAAATGGAGAATGGAGCAGCCCTTTCCCTAAATGTGAAGGTAAGGCCACAGAATGTAAAAGCCTTGGATTGGACAAAGATAGATCAATGATAGATCTGTTGTTCACATTGAGGATGCTTGATTTATCAAATCTTTATGTTCTTTAGAGGTAATGTGTGTCGCAAACCTGCCAGTAAACATGAGATCAGACGTCACTGAGGATGGACACCCGGGGCCTGAGGTTTCAATCAGACCTGGACACACAATAACTCTTTCATGTGTTGGGAAGGGATCGGAATTACAAGGACAGAGTGAAATCTCCTGCTTGTCAACTGGAGAATGGGACGAGCCATTCCCTAAATGTGTAGGAGGAGGTAACCCTTATAAATATATGGGAATATACTGCAAAATATAATGTGATATATTACATAATACATTTCCATATAGGGGAAAGTTGTGCTTATATTTTTCAATATACTGCAATATATGCATTGACCGTGTATGGCTATATATTGATACATATGACATTTAGAAATTAAGGCAAAAAATAGCATTACATGTAATATTCATAAAGTTGTATCTTTTATTGTGTACATATATTTCACATACATGTTCCCATTTCCATGTGAATGTATGTACACACATATATACACACATTCACGGAATGAGTTGCGGCAGATTTCTAGTTCCCAGCATGCTTTGCTTCTGACAGTTAAAGGAGAGTACATTTTACAATTAAGTGTTATTTCATGTGTTTTGGTCAATATTAATGTAGTGGGAGAGCTGCTAGTGTTTAATGTTCTGTTATTTTGGAGTTTAAAAGGTTTTCTGTTATGTGTTTTGGGGGTTATTGTGCTGAAGAGTAGAGCCTGTGGTTAGTTTGACAATAATTAGCAAAACACCATTAAGACTATGAGCCCTATCATACACCCAGCGCAATGTAGCGCCAGGCAAATGTTTTGACGGCCTGCGCCGCGTTGTTTAAATAGCATATGCATGTGCGCCCATGTGCGTGCTGGTCTGAAGGGAATGGGAGATGAGACTCTGATTGGTTTAACGCACGTAAAGCCTAAAACACACCCATTACTCATTAAGAGAATAGGGACAACCCTCTTAGACCATACGCCGGGCGCGCCGACCATTTTTCCCATCGTTAAACTAGCAAAAGTGGATTTGGACACGCACTAAGTGCACTCGCGCCATGCGCTTTAGACCATGCGTTAGATCGTTAAAATAGGGCTCTATATGTTACTATATTTAAAAAGTAATGGCTGTGCACTCCTCTGCACAGTGATAGTGTCTTTGCTAAATACTTTAGTACATGCAGGTGTGCATGTTTTTTAAATTATTATTATTTTATTTTTTTATTGAAAATATGAAACATTTATAATGTAAATAATTATAAAATATAAGAAAAGTATTACATTATATATTTCTCTTTAAAGCCTATGTGTTTATACTGCATGAGTAAATATATCTGCAATATATTTACTCACATGCATGCCGTACCATATCTTACATCTATATATTATGAAGTGTACTGAATATAAATTTACATACATTATGATATATTAGTAAATATATTTTCAAATATTTTTCAAAATGAAAAGCAGCAATTCCTTATGTATTTTTCAATATATGGTGATATATTAGCACAATATATTATTCTGAACATTTTCAACTATGTTGTTAAATCGTTTAATATATTGATCATTCATATATAAGGAAATATATTTTCTTTGCATAAGGTAAGGTTCACAGGTTTAGTTGAGTTTTATTAGCAGTGTTTGCAATCATCACTATTGCTCATGTTAAAGCAAATGCTCAACTTTGATACGTAATTCATCGACACATCGTCTCTCTTGATTTGGGCCAAGAAGATGTCCTAGTAACAACGCAGAATAACCTAGCAACAGCATAGCTACGCACTAGCACTGTGGCGATGAGCTTTACATGCATAACCGCAACTTCAGACACAAATTTAGATTTGGTTATAATATATTATATAGAAATATCCACAGATCTCTTCAATACAGAAAGGCATTTTTAAAACATTTTAGAAGACCCCAAATTCTCATTTTAGTAATGTTCATTACATAAAATCATGTTCTATGGTTGAAGGCCATAAAAAGGCATGTGGCTGATATTGAGATTTATTAATGTAATTTGCCAATTTTTGTGGTGATCTAAAAATAAAAAAATAACTTTGCTTTGCCTTCAGGGAAATGTGAGCGACCACCACAAGTGAACTCTTCAGATACAACAGAAATGACAAAACCTGAATACAATTCAGGGGAGAGAGTTGAATACATCTGCTTTGATAAATACACACTGGTTCACCCATACACAAAAGAAATATATTGAAATATATTTTTGACACTTTAAAATATATTTCAATATGTTTATTTTGTGTATGGGTGAACCAGTGTCTAACACTGCATACACACACTATTAAATAACTGTATTCAATTCTGTAAAAATAGGGAAAAAAAACTCTGCATTCTGTGTGTTATTTCCTACATAAAATTGTCATTTTAGGCCAATAAAGTCAGTAAAGTATGGAAGTTTTTTCCTAACATAGCCTAATTAAAATTAAAATTAAAATGCTTAAAAAGATCAAATAATAAATCAAAGTCTCAAAACAACTGTTCAAATGATAAATCAAATGGTCAAAATATTAAATAATAAATCAAACTCTCTAAATGGCTGCACAAATTATAAATCAAATGCTCAAATGCAATTTCATTTCCTCATTTGGATTTGATTTTTAATTTTCATTATCAACCCAGTATAAACCTGTCATAATTAAATCTATAAGTCAATGCTCAAATTATAAATCAAAAGCTCAAATTATAAATCAAATGCTCAAACGCACATCGCAAATGATAAATCAAATGCTCAACGGAAGCCGGAAATGATAAATCAAATGCAAATGAGGACTGTCAATCAAGTAGCGTGGGCGGAGCTTTGAGACAGAACGGGCGGGGTACCTCATAGATATCATATAAAGGCTAGATGTCTCGTGCGCGCTGCTGGCCAATGGAGGTCGACGTCCGCACACGGCGGCCATCTTACCATAGGGTGCTCGCTCACTCGTAACATGGTGCATGTACTTTTAAATAACCATAACTTGCTCAATTTTCTACCGATTTTCAAACGGTTTGGTTTGTTATAAACGTCAGAGATGTAGCTATGACACTGCATACATATGAATAATTATAACAATGGACTTCCATCTGAAAGAATTATAGCCACGTTAATGACGTTTGTAAGAAACCAAACCGTTTGTAAATCCGTCAAGATTTCACCGAGATAAGAGGATTTGTGTGCGAGCTGATCACTCACCTTAGTTCACAGAGCCCTGTGGTAAGATGGCCGCCGGTGATGCCGGAAGTGACTCCGCCTTAAGACATCTAGCCTTTATATGATATCTATGGGGTACCTCAGCTGCTATCTGTGTACATTACTGTGTTTACCTCATCGACGACAACGTTTTTTTTTTTTTTTTGTATATAAAATGGACAAAAGTTTAATAACTAAACTTTTAAGGGATGCAGCAGAGGCCCTGGAGCAGAGCTCATTGACAACAGGTGAAGCAGTCGAATATACGTACTTCTCTAGAATCAAAATCAAATGAGTGTTTTAGTGCCATTGTGCTATACTCCTTTCTTATAAAAAAGTTTTCTAACCTGAGAAAAAGGATTGAGAGATTTAAAAATGGTCACATTAATCCTCAGTGAAATCGCAAAACAAAATGATGATAGCAACTCTTTAAATAAAGTAGTAGGGACACTAAGTATAATGTACACACCTGAATGCATCTGAAGCTATTAATGAGGGAAATCTAACTCCACAGTCTCTCTCCACATATATTTTTTCTTGAGAAATTTTGGGCACATAAAATGAAAGGATGAAAGGAAAGATGTGTACAGAAATAAAGAAATTCTGAGATACAAATGCACTGAGCCATATAAAGAAATTCCAGAAGGACGATGGATCTGTGAACATGGAAAATAGAGTGAAAACATTTTTCTGCACAAGAGAGTCACTTCAAATTTAATGAATCTAAAATCACATTTACTTACATAATGGTAAAAAAGTACTAGATACATGACAAACATCAGCTGGGACTGATGGTGAATTAAGTGGAAAAATGTCATTTGTTTTATTAATTTATTTATAACACAAATCTCTCACAAGCTAACAGACCTTAGTCAGGATATGCATCATATTGATTTTTTCATGAGGTTGTTAGGGATAGATGTACAGTATACTCCATTTTTAGCTCAGTTTTCTTGGCTGTAACGCTGCTTGTTGAATATATGACAAAAATGTAATTGTTATGCTAAACCACTATTCATTGCAAAGTAGTAGCATTGTTACACTTGAACACTGGGCCACATAAGGTATAAAAGCTTCTGTGTGGATAAATATGTGATCTAATGTCTGCTTTCTCTAGAGGCAACATGTCCTCTACACACAACAGTGGAAGACTTAAAAATAGAGCGATCCCCTGATATTGAGGGTCCCGTCAAACCTGGACACAAGTTAATATTTTCATGCAATGGACAAGAGCTGATATTAAAAGGACAGAGAGAAATCACCTGTCAGTCAAGTGGAGAATGGAGCAGCCCTTTCCCTAAATGTGAAGGTAAGGCCACAGAATGTAAAAGCTTTGGATTGGACAAAGATAGATCAATGATAGATCTGTTGTTCACATGGAGGATGCTTGATTTATCAAATCTTTATGTTCTTTAGAGGTAATGTGTGTCGCAAACCTGCCAGTAAACATGAGATCAGACGTCACTGAGGATGGACGCCCGGGGCCTGAGGTTTCAATCAGACCTGGACGCACAATAACTCTTTCATGTGTTGGGAAGGGAACAAAATTACAAGGACGAAAAAAAATCTCCTGCTTGTCAACTGGAGAATGGAACGTCCCATTCCCTAAATGTGTAGGAGGAGGTAACCCTTATAAATATATGGGAATATACTGCAAAATATAATGCGATATATTACATAATACATTTCCATATAGGGGAAAGTAGTGCTTATATTTTTCAATATACTGCAATATATGCATTGACCATGTATGGCTATATATTGATACATATGACATTTAGAAATTAAGGCAAAAAATAGCATTACATGTAATATTCATAAAGTTGTATCTTTTATTGTGTACATATATTTCACATACATGTTCCCATTTCCATGTGAATGTATGTACACACATATATACACACATTCACGGAATGAGTTGCGGCAGATTTCTAGTTCCCAGCATGCTTTGCTTCTGACAGTTAAAGGAGAGTACATTTTACAATTAAGTGTTATTTCATGTGTTTTGGTCAATATTAATGTAGTGGGAGAGCTGCTAGTGTTTAATGTTCTGTTATTTTGGAGTTTAAAAGGTTTTCTGTTATGTGTTTTGGGGTTATTGTGCTGAAGAGTAGAGCCTGTGGTTAGTTTGACAATAATTAGCAAAACACCATTAAGCCTATGAGCCCTATCATACACCCAGCGCAATGTAGTGCCAGGCAAATGTTTCGACGGCCTGCGCCACGTTGTTTAAATAGCATATGCATGTGCGCCCATGTGCGTGCTGGTCTGAAGGGAATGGGAGATGAGACTCTGATTGGTTTAACGCACGTAAAGCCTAAAACACACCCATTACTCATTAAGAGAATAGGGACAACCCTCTTAGACCATACGCCGGGCGTGCCGACCATTTTTCCCATCGTTAAACTAGCAAAAGTGGATTTGGACACGCACTAAGTGCACTTGCGCCATGCGCTTTAGACCATGCGTTAGATCGTTAAAATAGGGCTCTATATGTTACTATATTTAAAAAGTAATGGCTGTGCACTCCTCTGCACAGTGATAGTGTCTTTGCTAAATACTTTAGTACATGCAGGTGTGCATGTGTTTTTTTTATTATTATTATTTTTATTTATTTTTATTGAAAATATGAAACATTTATAATGTAAATAATTATAAAATATATAAAAAGTATTACATTATATATTTCTCTTTAAAGCCTATGTGTTTATACTGCATGAGTAAATATATCTGCAATATATTTACTCACATGCATGCCGTACCATATCTTACATCTATATATTATGAAGTGTACTGAATATAAAATTACATACATTATGATATATTAGTAAATATATTTTTCAAATATTTTTCAAAATGAAAAGCGGCAATTCCTTATGTATTTTTCAATATATGGTGATATATTAGCACAATATATTATTCTGAACATTTTCAACTATGTTGTTAAATCGTTTAATATATTGATCATTCATATATAAGGAAATATATTTTCTTTGCATAAGGTAAGGTTCACAGGTTTAGTTGAGTTTTATTAGCAGTGTTTGCAATCATCACTATTGCTCATGTTAAAGCAAATGCTCAACTTTGATACGTAATTCATCGACACATCGTCTCTCTTGATTTGGGCCAAGAAGATGTCCTAGTAACAACGCAGAATAACCTAGCAACAGCATAGCTACGCACTAGCACTGTGGCGATGAGCTTTACATGCATAACCGCAACTTCAGACACAAATTTAGATTTGGTTATAATATATTATATAGAAATATCCACAGATCTCTTCAATACAGAAAGGCATTTTTAAAACATTTTAGAAGACCCCAAATTGGCTGATATTATGTGGCTGATATTGAGATTTATTAATGTCATTTGCCAATTTTTGTGGTGATCTAAAAATAAATAAAAAAAACTTTGCTTTGCCTTCAGGGAAATGTGAGCGACCACCACAAGTAGACTCTTCAGATACAACAGAAATGACAAAACCTGAATACAATTCAGGGGAGAGAGTTGAATACATCTGCTTTGATAAATACACACTGGTTCACCCATACACAAAAGAAATATATTGAAATATATTTTTGACACTTTAAAATATATTTCAATATATTTATTTTGTGTATGGGTGAACCAGTGTCTAACACTGCATACACACACTATTAAATAACTGTATTCAATTCTGTAAAGGGGCAGCCGTGGCCTACTGGTTAGAGCTTCGGCCTTGTAACCGAAGGGTTGCTGGTTCGATCCCTGACCAGTAGGAAAAATGTGGGTGGGGGAAGTGGTAGAGCACTGCTCTCCCATGGCCACATCCACGGCTGAAGTGGTCTATCTAAAAAATAAACTGAAAATGTGTTGTTTGTTTGTGAAAATGTTAACTTTTTAAATTTCAAATGAAACAATTTGCAAAAGTTAAAACATATATGAACATATATTTAACTAAAATATATTTATTGGGCCAATTTCAAATATTTGCATATATTCCAAAAATATATTTTGAAAATATATTTCAAATATATTTCTTTTGTGTATGGGCAGCGTCACCCCTACTCCAAACACATGACCTGTGAACATGGCGAATGGAAAGGGAATATTAAGTGTTTAAGTAAGTATGAACTCTAAACCATACATCAAAGACATGTAAGGCTTTTCTAACTGTATTTAATTTTGTAAGTTTGATGTAATCTTGTAGTTGTTCTGGTTCTGATGAATCAATTAATGTATATTGTAACAGTGACAGTGAGATGTTGTTTGTTTCAGAGCCTTGTTCAGTGACGGTGGAGGAAATGGATAAAAGAGGTATAGAGCTGCGATGGCGTCCACGGGAAAAGATATTGTTACCACATGAGGATAAAATCACCTTTGCATGTCAGTCGGGCAAATATTTAATAGGCAGTATCCCCCTAATACAATACTGTAATGATGGAGAGATGAATTTGCCTGAGTGTGTGAGACAAGGAGAATAAAACATCACTGATGCATCAGCTGTACTACTAATAAAAAAATACAAATAAAAAAAATACAAATAAATCCTTTTTCCCAATTCAGTTTCTCTGTTTTGAATTCTTGCAATTAAAACTAAATGATAAAAGCAACATGTTTAAATGTGCATGGAAATTACATGCTAACATCCTTTTGTCCAATCTTTAGTCACATTTTCAAAACTCTAAAAACAAATGGCACAACATTAGTCTGTTGTGAACATACTATCAACACAATTCATGTTGTTTCACTCAATATACAGTCAATAAACACATTTCTAAAATGCTTAAATTTTCTTTTCACAAAAGCTTACCCAATATCAAAATCATGGATCTTTCTGGTATATTTTACAAATGATTAAACACTGTATGACAGAAATGAAGGCATTATGTTCTAAACCTTAAATATAGTATAAAGCTTCTACTTTTGCAACAACAGAAGCTCAAATGTACTGGAAAAATATATATGAAATATTGAAACAACTGATAAGCATTTTTAGGTAGATCACTAAAACATTGAAAATCCAATCTCAGTTGGCATAGTCAGGTGTTGAAGTTCTTTTCATTAATTTGACATACACAGTAAAAAGGTGACTTTTTTTTTTTTTTTTTACAGTTTTTTATGATCATTATGACAACTTTTTCAATCCTTTTTTCCTAAACTCTTAACACAGTTAGCACAACATCCGTCTGTGTAGGATATACAATTAACACATTTCTTGTTGCTTTGACACAAAATGCATACAGTCAACACAAATTTAAAATGCTTGAACTTCTTTTACACACAAGCTCAACCAAGACCAAAATAATGGATTTTTACTGCCAAATTTACAAATGCTTTCACACTGTATGTCAGAACAGATATAATCATGTTCTAAACCTAACTTATAGGTTAAAGTCAAACTGAACAGCTGTTCATATTGTGAACTGAAACACAAATATATCCCCTGAATGTTACGCCATTGCTACGTAGAAACAGCTGATTGAAGTTATGCAGATATGGATGATGTCCCCTTTTCTTGCCCATTACTTCCCTTTCCTCGACCCCATTGAGGAGTTTTCTCAGCCTGGAGATGAAAGGTTTTTGACCATCGTCCACAGGACCAAATGTTCCTCCTGTATGCAATGGATGCTGCATGCCAAGACCTCACAGCTGAACACTGCCAGGGGTGGATAAGGCAAGCCAAAAGATTCTTCCCAAGATGCCTTGCCAGGGAAGATATCAGGTGTGATGTGGATGAGAACATGTGCCCAAATGCAGAAGACCGGGCAGATTAGAAGATGGCTTTTTCTGTTTGTATATTTTGTATTTTCACATACAATAATACTGTAAATGGCAGCTAGAATGCATATTTTTGTTATCTTGCAGAAATGTCCTGTTGCAATAAAGCATTTACTGCAGCAATTCTGTCTCTGTCTTCTTTTTTTCATAAACCGTACATTCTATAAAGCTACTCTAAGAAGGGTCATTCATTTTTTTGTATTCAATTTCAGCTGCAAAAAAACACAAAACAAAATGCACGCATTTACTAAATCCAAACAAACAAACATGTAGAGAGACTTCAGAAGAAACTGCAGTACAAAACACATTCTCACTACAATATACTGCTTCATTTTGACCTGAAAAAAGGAAGTATGGGCAATTGGGTGAGAAGTTATGGATTTGTGTTTAGAGTTTCAAGGAAAAGGAGGTATAATTTCAAGAAATGTGTTCAAGCAATCAAGAAAAAACTGTAATGGTATGGTCACAACAGATTAATGTTCTGCTAATTGTGTTTAAAGTTTTGAAAATGTGACTACAGATTGGACAAAAGGAAGTTAGCAATTGTAAAAAAACTGTAATCCATTATCTGCCCCTGTAATCATAATTTTGTGTGAAAACGATTAAAAGTGCTTGCTGTTATACTGCCTCCAGTGTTCATTTCTGCACTGCAGTAATATGAACGTATTGGTACGTATTTTGCATTTTACGGTTTTCAAATGAGCCTGTTTTGGGTTAGTTATATTTCTATATAAGTAGCAGTGCTTCGCCTGTGCTTCCCCCCAATATAGTCCCAAGTCAGTATCTGCCTATAAATCGCCTAGCCTTAATCTGCATTGCTATTTGTACTCGTTGTGAATACACAGGCCACAAGAAGTAATTTTATTTTATTTTTTCACTTTTACTCATGACATGCTAGCTGGCAACAAAGAGCTGTGTCCCAAAATGAAGGCTGCGTCCTTCGAAGGCCGTATTTGAAGGCCGGATGGCCGTATTTGAAGGCCGATTGCGTCACCGCGGCGCGACGAAGGACGTCCCAATTCAAAGGCTGCATCCTTGGAAGGTCGCATTTGAAGGCCGATTGCGTCACCGCGGCTCGATGAAGGCTGTCCCAATTCAATTCTCCATCCTTCGAAGGCCGTATTCGAAGGCCGGTTGCGTCATCGCGCCGCGACGAAGGCTTCCCTGATTCAAAAGCGACGCCAAATGCACCCTTCGTTTCCCCGTGAAAAGAAGTATACATAAATGGACACTTAGCGGCCTATTTTACCCCATAATTCATTGCGCGCCGTTGACGACAGCATTTATTTATTTATTTTTAAAGGCGGCCGAGACTAGAGATCGGTGGTGGACAGCAAATTCACATTTAAATGTAAGTATTATGTTTTCATTTACTCAAATAGCTAGCGAAACCGAGTTAAATTTTCAAATAAACTTCTTCTTAACTCCTTCGTCACCATAGCGTGGCTTCATTTGTCAGGTAGTTTTAGGCAAAACTTGTGGTAATAACGTTATTAGTTTAACGACCTATTTGTAATATTTGCACTTGTGTATTATAAGAAATATCACTCACCCAATAAAGCCCAAAACAATAAGAAAAGCAGTAGATAAGGCAATGGGGTTTCACTTTTATGTGTTTTTGTAGTGCTGTCATGCAAGCTATGTGGTTTTAACCAAATTTTAGTATACAGAAATATGATTTCTTAAGTAATTTGTATGCATGTCTTGATGTGTCATATTTTGCAGTGTTAACAATGCACTTAAGATTGCTCCTCTGTGTTAAGTACCCTTTTCTGCTTTTTTAGAACAATTCAGGAAAAAATGGGTCTATATATATATATATATATATATATTAAAGAAAAGTAATACACACATCTTTGCTGAAATGTATTGTCCTGTTGTTGTTAACAAGCCATGGTTAATTTGCTCAGCCTTTAGGATTGCAAGTGTCCTGGGACAGGTGAGGGTGTGAGTGGGAAACCCACTGCTGCAACTTGGCCCTGGTTTGTCCTCATGGATGAGGTGTTGGGACAGAGGCATTGCACCAACCCCCCTGTCCTCATCGCCTCAATCCCTGAGGACACACCAGGGCCGAGTTCAGCAGTGGGTGCCCACGGTGAAGAGGAGCCAGGGGCAGCAGCACCAGCATGAAGGCGGCGAGACAGGACGAGTTTTTGGACTTGATCAGAGAAGAAATGCAACTACAGAGGGAGGCAGAGGCGAGGAGTGCACAGGAAAGAAGGAAGAGGATGGACAGGCTGTTTTCTCTTCTTGGGAGAATGATTGAAAAATATATATATTTTCTACATATTCTTGTTTAACTTTTTTCACTTTTATTTTTTAAAAGAAAAATGATGTACATTTATTTTTATGCAACTTTAATTGTGTAAATAAAAGAGAATGAATTGTTCTGGACATTGTTTATTTTTGTAATGACAGTAATACTTTCTGCATGAAACAAATTCTGTACCTTTTTATTTTTTCAAATAAAATTGGTAAATGAAAATCATTTGTTCTATAGGCTACATTAAAGTACTTTTTCCAACTATTTACAAAATACGTTAAACATATCAAAATCAACATAAACATTTAATTTTACAATACATAAAATAAGAAAAAAATGATGTAGACTATTGAGCTGGGCTGCTGGACCGGGATGGGCTGCCCCTGGTAATGCCTCCTGCTGGTGGGACATCATCTGGGATGGTCTCCAGAGCGTTTGAGTGCATATTTCCACTATCCACTAAGTTGTCTACCAACAGGTTTGCAGGGCTGATTCAATCGACAGCTTTCTGAAAAAAGTACTTTTAATAACTACTGCATTTATATTAGGCTACTACTGCATTACTGCGTAGGCTATGTTGCATTTTACTTCTGTATATTTTCAATATAATATCTGGTTGTTACATTATATACTTTTGTGTAGTGTAATGTAATCACATTGTGATGTGAGGGAAAAAAGTACTTCAGGTTAGTTCACATTTGTAAGTGAAAACTAATGAAATATGCAGTTCCGAAAATTAAAGTAACAAATGTAGGCTTATTGTCACAATATTAACAAATTGTTGCTAACTACAGCAGCGTCCCATATCAAAGGGCGCATCTGACGCGTTCGGACCGGTCTAGCCTATGAAGGATTGTTCTTGTCGCCTGGCAACTGTGACAGCTGCAGCTGACGAGCGCGAGAAATACTGGACTTTTTATATTAAATTGGGTTTTGTATTCAAACAGGGCTAAACCGAAAATACATGATCCGGCAGCGCCGGGGCACACCATGTCCTCCAGTAAAATATAAAACATAAAAATGACAATAGCCAATTCTGGCTCCATAGCTGTTTACTCAGTTATCAAAATGAATGATCATAGCAGCTGTCCTCTCGCACCGTTGCTTGGCGCCAGGAGCGGTGATCGGGAACACCTGGTTGCACAATTAGGAAATCCTAGGAAGGCTACATGGTGCGTCCTTCAGAGGACGCATAGGCTGCATCCTTGAAGTCTGCGTCCTTCGAAGGATGCAACCTTCAACTTTGGGACACAGCTTCAGGATTCCATACATTATGCTAAGCTAAGCTATCAGTGGCGCTGCCAAACTAAATCAATGCATGCACTGAGACAAAAATGCGTTTGCCCACCTATCTAGATGTAGGAAAGACGGTGAATAAGCCCTATTTCAAAAAACGGTGGAATGTTCCTTCCTACAGTGGAGCGCGCATGCTTGGCCATAATCAATAGCGTGTGCACAACGCGCATGCACTTTGCTTATCTCATCTACACACAGACGCAGCAGTTCTCATTTTTAGAAAACCATACATTATTACAAGGAACAATATTAACACACGAGGGAAATCATTGTTGTGTCCATGAAGAAGTGAAAAAATAGACATAAATCTAGCTTACACATTTACCCAAATTATTATAGGCCCTACGCCTGTTTAACTGAAGCTAATTTGGTTGGGTTTCTCCATCCCCATACAATGTCACTTCTCTGTGTTTTACGGCCCTGACGAGAACGTCGGTCTCCTCGGCTGGGAACCGCTCCTGGCGCGCGCCTGGCAAATCCGCCGTTATAATAGCATTCCGCCATGGAACAAGCGCGCCTGCTCTTAAAGGGAATGTGAGATGTCGCTCTGATTGGTTTATTTCACGTTACGCCCAAACCACACCTATGAATAATGAGGCTACTTCAGACCAACCCATTTTAGATTTGCGTCGGGCGCAAGAGTCATTTATCCCGCCGGTATAATAGCAACAGCGCCCAAGACCCGCCCACAAAGTTACTTGCGTTTCGCGCTTGATACTTGCGTTTCAGATCGTTAAAATAGGGCCCCATATCTATTTGTTTACCGTTAGTTGTAAGTGTTTTGTGTAATTCACTGTGTATGTTGATGATAATGCAAGGGAGAGATAACGAGTTTATGGATAAGACTTTAATGTGCACTTCATCTTTTGTGTAATGTACAATAAACTTCATAAAACTCATCAGTAGGGTAGAGTGGGGGAAAACGCCCCCCTTAAGGAAAATGTGACATTACAGTGAAACAAAACATAAATGTGACTAGAATTGCCATCCCGGTTTTGAGTGACTATGGCAGGAGTTATTCACCAAATATTAAAATTGCTCAGCCTTCATAATTAATTAGTATTTTCACTGAAAATATTTTTGTACAAAGGGGGCGTTTTGCCCCAGCGGTGGGGTAAAACGCCCCCCAAGGTGGGGTAAAATGCCCCCTTTCTTACCAACCAGTTTGCTTCATAGATCAACAGCAAAATTAACAGACAATAGTTTTTAATCTCTAAAGGTAAAAGGCAAGTAATGTATCAACATGTATATATATTAATATTTATTTCAGCAATGTTTAAAATAGGCTAAATTAACTACCTTCCATCAGTGAGCTAACTTTGCTAGCAAGCTAGCTAGTTAATGCTCACTTGAGGTAATTTTTTCATGTTTTGTTCAAATATTTTGATTTTACCACCTAGTTATACTGCATTAAGTGTAAAACAAAGGATTTGATAGACAGAAATATTTTATTATAGTAATTATGATAGAGAGAAACTATGCCCCCATGGGGGCGTTTTACCCCTCAGCGTAGGGGGCGTTTTACCCCACAAGCTATGAGTTTTTAAAAAAAAATGTTTAATTTTTAAAATATAATTATATTCCTTATAAATAATATATGATCTCAAACTACAGACTTCACTATTCATCTATCATACATCACTGCAATATCCTGCAGAACAATATTCTCTTAAACACTTATTTACTAATATCTGAAAATTATAGCATTTACCATGTAATCCTCTTATCTTCAAATATGTTGCTGGTGTCAGCTTCTCCATAGAGATTTGTATATCCCCGTTATCAACGTAGTGCATAGCAACAGTAAAAATGTATCTTGACTACTTTTAGTGGTTATTTTGGGAAAAACAGTTTTCCCCCACTCTACCCTAATGCTATGGCCATCACAGGGTCCGCTACAACAGGCTAATAGTGGATAAAAGCAAAATGACAGCATAAGTTATAACCGTAATTAAATTAATCTAAACTATACCTCTTCTGTCTCCATGCAGCATATATTCTCTGTCTCTGTAAGCATTATTGTCCGACTCCGGTTCGAACTGAACACCGCTATTGAGAGTTTCTGACATTTTCAGTGCGTCCTGACTCCGGAGCATGAGCTCTTGAAGCTCCGCCCTCTTCTTGAAAGGGGGCCAGGAGCACCAGCTCATTTGCTTTTAAAGGGACACACAAAAAATGGCTCGTTTTTTCTCACCCGCAAAAAGTGTCCATATTTACATGCTATAAAAATGATCTGTGGGGTATTTTGAGCTTAAACTTCATATACAAACTCTGGGGACATCAGATACTTATTTTACATCTTGTAAAAAGGGGTATTATAGGTCCCTTTAAAAAAAAAAACTAGGGCTAAATAAGTAAAAAAAAAAAAAAATCCTGTCTGCTTTCAAAAGAAATCATCTTTTGACAGCCATAGTAAGTAACATAAAAAAAAAAAAAAAAAATCTGCACAAGTGGAAAACAAATGCTCAGTAATACAGCAGTCTTTATAGTTTAGAAAGGAAGTCCCTTGCAAGGGCATCTTTGTATTCGATGGTCTTTGGCATCAACAAGCTTGAAAACCCCTCATCTAAATAAATTGATATCCAATGCACATGCATTATCTAACTTTCTACCTGCTCTACATACATAACAACCCACTATCTGCAAGTGATGGAGAATCAAACTGAGATATTGAAAACTATAAGAATCACGATTCAAAAATAATTTAAGACAAGAATACTGGATATTAACTACCAAGAATTGCATCAGATTATGATGAAATTTATTTAAAAATATTTCAGTACAAACTTTATTAGTCAGTGCAGAATTATAGAAATCAGGACACTTTAATAATATTCAAATATGTAATATCAATATATGAAACTTGTATTTTTAATGTTTTTCAATTTTAATTTATGCCGTATGTAGCAAAAAAATGGCAGCTCTGGTGACAGACAAACAGGAGAGAAAATGTGTAATTTAATCGTACTAATTTGAAATAATCAGCCTCACACGATTTGCTCAGAAGAGGTCAGATATCAATACATTGTGAAATCACAGAAGACTTGCTTCATCTACCTTCAAAAACATCAATTCCAGGATATTTGTATTTGATCTTCCCATACAAAGAGCACTTCATGTTTGCACAGAGTATTTGCTTTGCAGTGTGGTTCAATTTGCAAAGTATGTAAAATGTTTGTTTTTTTACCACAACAGTTCCAAGGGTCCTAAACTCACATTTGTCAATGTTTTGATGCTAGAGTACATCACACACAGCAGAGAGAAATTACGCAACTCCCTCAAGTGGTTGTTATTGCAAATAAAATTTAAAAAACTAGAATTTTTTGAGATCTCAGACTTTGATTTCTTTTTTTACATTGTATAAATAAATTCAAACTGTAATTTCTACAAAATAATAATAATAATAATAACCGAAATATTGAGAAAAAATGTAAAAAATAATGACAGAAGCTTTTTGAAGCTGGAGTACATCACACACAGGAGAGAAACATTACACAACTCCATCAAGTTATTGTGAATAAAGGTTTTTTTTTTTTGTGATCTCAGACTTTGATTTCTTTCTTTTTTTTTACATTGTATAAATAAATTCAAACTGTAATTTCAAAAAAATATACATAATAATAACCTATATATATTGAGAAAAAAATAAAAAAATAATGACAAAAGCTATGAAATGTTTAAGATTCATAGGTTTGCAATGCTGAATAAATTATGTATTTTCTTCTGTTCTCTTCTATTTTCTTTCTTCTTTTTTTTCTTTTTACTTTTCAGTCAAATTGCTGATGATTTACTTGAATTTATTACTATGAATTTAAATATAAACAGAATTTTTTTTAATTGGACCATTATCACGAGCGCTCAGACTTTTAAATCTCATTATATATCTGTTTCATTATTATTATTATTGTTGTTGTTATTTGGACAAAATAGACACGACATCTTTTTCACATATAAATAACCCTATATGAACAGTCCTGCCCAGACCTGGCAAATATTAACTAAGTTAAAGACCTTGTTTGGTGAGTTTCTTCATCTCCTAGAGTGAACAAACTAACAGATTGGGGAAAATGAGATCAAGTTTTGCTATTTTATGTGTTTGGATATGCTTTAGTGTTGATGCATCGACACAGAATGGTAAGGCATTTCTATTTTAAATGAATAACATACAGAAATGATAGCAATGATGTCATTTTCTAATTGTCTAACAGGTTGCTCTGAGATCCCAGAGGAGGAGAATGCCGAACTTTCTCAAAGCTCAAGGAAAGACAACTACTCTGATGGTGATCAACTTGACTACAATTGCAAACATGGCTATGCATCTCCACTAAAAATCACCTACATGTGTAGGGATAATAATTGGACTAAATCACATGATGGAAAATGTTCACGTAGGTATACAAGACACACACACAAACAGAGTTTAGAAATCAGTGGTCTGCTCTAAAAATACTTTCAAATCTAGTTGTTTGCATTAAACGTACTTAGAGTAACTTATTATCACGTAATTTCATTGTATTGGACTGCACGTGGCGGTACTGAAAAAGTCACCTATACACTTGAAAATGAAGGGTCCAAAAGTTGTTTTTCACAGAAGAATCATTTTTGGTTCCCCAAAGAACCTTTCATTGAACAGTTCTTAAAAGAACCCTTTTTTTCTTAGTTGAAGATCATTTTAAAATTCTAAAGAACCAAATTCCAATATTCTAATACTTTTTAAGTGGCTGGGCGGCCTGATATAAATGCTTTCGTGCGTATTTTATATCTCATTATCATTTATTTGATAATCTATTTATGAAATTTATTTGATATATCATCATTTCTTTATAAGATAATGCATTTTGTTACAAAATAATATGTTGTATAGTTAATATTAATGGGTTGATATTATATATGCTCTTTTATAATATTATTTCATATTTTGGGGCATTTCTTTCATTATTATATAAAAAAAAAAAAAAATTGTTCACAGATACAAATGAATTAGATTTCCCAATGGTAGAGATACTGTCAGACTTCACGTTACATCATGCTGACGTTTTTCAAAATACTTTCGTGACGGCAAGAAGTTCCCTTTCAATTGACGCAGTGGGAATGCTCTGCATGTTTGCGTCGTGAAGCACGTGTGAAATCAGTCCAATGGTGTGACAAGATGTCAGAGGCGGGTGACGTCACAAACCAGGAAACTATAAAGCATGCCCAAATAGTGCAACACTAGCTTCTGTGCCTTCAGTAAGCGCTATATGTGTTGTCTGTCTACCTACAGTACCAGTCAAAAGTTTGGAAACACTACTATTTTTAATGCTTTTGCAAGAAGTCTCTTATGCTCATCAAGCCTGCAGTTAAAAAAAAAAAACAAAACAAAAAAACAGTAAGATTATGAAATATTATTACAATTTAAAATAATGGTTCTCTTTTTTAATATACTTTAAAATGTAATTTATTTTTGTGATGCAAAGCTGGATTTTCATCAGCAAGTACTCCAGTCTTTGGTGTCTTATGATCCTTCAGAAATCATTCTAATATGATAATTTGATACTCAGTTATTATCAATGATGGAAACAGTTGTGCTGTTTAATATATTTTTTTGGAATACTTTTTTCAGGATTCATTGATGAGTAAAACGTTAACAGCATTTATTCATAAAAACAGCATTTATTCAAAATAAAAACATTTCTAACAATATAAATCGTTACCATCACCTTTTATCAATTTGACGCATTCTTGTTGCATTAAAGTTCTAATTTCTTTAAAAAAAAAAAGTTATTGTTCCCAAACTTTTGAACGGTAGTGCATATTGTTACAAAAGATTTCTATTCTAAATAAATACAGTTCTTTTTAACTTTTTATTCATCAAATAATCCTGAAAAAAGTATCTCAGGTTATAAAAAAATATTAAGCAGCACAACTGTTTCCAACATTGATCATAAATCAGCATATTAGAATGATTTCTGAAGGATCATAAGACACCAAAGACTGGAGTACTTGCTGATGAAAATTCAGCTTTGCATCCAAAAATAAATTACATTTTAAAGTATATTAAAAAAGAGAACCATTATTTTAAATTGTAATAATATTTCATAATATTACTGTTTTTTTTTTTTTTTTTTTTTTTTTTTTTTACTGCAGGCTTGATGAGCATAAGAGACTTCTTTCAAAAGCATTAAAAATAGTAGAGTTTCCAAACTTTTGACTGGTACTATATATATATATATATATATATATATATATATATATATATATATATATATGAAGAGTTCAGATGCAAAAGCCATCTAGAATTCTAGAATTATAATTTTTATAAAGCTTGTATATTTAAGTAATTGCACTTAAATGACAATTAATAGGTAATTTGCATTGCCAATTAAGTGAAATTATTGAACTTAAATATACAAGCTTGATAAAAATGATCATTCTAGAAGAAAATTTCAGATGGCACTTAGAGGCTTTCGCATCTGAATTCTTCATATATATATATATATATAGTATGGCAAGCAAACAGCAGTTTAGACTGTGATCGCAGATGGATCTAACAGAGGGCTGAGAGACGGGCCTGTCCTTATCTTTGCCCTCACCTGATAGATCCAGTGCCTTCTCTTAAGGTGCATTCCATTAGACAGGGTCCCTACCCAGTGTTCACTGCTCCCTACTCCCTGAACACGGTACATCAGTTGAAGTGGACTTCGCTGACAATAATTGCTCATTTGGAATGTGCTGCAATGTCATCAAAGAAAGGCAACAACGGGGTTGCACAGATTATGATATAACTTAAATAAATATTGTAATTTACTTTCAAATTTAAAATCATATTAATAGGCCTACATATACAAAACACGTAACCTATCTAATAAATAAAAATCAAAACATTGTATTAGTTTATTAGACTACTTTATGACTAAACATAAGCTGTACTGTAACGGTCATTTAATATGAAAATAATTTTTGTAATTCTTATTAATGTGCTCTTAATATAATCTAAATAATTGTAGAGGTCTCATCTCATGCGTTTTCTTTCCCACCCGCAGCTGCATAGCATTAGCAAACATTCCTGAGGTAAATAAAGTAAAATAAAAAAAAATGACTGCGCCTCAGCTGCTTCTCAACACTTTTCATTTGTGTAGATATTCATACAATAGACTATGGAAATGTAACATTCATCACCCCAACCATTCATAAATACTCTAGTTTGTTTAATAATAACAATATTCATGAATACTCAAATGTATAGGTAAACTCAGAGCCGTTAGAAATTTAAATTTAAAATCTCTTCCAACGGCTCTGCTCTATGGTTAGTTCAGACTGGTGATGCAGTGCACAATGACAGTTGGTTGATTTTCGCTCTCCACTTCCTGCGAATGTATCGTTGTTCCCTCATTTCCTACACCGTTTGCAGTGCCCTTCAAACTGAACATGTTTGTTCCCTTCGGATTGGAATCTTACTTAAGATGGCGAAAAACCCTGTGAAGTCCACTTCGCAGTCCACTTACGGTCGAATGGAACGCACGCTTTGCAGTTACTTCCGCACTGGGTGAGGCACTGGTGCTTTGAGTATCCAGCTCTAAGGAGTTGGATGTTGAAAGTATCGAGGCAGGAAAGGTTGAAGACTCGCCACCTCACTCTCCAGCCTGTGAGGAGCTGGTGGAGGTTGTGAGGAGCGCTGATGCCAAATTAAACATCAACGCTCTCAGCACAGAGGTTCCAGGAGGCCAGCAAGCAGGCGGCGGTGTTCCAGAAGTCTCTGGGGCTGCTGAGTGAGAGCAGTCAGCTCCTCACACTGTGCTGCACAAAAACAGAGCGTCGCTACCCCCAGAAAGAAGGGCAATCGGGAAGGCGCTCTCAACCGCTGCCTTCGAGGGGTAAGATGGATCATTATCGCCAAGTAGGCTGTGGTAACAGCTCGTATAATACTCCTCATTATACGGTGCCCATTCCCCCTTCAGGGCGCAGCGGTCTCTGGTGAGCCCAGATATCAGTGACTGCCCGGAAACGTAGCAGCTCTAGGATGCTCGCCCCCCTCTGAGGAGGGTCTCAGAGCTACCAGTTGAGTTGTCCCCTGCCAGTGCGCTGTTTTAGGGCACCGAAGTGGTTGCTCAAAAAACACTAGCGGCCAGTCTCGAGAGGCTGGTTCTCTTAGTAGATTTTCTGGCAGCGTGGAAACTACTACTAAATATATCTTGATGGGTCCTGCGCACAGTCGAAAAAAAGTGTTTAGTCTACAATTTGAGTCTCGCCCACCCAGATCTATGGGGGTTCCAACCCAGAGTAGAGGGCCCCGAGAAGGCTCTGGTTATGGAACAGGAGGTAAAAGCTTTGTTTGGGAAAGGGGAACATGTAGAGTAATAGTATTTGTAAATTAATCAAAAATGCCCCTCTCAAACAAATATCAATGATAATATTGTGGTTAATAAAACAAAATGCATTTGATTGTAATTAACATGACAATGTGTACAAAACTAAAGTAGCCTAAATTCACGTTTATTTTTTACGTATTTGTCAGTCTGAGGCGTCATTGCTAATGCGTTGCTATGGGTTGCGTCACTTGCGTGTGTCTTGCTTTGGACTTGACTGAAGGGGGTCAGTCTCCGTTTTTGAGGGTCTAAAACTCCGGAGTAGTGTGCTGTGGACGGTAGGTGTAACCGTAGCAAAAGTTATGCATTTTAAAACGAAAATGCACTAGTGTAAACGTAGGAATTCCACAGTCTGCTCATGAACCTGATCTCGAGCCAAATTTGAGTTGCCTAGCTATGGCTCGACGGCAGGAAGAAATAAACCAAACAATTTTTCAACTTTTTGTTCAATAATCAAAGGTAGTGTGTCGATTTAATAAAAAAATCCACATATCACATATTTTAAAATATTACATAATTCATTGATGCCTGTTTGTCATGTGCACCGACCAATCGTCACCTGGGCACAACAAGTTAAAATTTCATTGGACAATGTGAAGTGAAGCCGTATCTTTCATTCATAAATCATTAGAAAATTACATGACAGACGAATTTACATTTATGAAGCAATCTGAATCTGCGTCGTTGAAACAATGGATGTTAATTGACTACAAAGCACAGCACAAAACCAGCACCAAAAGTCACATTAATGGTAAGTAGTATTAATTTAGCTTGCTTGTATTTAGCCTATGTATATTGATCCACCGTTTACCATTTGATCAAACTATAGTTGGTTATAGTTGGTAAACAGAAAGACTAACATTAGCGTAGATCCCATTCTTCTTATGATGTAACGAGTACATCGGGTGTTTTAGGAAGTGTCCCCCGTTCCGACTGACCTTATCTATGCAGCCTAATAATCATTTAACTGATTTGAATAATAGAAGTGTATAATGTTCTATGTGAATGCCAGGTCAAAGAGATGCGTTTTTAGTCTAACTGGTTAGATTTAAACTGACAGAGTGTGTCTGCTTCTCAAACAATGCTAGGAAGACTATTCCAAAGTTTAGGTGCTAAATAGGAAAAGGATATACCGCCAGCAGTCGATTTTGATATTCTAGATATTATCAACTGACTAGAATTTTAAGATTCCAATAGACGTGAAGGACTATAATGCGTTAGGAGCTCGCTCAAGTACTAGGGAACCAGTAAACCATTACTAACTACTAAACCATTTAGTGCTTTGTAAGTAAGTAAGTTGCCATACTTCCTGTGTGTCAGTCAGGGACTTACTTCAGCCTATTAGAAGCTAGCTTTGAACTGTTTGGACATGCTTTATAGTTTCCTGGTTCGTGACATCACCCACCTCTGTCGTCTTGTCACACCATTGGACTGATTTCACACGGCTTTATGACGCAATCATGCAGAGTGTTCCAACAGCATCAATCAACGCAGCTTCTCGTTCCCTCTTCAGGGAACCAAGATTACAGTCGTAACCAAGGTGTTTTCAGAATATTTTCCTATTAACGGTAATTTAAAAGTATCCATAATTCATATTCTTTTGCAAGCAACATTTAAAATGCAAATATGGCATATCAAATGAAATAACAGACCTTATTCAGGAAAGAAACCATATTGAATTTTTCATAAAGTTGTTAGGGATAGACATATATTCCATCTGTAACTCAATACCTTATAACAAAAATGTAAGTTGTTATGCTAAACCACTACTCAGTAGTACACAGTTAAAATCAGTAGTATAGTGAATCCAAAACACTGGGCCACATAAGGTATAAATGCTTCTGTGTGGATAAATATGTGATCTAATGTCTGCTTTCTCTAGAGGCAATGTGTTCTCTAAACACAACAGTGGAAGACTTAAAAATGGAGCGATTCCCTGATATTGAGGGTCCCGTCGAACATGGACACAAGTTAATATTTTCATGCAATGGACAAGGGCTGATATTAAAAGGACAGAGAGAAATCACCTGTCAGCCAAATGGAGAATGGAGCAGCCCTTTCCCTAAATGTGAAGGTAAGGACACAGAATGTAAAAGCCTTGGATTGGACAAAGACAGACCAATGATAGATCTGTTGTTCACATGGAGGATGCTTAATTGATCAGATTTTTATGTTCTTTAGAGGTAATGTGTGTCGCAAACCTGACTGTAAACATGAGATCAGACGTCACTGAGGACGGACACCTGGGGCCTGAGGTTTCAATCAGACCTGGACACACAATAACTCTTTCATGTGTTGGGAAGGGAACAAAATTACAAGGACAGAAAAAAATCTCCTGCTTGTCAACTGGAGAATGGGACGTCCCATTTCCTAAATGTGTAAGAGGTAAGGCTCACATGTTTACTAGTCGAGTTTTATTAGCAGTGTTTGTAAGCATCACTATTGCTCATATTAAAGTGTAGGTTCGATGATTTTCAGCTGATGTTACAATGTCTGTAGTATATGTAAATGTACAAGGCTCAAACTTGAGACCATTGTGGCCCCGAAATTAAATCTGTGTGACCTCAAAATTTATTTGGGAGCATTTGTACAAGTGCAAGTAATTGTTGTGGTGCGACCTTTTTTCTAGATATGTTTCATTATTGTTGTTGTTATTTAGGCAAAACAGAAATTACATCTTTTTCACATAGGCCTATATGATCCCAAATAAACATCATTCAGCACACAAAAGTCCTGCCCAGAACTGTCAAATATTAACTAAGTTAAAGACCGTGTAGTTTCTTCATCTCCTAGACTGAACAAACTAACAGATTGGGGAAAATTAGATACATTTTTTGCTATTTTATGTTTGGATATGCTTTAGTGTTGATGCATCGACACAGAATGGTAAGGCATTTCTATTTTAAATGAATAACATACAGAAAGGACAGCAATTATGTCATTTTCTAATTGTCTAACAGGTTGCTCTGAGATCCCAGAGGAGGAGAATGCAGAGGTTTCTCAAATCTCAAGGAAAGACAAATACTCTGATGGTGATAAACTTGACTACAACTGCAAATATGGCTATGCATCTCCACAAAAAATCACCTACATGTGTAGTATTAATAAATGGATTAAATTGCGTGGTGCAAAATGTTCACGTAGGTATACAAGACACACACACAAACAAAGTTTAGAAATCAGTGGTCTGCTCTAAAAATACTTTCAAATCTAGTTGTATGCATTAAACGTACTTAGAGTAACTTATTATCACGTAATTTCATTGGATTGGACTGCACGTGGCGGTACTGAAAAAGTCACCTATACACTTGAAAATGAAGGGTCCAAAAGTTGGTTTTCACAGAAGAATCATTTTTGAACCTTTCATTGAAGAGTTCTTAAAAGAACCCTTTTTTTCTTAGTTGAAGATCATTTTAAAATTCTAAAGAACCAAATTCCAATATAAAGAACCTTTTTTTTTTTTACTTTTTAAGTGGCTGGGCGGCCTGATATAAATGCTTTTGTGCTTATTTTATATCTCATTATCATTTATTTGATAATCTATTTATGAAATTTGTTTGATATATGTAAAAATGTAAGTTGTTATGCTATACCACTACTCAGTAGTACACAGTTAAAATCAGTAGTATAATGAATCCAAAACACTGGGCCACATAAGGTATAAATGCTTCTGTGTGGATAAATATGTGATCTAATGTCTGCTTTCTCTAGTGGCAATGTGTTCTCTAAACACAACAGTGGAAGACTTAAAAATGGAGCGATTCCCTGATATTGAGGGTCCCGTCGAACATGGACACAAGATAATATTTTCATGCAATGGACAAGGGCTGATATTAAAAGGACAGAGAGAAATCACCTGTCAGCCAAATGGAGAATGGAGCAGCCCTTTCCCTAAATGTGAAGGTAAGGCCACAGAATGTAAAAGCCTTGGATTGGACAAAGACAGACCAATGATAGATCTGTTGTTCACATGGAGGATGCTTAATTGATCAGATTTTTATGTTCTTTAGAGGTAATGTGTGTGTCACAATAACGAGTTCCAGATCCAAATGCAAGTTACTCAGTTTATTAGACAGAGAAGATACTCAGATCAGACAAGATGCAGGAGACTGATGAAACTTGACAGACGAAATCATAAAGGAATACTCAGGGTGCACTACAAGAGACTGGTCGATGTGAATTCCCGAACTGGTAATCCAGCGCCACGTGGGACTCAGAAGAGAACGCGGGGAGCAGAACACAGCAGGCAGCTCAGACGAGGTAACTGGCAACAAGAACAAGACATAAGTGACGAATCGACAACCAGCATTACTCTCTCCAGCTAGATATAGGCAGTAACTAGCTGCAGCTGAAGTGACTGATTGGAGTGATGAGCTGGTCACTAGGCAACAAACAAGCAACAGACATAGACCCCACACCTAACACACACCAACAGATCCACAAAATGAACACAAGGATTTGTGAACCGTGACAGTACCCCCTCCCCTAAGAGTGCCTCCTGGCACTCCCAGGAGAACCTACCTGGCGATTGTAATCATCGATAAGGGAGTGATCCATAATGTCCCTAGCAGGAACCCAACTTCTCTCCTCCGGACCGTAACCCTCCCAGTCCACCAGGTACTGGAATCCGCATCCCCTCCGTCTCGAGTCCAGAATACGATTGACCGAATACGTAGGTTCCCCGTCTACGAGTTGCGGCGGTGGGGGAACCGGGGATGGCGGATTAAGGTGAGAACGAAAAACAGGCTTCAATTTGGAGACATGAAAGGCGGGGTGAATTCTCCTGTACGCTGGAGGAAGTTTGAGGCGGACTGTCACCAGACTAATGATCTTGGTGACCGTGAACGGGCCGATGAATTTGGGAGCTAGCTTATTGTACACGGAGCGGAGCGGAATGTTCTTGGTGGAAAGCCACACTTTTTGACCCACGACGTATACGGGAGGCTTTGACCGGTGGCGATCGGCCTTAGCCTTAGTGCGCACCCCCACCTGGAGCAGAGTCTCACGGGCTCTGGTCCATGTGCGGTGACACCTCTGGACAAACGCGTGAGCAGAGGGGACCAGGATTCCAGATTGGGAAAAATAGGTGGCTGGTAACCTACACTACACTCAAATGGAGATAGGCCCGTGGATGACACTGGTAATGAGTTATGTGCGTACTCCACCCACAAGAGTTTCTGGCTCCAGGAGGAAGGATTCTGAGAGACCAAACATCGCAACACTCTTTCTAAATCTTGGTTGGCACACTCTGTCTGGCCGTTGCTCTGAGGATGAAAACCAGAAGAAAGACTGACACTCGCCCCCAGTAAACGACAAAACTCTCCAAAATTTGGAAATAAATTGGGGACCCCTGTCAGAAACCACATCCATCGGGAGGCCATGTAAACGAAAGACATGATTTATGACGGCAACCGCTGTCTCCTTGGCAGACGGTAATTTGGGCAAGGGAATGAAATGAGCCGCCTTCGAGAACCGGTCCACTACGGTCAAAACAACCGTATTGCCCTGGGAGGGCGGGAGGGCGGGAGGGCGGGAGGGCAGTGACAAAATCTAGCGCAATGTGGGACCAGGGTCTCGAAGGGACAGACAGCGGTTGGAGTAACCCATCCGGTGGGCGATTGGAAGTCTTACCACGAGCACAGACTGAACATGCCAAAACAAAACTTCGAATGTCACGAGCCATGGAAGGCCACCAGAATCGTTGCTTGACCAAAAAACTGGTGCGATTGACTCCTGGATGACATGCTACGTTGGAACAATGACCCCACTGAATCACGTTGGACCGTAACTGCTCTGGCACGAATAAACGACTCGGTGGACACTCGGGCGGAGGCGTTACCCCTTCTAAGGCCGAACGGACCTTCGACTCGATCTCCCATACGAGTGTGGAGACAATGAGTCTCTCAGGAAAAATGCACTCGGGAGTGGACGGGCGAACGGAACAGTCAAAAATTCGAGATAAAGCATCGGGTTTGATGTTCTTAGAACCCGGACGATACGATAGTACAAAGTCAAAACGTCCGAAAAAAAAGTGCCCACCGAGCCTGCCTGGAGTTAAGTCGTTTAGCAGATCTGATATATTCAAGGTTCTTATGATCGGTCCAGATGATAAAAGGTACCCCCGAACCCTCTAGCCAATGGCGCCACTCTTCCAACACTAGCTTGACTGCCAGTAATTCTCTGTTACCAATGTCATAATTACACTCAGCAGACGATAAACGATGAGAAAAAAAACGCGCAAGGGTGCATCTTATCATCCGTGGGTGAGCGCTGGGAAAGAACCGCTCCTACCCCCACCTTTGATGCATCGACCTCCACCACAAACTGATGTGAAGGATCAGGGGCTACAAGAATGGGTGCTGAAACGAAGCGGCTCTTGAGGTTGGTAAATGCAGCCTCAGCTGCACCAGACCACCTGAACATCGCTTTGGTGGAGGTCAAGGCAGTCAGAGGAGCGGCTAGTTGGCTGAAATTGCTAATGAAACGCCGGTAAAGATTGGCGAACCCCAGAAACCTCTGTAGGGCCTTACGGGAATCTGGAGTTGGCCAATCCACCACAGCCTTAACCTTGTCAGGATCCATGCACACACCCTCGGAGGAGATGATATAACCCAGAAAAGGAACCGACTGTGCATGGAACGAACATTTCTCCGCCTTGACAAAAAGCCCATTCTCTAACAATCTCTGGAGCACTCGTCTGACGTGCTGAACGTGTTCCTGGAGAGAAGAAGAAAATATCAATATGTCATCCAGGTAAACATATATGAACTGATCTACCATATCTCTCAGCACGTCATTCACGAGTGCCCGGAAAACTGCGGGGGAGTTGGACAGCCCGAAAGGCATAACCAAATATTCAAAGTGCCCCCTGGGGGTGTTAAAAGCAGTTTTCCATTCATCCCCCTTCCTTATGCGAACCAAATGATAAGCGTTACGTAAGTCCAATTTTGTGAAGATGGATGCTCCCTGCAACCGCTCGAAGGCTGAAGACATCAACGGCAAAGGATAAGTATTCTTTACCGTGATGTTGTTCAACCCTCGGTAGTCAATACACGGTCGCAGAGAGCCATCCTTCTTCCCCACAAAAAAGAACCCTGCCCCCGCTGGAGAAGAGGATGGACGGATGAACCCAGATGTCAGAGAATCAGAAATATATTTATCCATGGCCTCCCTTTCTGGGGCAGAAAGTGAGTATAACTTGCCTTTAGGCGGAGACATACCTGGCAGTAAATCTATAGCACAGTCATAGGGACGATGCGGAGGGAGAGAAGCAGCCCGAGACTTACTGAACACTCCCTTCAGGTCCAGATACTCCGAAGGCACGTTAGACAAATCCATGTGTTCATCCTGAAACACAGAACAAGACACAGAAAAACACGCAGACAACAAACAAGTGGCATGACAAAATTCACTCCAAGAGAAAACCGAATTCATACGCCAGTTTATATGAGGATTATGGAGCGCCAGCCAGGGGTGTCCCAGGACCACAGGAGCAGAAGGAGAGTCAATCAAAAGAAAGTCAATATCCTCAGAATGATTGCCTGAGGTGACGAGTCTTACGGTAGCAGTGGAATGTGTGACTGAAGGTAATAGTTGACCATTAAGTGCAATGACCGAGATAGGTTGAGAGAGTGTCATCACCGGTATCATAAGCTTATGAGCCAGGTTAATGTCTAAAAAATTACCCTCCGCTCCTGAGTCAACCAGAGCCTCACAATCAAAACTCTGAGAAGGTAATCTCAAACTCACAGAAAGGTGAGTAGCTGAAAAAGAGGATTTAGTCAATGTAGTTCCACCCATCAGTAACCTCTTACCTACTGGCGGGTGCTGGCTTTTACCGGACACTGCAAAGCGATGTGACCGGCGGCTCCACAATACAGACACAGTCCCCTCTCTCTTCTTTGTTTCTCTTGTTGCGATAGACGGGACCTGCCCATTTGCATGGGTTCAGGATCTGGAAAAGACATAGTGTCACCAGGAGAAAAAGATACCTTACTCTGTGCACTGGCAGGCCACTCTCGCTGTGTCCGTGGACCCCGTCGCCGTAATCTCGTATCCACCTGAATAGCCAGATCTATAAGTTTATCCACCCCCGCGGGTAAATCCAAAGAGTAAATTTCATCCTTTATGGTTTCAGAAAGTCCGTATAAAAACATGTCCCATTGAGCCTCTGAATTCCAGCCACACTCCGCAGCTAATGTGCGAAATTCAATCGAATAGTCTGTTACAGTACGATCTCCCTGACGCAGTTCAGCGAGAAGTCGCGCCGCGTCTCTACCGGAAGCAGCGCGATCAAAGACCTTTCTGAGCTCACGGGAGAATGTCTCAAACGAAGCACAGCACGCAAGTTTCTGTTCCCACACAGTAGTTCCCTAACTGGCCGCTCAACCCGAGAGCAGGGTTATTACAAAGGCCACCTTAGCCTCCTCCGTAGGAAATGACGAAGGTTGAAGAGAGATGTACAGAGAACATTTGGCTAAAAACGAGCTACATAACTGGGGCTCACCAGAGTAGAATGCTGGAGGTGGAAGACGGTGTTCAGTGGCACAAATGGTCTGACTCTGAGCGGCAAAAGCAGATGGAATGGCGGTGACTTGTTGTTGCACGGACGCAGTCTCAGTCCTTAGTTGTTGTAGCTGGGTCGTTAGTTCGGAGACTTGGGTCACCAGCGCCTGAACAGCGCGACCCGTTGCTATCGTCTGTTCCTCCTGTTGTTGCATGCGAATATCGCTCTTTGACAGGATTGCGCTCAATTCGGACGCACTTGCTGGATCCATGGTGTTTTGGTCGGTTCGTTCTGTCACAATAACGAGTTCCAGATCCAAATGCAAATTACTCAGTTTATTAGACAGAGAAGATACTCAGATCAGACAAGATGCAGGAGACTGATGAAACTTGACAGACGAAATCATAAAGGAATACTCAGGGTGCACTACAAGAGACTGGTCGATGTGAATTCCCGAACTGGTAATCCAGCGCCACGTGGGACTCAGAAGAGAACGCGGGGAGCAGAACACAGCAGGCAGCTCAGACGAGGTAACTGGCAACAAGAACAAGACATAAGTGACGAATCGACACCCAGCATTACTCTCTCCAGCTAGATATAGGCAGTAACTAGCTGCAGCTGAAGTGATTGATTGGAGTGATGAGCTGGTCACTAGGCAACAAACAAGCAACACACATAGACCCCACACCTAACACACACCAACAGATCCACAAAATGAACACAAGGATTTGTGAACCGTGACAGTGTGTCGCAAACCTGACTGTAAACATGAGATCAGACGTCACTGAGGACGGACACCCGGACGGACACACTAAGGTTTCAATCAGACCTGGACACACAAAAACTAGTCGAGTTTTATTAGCAGTGTTTGTAAGCATCACTATTGCTCATATTAAAGTGTAGGTTCGATGATTTTCAGCTGATGTTACAATGTCTGTAGTATATGTAAATGTAAATGTACAAGGCTCAAACTTGAGACCATTTTGGCCCCGAAATTAAATCTGTGTGACCTCAAAATTTATTTGGGAGCATTTGTACAAGTGCAAGTAATTGTTGTGGTGCGACCTTTTTTCTAGATATGTTTCATTATTGTTGTTGTTATTTAGGCAAAACAGAAATTACATCTTTTTCACATAGGCCTATATGATCCCAAATAAACATCATTCAGCACACAAAAGTCCTGCCCAGAACTGTCAAATATTAACTAAGTTAAAGACCATGTAGTTTCTTCATCTCCTAGACTGAACAAACTAACAGATTGGGGAAAATTAGATCAATTTTTTGCTATTTTATGTTTGGATATGCTTTAGTGTTGATGCATCGACACTGAATGGTAAGGCATTTCTATTTTAAATGAATAACATACAGAAAGGACAGCAATTATGCCATTTTCTAATTGTCTAACAGGTTGCTCTGATATCCCAGAGGAGGAGAATGCAGAAGTTTCTCAAATCTCAAGGAAAGACAAATACTCTGATGGTGATAAACTTGACTACAACTGCAAATATGGCTATGCATCTCCACAAAAAATCACCTACATGTGCAGTATTAATAAATGGATTAAATTGCGTGGTGCAAAATGTTCACGTAGGTATACAAGACACACAATATGTTTAGAAATTATTGGACTGCTCTAAAAATACTTTAACTCTAGTTGTATGCATTCAAAATAATCAGAGTAACTTATTATCATGTAATTTCATTGGACTTCGAAAGCTGATTTCTCAGAACTCTGAACTGTATCTTTTGTTTCTGATTCACAATCAGTCAAACGCTGTGAGCTGCCTGAAGATATTCCAAATGGTCGATACACTATTGTGAGTGGTAGCTACTTTGTTTTTGGAACAACCATCAAGTATATCTGCAGAGATGGGTGAGTATGTAAGCTTATATTTAGACAAATCTATTTAAAAAAAAAAAAAAAAAACTCTTATGGATATGTTTGTCAAGCTACCAGATGATGAGTCGATTTGACACCAGAACATGTCGGGATGGTGGATGGGACAATCAAATACCTGCCTGTGAAGGTACTGAAAAAGTCACATACACTTAAAAATTAAGGATCAAAAGTGGGTTTTCATGGAAGAACCATTTTTGGTTCCCCAAAATACCTTTCAGTGAACAGTTGTGAAGATAATTTAAAAAATCTGAAGAACCATTTTCCACTATAAAGAAACTTTTGTGGGAAGGAAATGTTCTATGGATGTTAAATGTTCTTCATGGAACCAGATGTCACTAAATAACCTTTATTTTTAAGAGTGTAAACAGTGCATTAGGCCTATATTTTCCTTTTTTGACTTCACACAAAAATGCAGGTGACATCAGATTGTTGTCGTTATATTTTGAATATCCTAAATTATTTTTAACTGTTTAAGTGGCTGGGCAGCCTCATATAACTGCATTGGTTACTGCATGGATTTTGCCATCTGAGGTCCTGAAACTAGACTTTTTTTCTTTTCTTTTTTAGAGGTATCGTGTGTCCCAGACAAGACAGAGGGAAACATGAGAGTGGAGGGACTCCCTGATTATGATGAATTAATCAAATATGGACACAGGTTGACATTTTCATGTGTTGGTTATGCTCGGATTTTACAAGGACCGAAAGAAATCACCTGCCTGTCGAATGGGCAATGGAGCAGCCCATTTCCCAAATGTGTAGGTAAGGCCACAGAGGGTATATTCAAATTTAATATAACAAAAGACATAGTACATATCTATAAATAAATAAGTTCATATTATATATTCACATTTATAATATTTCATATTTTGGTGCAACTCTTTCATTATTATATATTTTATTAAATTCTTTTGTTTATTTCTAGGTAAATTACAGCGTAGGAATAAAAGAAATCGGTTCAGAGATTCACATAAATTAATTAGATTTCCCAGGGGTAGAGATGCAGTCTGACTTCATGCTGACGTTTTTTAATGCAAGTCCACTGGAGGCGAGTGTAGTAATGAACCCATGTGCAGTTTATTTAATCCAAAGTAAGCAAATACAAAACATAGACTTGACTGGAACATGAGCGGACTTGACTGGAACATGAGCGGACTTGACCGAAACAATCACCAACAGCAGGTTACACTGAACAAAGCTAGACAAAGGCCCAAACATGAGGGCTATTTATACAGAGACTAATGACCAAATAAGGAACACGTGTGAACAATTAGGACAGAGAACCAATGAGAAAACAGAACTGAGAAACACATGACAAAAACAACCAATGAGAATATGACACATATATGAGGATCAAGGGAAGCAAATGACATGGGACCAGGAGGAAACAAGTATTTCAAAATAAAAGACATAAAACTATAAACATTAAACAAAACCTAAAACCACATGATTTGGTGGCGTGGGTAAAGATGTTCCCACAGCATCAATCGATGCAGCGCGAGTTCCCTAGAAAGGGAACGCCTCGGATTCGGATTTATATCTTATTGTGACATAGGCAAAAGATATATATGTATATATATATATATATATAGCATCTCCAAAACCATTATTTTTCAGGAAATTAAAAAAACGCATATTTTTTTTATCCATTAGACATTGTATCGTTAAAGTTGGTATCATATACCTTATATTGCTATCATATACTGTTGTGTACCAACATTAACACAACATTTCCCCAAAATCATGTTTAATCGGAGATACAAGATTTATGACTTTGGAGCAGGGAGATACGAGGTTACGCTGTCATTGAAAAGAACGGTACGGACACAGACGTCGCTGCTGCCCGTAGTGTTCACCAAAGTCTCCGGTCGCGTTGAGCCTTTTGACAAGAGAGCAAATCAAAGCTAATGATTGTGGTAACATCTTCCTAAACTCTATTTTAAACGTTTAAGAGCTATGACTGATGCAGTACCAAAATAAAACTATAAACTGACTAGGCTGTCTAATTGGCGGAAATTAATCTTCACGCAAACAAAGTCGGCGAGTTGAGCCTTTTGACGAGAAAAGGCTTCAATAGTTAACCAAAGCTAACGACTGTGGTTACATACATCTTCCTAAACTTTATTTTAAAGGTTTAAGAGCTATAAGTGATGCAAAACAAAAAACGATGAGCTGACTAGGCTGTCTAATAGGCGGAAATAGCCTAATCTGTACGCAAAGTTATACCTTTGTGGCTCACAGGCTTCCTTCTGCACCGAAGCATTACAGCTATCGATTTTTAACAAAACAGGCCTACTTAAATGTATCTAATTTTCACTCGTTATTGTCTAAAAAACAGACAGAGTCATCTAAAGACAGGCTTACTTGGCGCCAGTAGACAGACCTTTTTCTCCCATAAATAAAAACCTTGCTACTTGGGGTATTTTACAAGGAGTTACAAGGATTCTCAGACAGTTGAAGCATCCAATGGAGTTAAGAGATTTGCTCTCAAGCCATTTTCAACACTTTAGATAAATAAGAGACCCACTTGGGACTGAACAATAGCATCGATTTGTGAAAAAAATATGAAAATGACAAAATTTGGACATAGGAGGTTTCCGCCTGACAGCGATGATATATAGGCTTCCCAGGATGCTTGAGAGTCATCAAACATCCTTTTCTTTGTTCTCTTTCTTTTGAAAATCTGATTTGTAGCAGTCTGTGGCAACCAGCCCCTTTGCTTCCATCTCATAAGTATCACATTTTTCCCTGACTTCACCGATGAAAGCGATCAACGAATTGTACAAAACTGAGACAGTGCACAGGTCTCGGTCAACCTGCTGAGGTGCTTTGCTTACTCCATTGACCCGGTTAAACACTTCATCCCAAACAACAGATGAAATGGTGGTTTCCAGGTTATCCATAAATGTGCATTTTTGGGGTTTTCGTGATTGTTATGGATACTCTCCAAAGCTTCCTTGATTGTTCCAAATCCAACTTTGAGAGCTCTCGCATCAGCTTTCGCTGACCATCTAGTGGCAGATAAGATTTTCAGAGGAAGGGTCCGTCCTTCATACTTCACATGGTATGACATGAGTATGGGACATATTCTACAAGTGGATTTTCGTCTTTAATTCTGTCCTGAAGTCCAGAATATCTGCCAGACATGTTATTAGCATTGTTATAACTTTATAGACAATCCATCAACTCAATGATATGTTCTTTTATGGCCTAAATGAGCTCGTTTGCCATGTTTTCTGCAGTATGGCTCTAGAGGCTCACCACTGTCCTATTGGACATAGCGAATGATCAGAGCAAGTTGGTCAGTGTGAGTGATGTCTGGAGTAGAATCTACTATCAAGTAGAAATACTTTGTGCTTGTGATTTCACCTCAAATCATGTGTAAAAATGTGTCAGCCATAAACTCATCACACATTGTAGAAGAAAGATCGTTTTCCAGAACCTCTGTGTCCATGCTTAGAAAGATGTTCGGACAACAGGGGGTAAAATTCGCTGATCAACTCAAGACATCCCAAAAAATGTCCATTTCTCGTGAGGCGAGTTGTTTGTTCTCGCCATAAAAAGGCAATCCGCGGAAATTTTACCATGGCAATTATGCGCCTTATAATATTACGCCATTATACAGTATTTTTTATGCAAGAACATAATTTGCAAAACTGGAGTCTGTTCATGCATCAACAGTCACGCATTGTGAATGAACTAGCATTGCATTGATATGTTCCGCTGACCCTTCATGTTCTGATAAACGACTCACTATATTCTTCCAGTCGTTGTATCCTGAAGTAAAGGCTGTTTCTTTTTTTGAAAACTGTTTACAGCAGTAGCAGTACACAGACCCATTTTATGGGGAATCCACTAACCATTCCCTCAGAAGAACCTCTCCATTTGTCATCCGTCTGTAGACGTGCTCCAAACTGATGAATTGTTCCGAACTGATGCAGAGAAGTCTCAGATATTTTGCTCAGGTTTGTTGAAGCAAAAGTAGTCTCGAGCACTTTCATTCACTGGCCATTCTGCTGGGTCAGAGCTTACCAAGATTTCACTATGGTGAACTTTCAGTGTGGCTGGTGATGTTCGTGTGTGATAACGGGCTGAGAACCCATGGCTTCTCTTTGCTTCAAGTCATTTTCTTTTTTTCCTTTTACAAGCTCTCAATGTCGCGGACATGTTCGCATACGCATTAGCGGCTAAATTTGTGTAATGTGATGATCAGGATGTAGAATGAGGCGTAATAAATATTTTCTTGTACCGTGCATACCAAATGATATATTTTACATTTTGTTATCATATACATCGATATATCATATACATGATCATTTCGATCTTCAAAGTACCAATTTATAGAGACCAAACATAGTGTAGGTGAGCAACAGAGGAAACCCAAGGTCTAGCTAGGACCAAGGAACAGGACCGGAGCACACAACGTTTTAAATAATTTATTATTGGTACAAACCGACTTACGTTTCGACGCCCATGCGTCTTCTTCAGAGTGTAGGTGAGGTTACAATGACAGTTGGTTCGATCATAAAATACACAGAATCAAAAATATATATATAATTAAAAGACACTACACAAGACAGTAAATCATTCACACAATGTTCTGGGATGCATGTTCATTTGGAAAGTCTTGCCTTAGTTGGGGGGATGGGACCATAGATACCAGAGTGAGTTTTAAAGATTATTTTTTAAATATAACAAATTATTGTGTCTGATTTGTCTTACAACGTATACTCCATCTTTAACTCAATACCGTATAATAAAAATGTAATTGTAATGCTAAACCACTACTCGGTAGTACACAGTGAAAATCAGTAGTATAGTGAATCCAAAACACTGGGCCACATAAGGTATAAAAGCTTCTGTGTGGATAAATATGTGATCAAGTGTCTGCTTTCTCTAGAGGTAACGTGTTCTCTAAACACAGCAGTGGAAGACTTAAAAATAAAGCGAATCCCTAATATTGAGGGTCCCGTCAAATATGGACATAAGTTAAGGTTTTCATGCAATGGACAAGGGCTGATATTAAAAGGACAGAGAGAAATCACCTGTCAGCCAAATGGAGAATGGAGCAGCCCTTTCCCTAAATGTGAAGGTAAGGACACAGAATGTAAAAGCCTTGGATTGGACAAAGATAGATCAATGATGGATCTGTTGTTCACATTGAGGATGCTTGATTTATCAAATCTTTATATTATTTAGAGGTAAAGTGTGTCGCAAACCTGCCAGTAAACATGAGATCAGACGGACACCCGGGGCCTGAGGTTTCAATCAGACCTGGAGACACAATAACTCTTTCATGTGTTGGGAAGGGATCAGAATTACAAGGACAGAGTGAAATCTCCTGCTTGCCAAATGGAGAATGGGACGAGCCATTTCCTAAATGTGTAAGAGGTAAGGTTCACAGGTTTACTAGTCGAGTTTTTTGTAAGCATCACTATTGCTCATATTAAAGTGTAGGTTCGCAGATTTTCAGCCCACTTTGTATTGTTACATTGTCTGTAGTATATGTAAATGAACAATGTTTACTCTTTCTCTGTTTTACCTGGACAGAGAAATTCCATTTTATTCATCAGCAAAAGTCTGCTTGATGACGATAAAAACTCCAAGGCTTTTGTGAAAAGATCAGATTGTATTTCCACATTTTTGTATTCCCGCCCACAATCAGTTGGATCGACAGAGGGATATTAACAGAACAGTTATTATAAGAGTAGGTTTATCACTGAAATTTGTATGGTTGGCTACTTTTTAAACAGCATTATGGATCACTATGGAAACAGATTTCTCTACACGACAGTGTATTCCTTCAGGGAGTTGGACAGAACTGATGGAACAGCAGTTTCTTTTAGTTTTTCCCCTCCGTTTGTCCTTCATAGTCATCCCGTTTGAAAGGGAAGCTACAGACATGGAGGTTTTTCAGATTTTCTGTCGCTGTGTTCTAAGAAGTTGCTTTGGTATGTAATTCATCAGCAACCATCCAAAACAGCCTTTGCACTAGCTCCATGGTGACGAGTTTTGGATAAATGCAACTTAAACTTTCTTCAGAATGTCTCATTTAGATCTAGTTTATATTATATTATATTATATTATATTATATTATATTATATTATATTATATTATATTATATTATATTATATTATATTGAAAAAAACACGATCTCTTCAAAGCAGAAAGCCATTTTCTTCAAGCATTTTATTAAAATGACCTTATATTCTCACATTAATTTAATGTGCATTACATTAAAAACATGTTCTGTTGTTTAAGGTCATAAAAAAGGCATCTGGCTGATATTGAGATGTGTTAATGTCACATTTACTTGGTGATCAAAAAAAAAAAAAAAATGTCTTTGCCCTCAGAGAAATGTGAGCGACCACCACAAGTGGACTCTTCAGATACAAAAGAAATGACAAAACCTGAATACAATTCAGGGGAGAGAGTTGAATACGTCTGCTTTAATAAATACACACTGGATGAGCGTCACCCCTACTCCAAATACTTGACCTGTGAACAAGGCGAATGGAAAGGGATTATTAAGTGTTTGAGTAAGTATGAACACTAAACCATACATCAAAGACACGTTAGGCTTTTCTTACTGTATTTGTGTATTATTATTTGTAAGTTTGATGTAATCTTGTAGTTGTTCTGGTTCTGATGAATCAATGAATGTATATTGTAACAGTGACAGTGAGATGTTGTTTGTTTCAGAGCCTTGTTCAGTGACGGTGGAGGAAATGGATAAAAGAGGTATAGAGCTGCGATGGCGTCCACGGCAAAAGATATTCTCACCACATGAGGACAGAATCACCTTTGCATGTCAGTCGGGCAAATATTTAATAGGCAGGATCCCCGTAATACAATACTGTAATGATGGAGAGATGAATTTGCCTGAGTGTGTGTGACAAGGAGAATAAAACATCACTGATGCATCAGCTGTACTACTAATCAAAAACAAATGGATCAAATCAAAATAAACACTTTTTCCCAAGTCAGTTTCGTTGTTTGGGAATTCTTGCAATTAAAACTAAATAAATGATAAAAGCAACATTATGTATGAAAACAACATTAACTCATTCAATGCCAGCTAAGTGAGCATTTGTGTACAATGCAAAAAGCCTGTAAGACCAAAGAGAAAGCTGCAAATAATGAAGTGTGTGTGTGTGTAAATATATATATATATATATATATATATATATATATATATATATATATATATATATATATATATATATATATATGAAGAGTTCAGATGCAAAAGCCTCTTAGTGCCATCTGAAAATTTCTTCTAGAATGATCATTTTTATCAAGCTTGTATATTTAAGTTCAGTAATTTCACTTAAATGACAACTAATAGGTAATTTGCATTGCCATTTAAGTGAAATTACTGAACTGAATATACGAGCTTGATAAAAATGATCATTCTAGAAGAAAATTTCAGATGGCACTAAGAGGCTTTCGCATCTGAATTCTTCATATATATATATATTGTCATCCACACCCTCAGCACCAGATTCCTACTCATGCTCCCAATCACCTGATTACTGATCAGCACTGCATCCAATCATCACTGCAACTGTGTATGTGCAAATATGGGGGTAAGGAAATGCATGAGTTATTAAACTTTCTTTACTTTGTGCCATTTAATGAAATTGTCCTCTGGGATTCCTGCCGATTACAAATGTGACCACTGACATATTTATATGTATTCTGACCATGAGTTAGGAGCAATAATACATAAATAACAGAACTTTTAATATTTATATTCATTAAACATCTGTATTGACATGTTTTCTATGCTTACAGAGCTGACAAGTCTATTTTAAATACATTTTAAAAAAAAATTATTCATAAAGAGAAAATTTTGGTCACAAATAGAATTAAATAGATTAAATTGCAAAACTCCAGCTAATATTAACGCACAAACATAGACCAAGTTACAGTTCTGTGCTGTTTAAGCTCAGAACATTTTTGTGAGCCTTTTTGCATTCAAACTCAATAGTTTAATTGGAACGTGAATTTGTGCAGTACATCTATTTCGTCATATTGTCTCAAATAATGCAAAATTACAGATTTCTTAAATAAAAGAACACTGTTAAGTTTTCATATAGCCTAATCATTGGGGGTGGAGCTGAGTCCTGTTTGAATGGGCAGAAGTAACGGGGAGATCGCCTTTATCTACATTACACAGACTTCAAAGATTCATATAGCAACTGGTCTTAAGACTGTTCGTGAACAAATCTTTTGGAAAACAGGTAATATCAGAATTTTTCATCCATACTATTTTAGGTTTAATGCTAAAGAAATATATAGGAAATAAGGAGAGTGTAATTCTTTAAATACTCCATGTTCAGTCGATACTGTTTATTAGTCTTGTAAACTGTACTAAGCAATCTTTCATGTTTTACAGCTTAAAATGAAAAATTTTAAGAGAGTTCTCTTTCTTCTATTAACGATCGTGGACGTCTCAACAAATGCTCAAGGTAACACAATACAAAAAATAGTGTGTTTTATGTTGTACAGTAATAGCATGTTTATATATATATATATATATATATATATATATATATATACATACTGTGTATATATACTGTGTATTGTTTATTTATAATGCCTGTCTGAATTGATACAGCTTTTGTTCATTTTCCATAAAATCCAAATTTGGGTCTAAAATTCCAGTAGATTATAAAACGGAAGTATCACTGATTTTATCAATAGTATACTATCATGGCATACACCATAAGTATATTTCAAATATGCACTCCAGTATGGTTTTAATGTCTTATGGCATTTTTTCCCCCTTTTCATGCCATTAGTTTATGTGAGATACAATTAAACTGCTCTTTATTCCAGTAAAACTATAACATCTATCTTTTTATATTGATTGAATTGTATTTCTTCTTCTACAGAAGTAACATGTGAGGGCGAACAACTCATCAATGTTGACATTTTAATTGGACATCCAGGTACCGTTTCACCTTATAAACCTGGACATATCTTAGTTTTTCGATGCACAGATGTGAACTTGAAGATGTACGGCCAACGCACAATTGAATGCCTGTCAAGTGGAAAATGGGATAACCCATATCCAAAATGTGGAGGTATGAAGAAATACTACAGTAATATATATGCTTTAAATATTTAAGGTTTGTTTTAACTAATGAAATGTTTTTTTTTTTATAATGTTGAAAAAATATCATTGTAATTTATATAAAACAATGAATGCATTATTTTATGCTTTATTCATTAAAACATCTACCATTCAATACACGCACACATGAACTCTGTCCCAAACTGGCAAATACTTTAAGATTTTGTTTGCTGTCATATATTTTATCTCTTAGTGTGAGTTAATTAACAACTAACTAGCCTCAGTCTACACTACACAGCAAAAGAAAGAAAAAAAGAAAAAAATTACCAGATAGCCTATTGTGGTTGTAGGGCAAAGTAAATTTTGTGACCTAGCCTAATATCATTTTCACCTTTGAAAAAAAACTGTAGGTCTGATTGTTGACATTGTATATTAAGAAATATGACATATTCTGATAAATAGAAAAGGACACTGAGCATGTCCTCTAAAAACAGTGGAAGACTTAATAATGGAGCGATTCCCTGAACTCAAGGATCCAGTTAAACCTGGACACGGTTTTATATTTTCATGCAAAAAATTCAAATGTGGTTCTAAAATTATTTCATTCAGACCTGGACACACAATAACTCTTTCATGTGTTGGGAAGGGATCGAAATTACAAGGACAGAGTAAAACCACTTGCTTGTCCCATTTCCTAAATGTGTAAGAGATGAGGTCACATTATGTAAAAGCATTTAATTAGTTGTTAGTACTTTTACATCACGTTTTTTGGAACATAATTCATTGGCATGCAAGTCTCTCTTGACTTGGACCAGAAGCAACATAGTTACGCACTAGCAATGTGACAGCGGGTTTTGCATGAATAAACCACTTGAATTTTCTTCAGAAAAACTAAAGGGTCAAAAGTGGGTTTTCACAGAAGAACCATGTTTGGTTCCCCAAAAGACCTTTCAGTGAACAGTTCTTAAAAGTATCCATTTTTCTTAGTGTGAAGATCATTTTAAAAATCTGAAGAACCATTTTCCACTATAAAGATATATCTATCTTTTGTGGGAAGGAAAGGTTCTGTGGATGTTAAAGGTTCTTCATGGAACCAGATGTTACTAAAGAAGCTTTATTTTTAAGAGTGTAAAGGGTGGGTGCATTAGGCCTATATTTACTTATACTAAAACACAAACACAAAAATGCAAGATAACATCAGATTGAAAAATGTAGTTATGCTAAACCACTACTCAGTAGTACACAGTGAAAATCAGTTGTATAGTGAATCCAAAACACTGGGCCACATAACTTATAAATTATTCTCTGTGGATAAATATGTGATCAAATGTCTGCTTTCTCTAGAGCAGTGTTCTTCAACCCTGCTCCTGAAGGACCCCCAACACTGCACGTTTTCTTTGTCTCCCTAATCAAACACACCTGATTCAACTCATCAGCTCATTAACCCATGTGATAATGAGCTGATGAATTGAATCAGGTGTGTTTGATTAGGGAGACAAAGAAAACGTGCAGTGTTGGGGGTCCTTCAGGAGCAGGGTTGAAGAACACTGCTCTAGAGGCAACATGTTCTCTAAACACAACAGTGGAAGACTTAAAAATAAAGCGATCCCCTGATATTGAGGGTCCCGTCAGACATGGACACAAGTTAATGTTTTCATGCAATGGACAAGGGCTGATATTAAAAGGACAGAGAGAAATCACCTGTCAGCCAAATGGAGAATGGAGCAGCCCTTTCCCTAAATGTGAAGGTAAGGCCACAGAATGTAAAAGCTTTGGATTGGACAAAGACAGATCAATGATAGATCTGTTGTTCACATGGAGGATGCTTGATTTATCAAATTGTTATGTTCTTTAGAGGTAATGTGTGTCGCAAACCTGACTGTAAACATGAGATCAGACGGACACCCGGGGCCTGAGGTTTCAATCAGACCTGGACACACAATAACTCTTTCATGTGTTGGGAAGGGATCGGAATTACAAGGACGGAGTGAAATCACCTGCTTGTCAACTGGAGAATGGGACGTCCCATTTCCTAAATGTGTAGGAGGTAAGGTTCACAGGTTTACTAGTTTTTGCAAGCATCACTATTGCTCATGTTAAAGTGCAAGTTCACCGATTATCGGCCCACTTTGTATTGTTACAATATGTAGCTAAATGAACCATGTTTGCAATCTAAAAAAACCACAGGGTTAAAAACAATTCAATTTGGGTTGTTTTCAACCCAAGTGCTGCATAAATATAGGACAGAACACATGTTGGGTTCATTTTACCCAGCATATTGGGTTGATTTAACCCAGCATAATGGGCTTTTCCTTTTTACTATAATTATTATTATTATTATTTTTATTTTTTTTTATTTTTTTTTTTTACTTCATACATGAATTAATGTTTACGGATTAACTAAAATCCTCTAAACATTTAAAACATTAATCACATTTTACAGTATAGCATATTTTATATTGTTTTTAATTCATAGCTCGTTTAACAATTTTTAGAAGTAAAAATGTAACATTTAGACCAGAACATTTTGTAATTGACCAGTCTCTATTGTGCCGTTTCCACCGTAACGACGCTGGATCTCGTGGCGGAGCTTGTATCATGTTCAACGCGGGAACTCAGACCGCCACGCTGCGTTTCACTCATAGCCGAAATATGCTATGACTGACTCCATAACCTGTCCAAAAACAATCAGTGCACATTTCTGAGAACATATTTTAAAGGGATACTCCACCTTTTTTGGAAATAGGCTCATTTTACAACACCCCCAGTGTTAAACAGTTGAGTTTTATCATTTTGGAATCCATTCAGCCGATGTCCGGGTCTGGCGGTACCACTTTTAGCATAGCTTAGCATAATGAATTGAACCGGACAAGACCATTAGCATCTCCCTCAAATTTTTTTTACAGAATTTCTATATTTTTCCTATTTAAAATTTGCCTCTTCTGTAGTTACATCGTGTACTAAGACCGACGGAAAATGTAAAGTTGCTTCTTTTTTTTTTTTTTTTAAATATCGAAACTCTTTGTTAAATTTTTTTTTTTGAGAGATGCTAATGGTCTTGTCCGGTTCAATTCATTATGCTAAGCTATGCTAAAAGTGGGACCCCCAGACCCGGAGATCGGCTGAATGGATTCCAAAACGGTAAAACTCAACTGTTTAACTCTGGGGGAGTTGTAAAATGAGCCTATTGAGCCTTGAGCCTGAGTATCCCTTTAAGTATTTATATTCTGTATCTTTTTTAATAAAATCATGCAAGGCATCAAGCGTTTCCTTCACGTGAAAAGACCAACGTGACACTTGTTTAGGTGAATCTCATCGCGCCCCTGAATGTTGCTTTGCATAAAAGTAAACGATATACAGCACATTGTAAGACATTGTAAGAGTAGGTTTATCACTGAAATTTGTATTGTATGTTGTCTCCCGTTTGAAAGGGAGACTACAGACAGTGAGGTTTTTCAAATTTTCAGTTGCTGCAGTTCTCTCCATTTTTAAGCCACTGCCTAGCCTGGTTAAAACCAGACCATTCTCAGTAGTAACTGAGTTATGGTCTGGCAAAGCTTCATTAATAACTCATTTGCAAAGGGGCGTCACCAACGGACGTCGCTCAAATGCCTCTGGGCGCAATTGGATGAACATAAAACCAATCAGAGCGATCGTAATCGTGTAAAGCCATATGCTGTGTCCCAATTCACCTAAGTTACACTATGCCATAAAAGTATGTACTCTTTTTGTGAAGAAAAGGTATTTACTTTTGAATGTGTAGCAAAAAAGTAGGCAAGCTTTGGGACATACTACTTCGTCATCTTTATTGGACGGATCTGTCGCGTGCATCCTGTCACTTAAACTGCCTTGTCAATCATCTTGTCACAGTTAAAATCCTCTATTAAATCTAACTTAATTTCCTACCGTTTTGGAGAGAAATGTAGTGTGTTTGCAACTTGAATATAATAATGCATTTAAAAGTTGGTGCGCTTCACCAATGGACGTCACTCAAATGCCTCTGGGCGCAATTGGATAGACCTAAAACCAAGCGATCGTCATTGTGTAAAGCCCGCCTCAACGTTTCTGATTGGTGCCGCGATTTGGACGGATTAGAAACCGGCTTGAAAAAAATGTCTTTGCCTTCAGGGAAATGTGGGCCTCCACCACAAGTGGACTCTGGAGATACAAAAGAAATGACAAAACCTGAATACAATTCAGGGGAGAGAGTTGAATACGTCTGCTTTAATAAAAACACACTTGATAAGCGTCACCCCTACTCCAAATACTTGACCTGTGAACAAGGCGAATGGAGAGGGAATATTAAGTGTTTGAGTAACTATGAACACTAAACCATACATCAAAGACACGTTAGGCTTTGCCAGACTACTTGCAGAGCAAATCTAAATTTGCTGGTTTGTCTGGGTTTTCCCAGGCTAGCCACAGCCTACAACACTCTGGATCCTTCACTGGAAACGAAAACAACTCCCGCCAAACATTTAGTCTTTGAATTTTTGTACACGGGTACAAAACACTATTGTGACTAAAAGTTTGCTAAGAAGTATTTCTTACAAGGATATATTTGACTTTGGTCAGACTGGTGGGAGTGGTCTTGGATGGCAACATGTCCAGTCCATTATGGGTGTCATAGTTTTCCTTTACTTATTGGGCAAAAGGAAAGACAACAACCCCTTTTTCTCTGTTTTCTCTAGTCAGGTAGCACCAAAAAAAAAAAACCACAAAGGCAGCCACTTTTGTATTTAAAAAAAAAATGTATATATATATTTTTTTTTTTTTTTTATTATATTATATTACATAGAAATCGGCTTGAAAAAAATGTCTTTGCCCTCAGGGAAATGTGGGCCACCACCACAAGTAGACTTTGCAGATACAACAGAAATGACAAAACCTGAATACAATTCAGGGGAGAGAGTTGAATACGTCTGCTTTAGTAAATACACACTGGATGAGCGTCACCCCTACTCCAAATACATGACCTGTGAACAAGGCGAATGGAGAGGGAATATTAAGTGTTTAAGTAAGTATGAACACTAAACCATACATCAAAGACACGTTAAGCTTTTCTTACTGTATTTGTTTATTATTTGTAAGTTTGATGTAATCTTGTAGTTGTTCTGGTTCTGATGAATCAATGAATGTATATTGTAACAGTGACAGTGAGATGTTGTTTGTTTCAGAGCCTTGTTCAGTGACGGTGGAGGAAATGGATAAAAGAGGTATAGAGCTGCGATGGCGTCCACGGGAAAAGATATTCTCACCACATGAGGACATGATCTCCTTTGCATGTCAGAGGGGCAAATATTTAATAGGCAGTATCCCCCTAATACAATACTGTAATGATGGAGTGATGCATTTGCCTGAGTGTGTGTGACAAGGAGAATAAAACATCACTGATGCATCAGCTGTACTACTGATAAAAAACAAATAGAGTAAATCAAAAATAAAACTCTTTTTCCCAATTCAGTTTGGTCTGTTTGGGATTTCTTGCAAGAAAGATACTAAATTTAGTATCATAGCATGTCTAAAATGTGCATGTGAATAATATTAGCCCTTTTAACAGTAAACTCGCACTCGATCGGCCCAAAGCCGGCATCCGACCAGCGCGGAAGGTCTTTACGTGTTACTGTCTTTTCTCAAGGCAAAGTATTTGGATTAAATGCAATACATTTGAATATGTATTCTCTCGTTATTTTATCTGACTCCATAAATAAAAAGGTTTTAATGATATCTGTGCATCATTAAATGTGAGCGAATGTTTGACTATTCTTTTTAACTCTTTAATGAAAATGTCAAAGTCAGTTAGAATAATCGGTAACACTTTAGAATACTGTATCTTACTTACTGCATAACTAATAAGTAATTATTGAAGAACTAATAGGTAATTATTCATTAACTACTTCTTCACTACTGTTAACTACTAAGGAAGATGTGTTAACTAATCAGTATGTAATATATTTTTATGATTGTGTTAAGTAACAGTTAGTTAATCAATAAATAATGAATTCTGTCATAACTCTTAAAGAACTACTACTAATTATCTACTAATTAAGGTTCAAGAAAAATAACTAAGAAGTAACTACTAATGAACAGTCATACAAAACTAACCTCAGATTAGTTTTTATATTTTATATACAGTACTGTGTGTGTCTGTTTTCCTCAGCATAGAATGCCATTGAGTAAATTCATGTTTGAGGCAATGACTGAGGGAAACTGAAAATATAGGGAACTTATTTGTAATTCATAAATAATTATCAAATAATTCTGCAGGAATTACTTAGAACCTGGAACAGTATTCTAAAGTGAGAATATAGGGAACTCATTAGTAATTAATAAATAATTATCAAATAATTATCCAGGAATTAGGCTACTTATAACCTGAAACAGTATTCTAAAGTGAACATATAAGGAAATTAATTGGTAATTAACAAATAATTATTAGATAATTCTTCAGGAATTACTTGGAACCTGGAACAGTATTCTAAAGTGAGAATATAGGGAACTCATTAGTAATTAATAAATAATTATCAAATAATTATCCAGGAATTAGGCTACTTATAACCTGAAACAGTATTCTAAAGTGAACATATAAGGAAATTAATTGGTAATTAACAAATAATTATTAGATAATTTTTCAGGAATTACTTGGAACCTGGAACAGTATTCTAAAGTGAGAATATAGGGAACTCATTAGTAATTAATACAGAATTACCACATACTTCTGACTCAAATCAAACTTACTGTAAAAAACACACTATTAACGGTATTATCTAAACCTTTGTAAAATAGATAAGTTATCATACATTATGATACATTTTGCTAATTAAATAAAAAGTTTGCTTATTTGCAGATCAATATAGTAAATGTCTGCACTTATCTTTCTTATTAGTGCTGAAGAATGACTAAAACTGGCTAGAAAATAAAATAAAAAACATTGATCAGTGCTTTTTACTTTTCAAGTAATTACCTTTGTACATTTACTAAGGTAATTTTGAAAATGAATAGGCCAATAGTTTATCATTTTACTGGAGTAATATTTTATTGGGTTATCTGTACTTTTACTCAAGTACTTGATTTGTGTACTTCATCCACCACTCCACTGCTAAAATAAAACGGTTTATTGTAGACTGTTCATTAGTAGTTACTTCTTAGTTATTTTTCTTGCACATTAATTAATAGATAATTAATAATAGTTCTTCAAGTGTTATGACATAATTCATTAGTTATTGATTAACTAACTGAAATTTAACACAATCATACAATTCTATTACATACTAATTAGTTAACACGTCTTCCTTAGTAGTTAACAGTAGTGACTTAAGTGTTAATAAATAATTATCTATTAGTTCCTCAATAATTCCTTATTAGTTATGCAGTAAGTAAGATACAGTATTCTAAAGTGTTACCGAATAATCAAATGTAACAATTTATTATGTCAGGTAAATGTATCATGCCAATTTCATAATCAATTCAAAGATAACAAAACACAAAACATCAAATGTTCTGGAATAAAGAGAAGAGATGCAAACCCAACATTAAGAAATACATGAAGCTGAGAGTCTCACTCACGGGCTAATCTGAATTACAGAAAAGCATCTTCTCGTTGCATTTCATTATATAGACAGAACCTCTTTCACATTGAAACGTCTGCTAACAATGGGAATTTACATTCAGAGTTGACACCTTTTGGGGGGTAGGAGACCATTTGTCTAGAGACCACCTTCCTTTGTGTGCCAGCTATCTCTAAACTCTTCAAAACCATATTACCTTTTGTTTTACTTATTTGGAAATGAGACATTTGTACCAGTCGCAATGAGACATTTCAAATGATACCAAACATGTGTAATACTCGATAATAATTATTCACATTAAACCATTTAGATTCTTGGGTGAGTTTTTGGTGATCTTCACATGGGGGAGAAGGAGTGGGGGATGAGGGAATGAAATGTAGATTATGATGATTCGAAGGTGAGACTTTCATCTCTATAGTGCACAAGGGTGAGTTCAAATGTTAATTTCCAGAGGTCCTTTGTCCTCTCAGGGTCTCAAGTAGACTGCCTGGCATTAAAGTTATTTCAGTCTTACATAACCTAGATTTTTGCTAGATACTGTTAAGTCAATGCATTTATTTTACTCAAACAACCCATATAAAACATTTTATAACAATAATGTGAATCAATCAGTTACTAATTTATATTTTAGATACTCAAACAAAACAGCCCTGGTCACATACGTATTTATACCGTCCATGAAAAATGTTCACATTAAATCAAGACAGACTGCACCTCATTTGACAAGTCTAAGTAAATAAATAATTGTAAAAAAAAAATTTAGTTTTTGTTTTTTTGTTACAAATGTTATCGAGGGAATTAAATTGAACTTTATCTAATATTAACACAAACAAGAAGAAGAAGAAGAAAAAACAGGGTCACTCTGGGCGGAAGGAAAGGGGGAGGTTGCTTTCATCTACATTACACAGACTTCAAAGATTCATATTGCAACCGGTCTTAAGAGTGTTTATGAATTTGTCTTTTGGAAAACAGGTAATTGGTGTTTTTCGTCAATTTGTGTTTAATACTAAAGAAATCTTTGCACTGATTTGTGTTATGAGTCTTTAAATACCACATATTTGGCAAGCAATTCAATCAATACTATTTACTAACCTTGTAAAGAAGCCATCTGTCATGTTTTACAGCTTAAAATGAACTGTAAGATATCATGGATGTCTCAAAAAAAGGTAAGACACTGAAACACAAATTAAACATTCATTACTATCTTGTAAACAAATAATGTCTAAATAATGAATGTCTATTGAAACAGTGACAGTGAGATGTTGTTTGTTTCAGAGCCTTGTTCAGTGAAGGTGGAAGAAATGGATAAAAGAGGTATAGAGCTGCAATGGCGTGGACGGGAAAAGATATTCTCACCACATGAGGACATGATCTCCTTTTCATGTCAGAAAGGCAAATACTTAAGACGAAACTACCTTAAGACAAATATGTAAAAATGGAGTGATGCCCCTGCCTCTGTGTGCATAACATCAACCCTCCATTAACAACGTGGTGCTGGAGACAAAGTTTGTTAATTTGCCAAAATAATACCCCCCCCCCCCCCCCCCCCCCCACCCCCACCCACCAAAAAAAAAAAAAAAAAAAATCCCAAAGCACTGATAAAATAATTAACATTACACTACTTGTGTGTTAAAATCTGTTGAGTTAGATGATGTTTGGTACACCCTACACAAAGCTGTATGTCACTGCAACTTAATGTGGCAAATAAAATGTTTGCATAAACATTTTCCCTTTTGTCTTTAATTAGCCTATTATTTATTTCACCTTGTCTAATGTCTGTCAGTGTCATGTTTAGGATTTGGATTCGGATGTCATTCGAGTTACGTTGCACGAGTGCCCACTACTGGCGGAACTCGTGCGTAAGATTTAATTGGAACATACTAAGCCCTTGATAACTCAGCTGATTTATTATTTAAACCCCTTTTACTTATAAATTTGTTTTATGCACCATTCTATATGCATAGAAGGTGTTAGAGAAAATCTATAAAATCCTATAGGTATATCTTTTGGAGAAAAATAAAATTACACAAATGAAAAAATATCAATAGTATAAACTTTGACAGTCTGTGAACATACTTTGTAGCTACAAGTATGCGATTCAATCTCAACATATACACAATCATGCATATATCATACACTACAGTTAAGCACGATCTGCTGACGTCCCAATCAAGTTGACTTTTGGGATATAGAGATTTTGGAAGTGTACATTGGAGTAGACTCGCTCCCTCAGTCAAAAGGGGATCAGAGGACGAGGGACATAAACTTTCCCCACCCACTTGACAAAGTGGAACACACTTCAAAAAGGTGACAGGGATTCCCCCAATGGGAAGCATTTAGGGAAATTCATGAGTGTTGTTGGAGAAGCAGGTTCCCTTGGATCTGTGTCACAATGGGAAAGGAAAAGGCTATCGCAATTTCAGTATTAAAAAAAAAATTATATATAAAATACATTTAAAAAAAAACTACACACCTGTGTAGTGTATGTTTTCAAAAGTATAGTAGCTTAATACTTTACTCTCACATTCTAATCTTATAGACCGTTATTTCAGTCAAATATGGCACCAGGACAGGACATATGAAAAGCTGTGGTTATTTTTAATGTTCAAATACAGCACATTAAAAGATATCAATTCTGAACTGAACTTCTTTTATTTACAGCATCTCAAAGCAAACATGTGCCATCTTACAGCACAGCCCCTAAAATGTGCAAAGAAAAGTCATCATCCACAATATTTAGAGATAAAACAAAGCAATAAAAATATATACACAATAAAAAATAAACACAATATTTACAAAGCCAACAGAATGCACTATTTTGAGCAACAATGAAACACTTTGGCGGCACACAAGTTTATAACTTTTTTCTTGCTGCAATATTTTCAAGGCACAAGGGCCAGAGCGTTGGCAAGCATCTGAATAGCGCAAAGAGGATCCACGATGTCCTTCATTTTGTCGCGCCGTAGAACCCATTCTGGAGCAAACCTGAGGGAAATCAAAAGATTGGTGGGATCAGTATCTTACAACACAAATTAAGCCAAAAAGCTTTACAGATAGCAGATAACTACATACCTGCTCACTGGTTTGGACTTCCGTGGGGTGGCTTGGAGGAGGAAACTTCCATTGAGAGACGAGGTCATTTTCTGTTTGACTTTGTTTCTCTCAGCATCCATTTTGCACTTTCGAAGTGTGAGTCGGCAGATGCTACGAATGCGATCCGAAACTTTGGGAAGCTTTCGGACCTCCTGTTTGAAAAGAGCATTCAAACAATGAAATGCAATGATATTGAGCAAGCTTTCATGACAATTTTCATGAAATTTGCTAAAAGAATGGTTTAAGGTCAATACAAGTTAAGCAGCAGTTTTTTCAGGTTTTTTTTTACTGAGGAACAAGCTGAGCCTAGATTTTTTGGAACCCATTTCCAATCATTTATTTTTTTACTTCTGGTTAAATGTTTATCTGACTATTCTGAGTGGTCAGCAGGGTTTTGGAGCTTTGGAATTATGCTTTAATCTTCCGACTGCTGTTTTTATCTCGGGAATAAAATCTGCTGGAATCAACCCTCCTGTTGCACTGCCCAGGACTTACATATCTGCAAGATTGCTGCTGGAGTGGAAGGTACACTTGCTTACAAATAGCTGAACCTAAAAAGTAACTATTATTTAGCGAATGACACCTACAAACTTTGCCTAAATATAGGAATTGTGTGACCTATGCACTATATACACATCTCCACTCCTTCGATTCTGGCTTTTCAATTGGTCTCAATTGCGCTCTGTGGGTGAGCGGGCCTTTTCTTCTTTTGCTCTAAAACTTTGGAATTCTCTTCCCTCTTAGATTAGACATGCTGAATCTTTTAGTGTTTTTAAATCTTCTCTTAAAACAAATTGTTTTATAGCTAGCTTGTATGTGATTTGTATGTTTTTGTCTTTTCCTATTTCAATGTATTTTTATCTTAACTTTGTAAAGCACTTTGAGAAGCAACTTTTAAAGCTCCTATAAAAAAATAATAATTATTAAGAAAACACCCACCATTGCTCTTCTTTCATCCTGGACCAAGAGAACCAAGAGAAAACAAGTTTTGGTGAAGATGCAGCCACCTTTTTCTGCAACCTTGTCTCCAGCTTTCTCCCGGTAGATCTGCAGAAGATCCAGGAGGGTTTCTACAGAGTTGTCCACATCATAAACTGCATCAATGGTTCTGTTGTACTGAAAAAAAAAATATTGCAATATGCAGTTAATAAATCAGCATATTAGGTAATTGATACAAATTTGTAATTATTAATTAACAGCCCTAATTATGAGGCAACGTACTTTTGATAGGTTGAGAAGAACTTGAATGGATAATGTGATGATCTCCATTGAAGGAACACTTCGGTTGCAGCTCCTTATCAAAGTGAAGATGGTGTGAGTCGCTCCAGTTTCAACAAGACGTTCACAGCACTCTGGTGAAAGTCTGGTGGCAGTTTCTTTAACCACAAAGAGATAACGTTAGTTAACATTTTATGAAACAACCTATCCATCTCCAATCTTTAAAAACCAGGTCTTACCTAAATGTTTTAAGGCTGCAAGAATGTAAGCATAATTCTGAAGTCCAAGCAGGTAGCTCAACGCTGTTGTAGTCTTGTTACACAGCTTGTCCTCTTCCTTCACCCTTCGATTTACTTCCCCGAGACGTCGCCTTATGGAAACAACTTTGCTTGTGTCATGATGTTTTCTTGAACAATGACCCCTCCAGAGTGCCTTAAAACAGTTATTCACATTGTGCAAGAGTTCAAAACACTTTCATTCTATGAAAAAGCCCAACATCACCCTGTGTGGTCTAAAGTAGTAAGTTAAACTAGTTTGGAAAAACCAGTAAATGATGAGTAACATTATCCATTTAAAATACTGTTTTTTAGTCATCCAATCTAGTAATACTAATCTAGCATTAAGTATTCAATGTGTTATAAAATGTACATGCATTATGTATCAAGTTTTTTCTTTGTACACCATTTAATTTAAGGCACCATACCTGTGCCTTCATTATTCCACGTTGTAGCTTTTCCTTGCGACGTCTAAGGAGGAGCTTCCTGACTGCACACTGGATAGTACCGGCAGCCTGGTTGCGGCGATGTAACCAAGTTCTCACTGCCCTCTGGGTCTTGATGATGTCTTCTCGGTCTTTAAGATATCTCTTTCTCTGCAGCTTTGCCTTAAAACATTGCTAGAAAGTTGGGGAGAGGAAGAGAAAATGCAGTTAAATTAAGAGAATTTATATTAGGCTAAATGTTAAATAAGCCAGTGGCTAAACTTCTGTTGCATGATGTTGCCTAATAAATCCAATTTACTTTTTTCAAAGCAATTTAGAAAAAGTTTATGATGCACATGAAACAGCAATAAAATGGTTAAACATGCATGCGTGATTCTTGGTCATGCTAAATCTTATTAGTGACTTTAAAACCAGTGGACATGTGGAGGATGCATATATTTTTGTGAGAAATGTTCTCTAGAGTATTATATAAGTTGTGTTGAAGGGGTAAATGTAATTTTACTGCATTTAGTATTGAAAAATGTGTTTACATGCGTTTGTTCCAGTCAATAGGAGCTTTTGCACTTGAGGAACCTTTACATAGTTCCAAGAAATAATGTTGGAAGTACCCGCTTTTTGGCATGTTCGCACCACAGGAACTGGAACGATTTTAGTTCTGGAAACGCCTTTAGGGGAACTAAATTAGCTTCTACTTCAGAGTAGGGTCTAACCCAGCACAACAGGAACTACCAGTGACATAAGTGTACGCTGATTGGCCAAAATGCACGCAAAACACTGGCACCCACCATTTAAAAAAAAAAAAGCCCCCAACGTAATCAAGAAATGATTTCCTTTTCAGATGTAGAGGAATAAATGTACCTGGATGTATAGAACCGAAGAGATTTTCTTCTTGGCTGATGTAAGAGCCCAGTGCGCTCGCACAGCTCTCTGAATCCTTACTGCGCAGAGATGATGGTAAACGGCAGCTGTGAAACGATGCCGTCTTGCAGCACAAGCCATTTCTTTTACCTATAAAGTGAACAAGTTAATACTCAAACATTTAGTAACTTTAACCAAATTCAGTCCACCTCAATTGATTCAAGAAACTTTGAATCAGGGATGGGTATTAAGTAATCTACTCCATCTAGCTGGTTGCAGAACGAGTACTTCAATAGTCAATTACTTGTGCACAACCTTAGTAGTAACATTACTTGTACATATGTCGACTTACCCGTTGTCTTGCAAGCCAACCACGCCACATAGCTTGAAGATAAACAGCGGCATTGCGTCGTCGTCTTAGATTTTCTTCCTCAACTCTGGCGAGCTGCAAGACTCGGAAACGCCGCTGCAGAATTAAGACAGCAGCTCTCTGTTGGTGATACCGTCGTCTTTGGGTAAAGCCTCTGAAAGCTGATTGTATCTTCACAGCAGCTGTTATTTGCTGTAATAAAGATTAGTGATGATTTAAAAGAGTTGGTAGACAAAAATATTTTATGTTGAGATACTATTGTGAACAATAGGATAGTTTCTATAGCTTCATTGGTTCTTTGGAAGTCAAAGTAAAACTTAAATAGGGCAATTGACCCAATTTAAAATAAATAAAGTCAAGGCCGAACAGACCAAAAGAAATGCTTGGCAACACAAGCAAAATTACGAAGTATAATGTCAACCAGGGCCGGCCCGCGGCATAGGCGGTATAGGCAAATGCTAAGGGCGCCACTCATCCATAGGGGCGCCAGAATGATTGAACGAGTGAATTTTATTTATTTTTTTTACATTTTTTTTTTATAATAGGCTACTATTTTAAAACCATTAATTCGAAATACTACCAAATAAAGCAAAAAAAAAAAAAAAAGTCCGGCTCTTCAATCTTCCCCCGCCCATCGAGTGCTTGAAGTGCGTCAGAAACAGAGCGCGCGCGCGCGATCAGTTGTTGGTAATTTGTTGTGTAGCGTGCCCGACGCCGCATCCAATGTAGACAGCACTGCTTTTGTTAACACACAGCTCGTAGAAACGGGCCTGGCAGCTCGCGCCAGTTCTAGACACGGTGAAAGTTTCCTGATTGTGACGGAAGGCCGAATTTACATGACACATTATAAATGAGCATAGTCTGCGATAGATACAGTGCCAAAAAGAAGAGAAGAGGATAAAGACTGAGGTAAAGAGATGTAGTGAATGAACAATTTATTGCATAGGAGTAAGATACTATAATTTCATGGCAGTTATTTTTACCTTAAATTTAATGTTAGCAGTTGTTCTGAGTTCTCCAGAGGCCCCAGACTGTGATTTTGTACAATCATGTCAGTTTTAAGACGCATTTTTTATTATCACTTTTTTATTAATGTTTTACTCTACAGTTGTGCAGTTTTTGGGGGATACAGTACAGGCCAAAAGTTTGGAAACATTACTATGTTTAATGTTTTTGAAAGAAGTTTCTTCTGCTCATCAAGCCTGCATTTATTTGATCAAAAATACAGAAAAAAATGTAATATTGTGATATATTATTACAATTTAAAATAATTTGTTTTCAATTTATTATACTTTAAATTAACATTTATTTCTGTGATGCAAAGCTGAATTTTCAGCATCATTACTCCAGTCTATCACATGATCCTTTAGAAATCATTCTAATATGATGATTTATTATGAGTGTTGGAAACAGTTCTGCTGTAATGTGTGTGTGTGTGTGTGTGTGTGTGTGTGTGTGTGTGTGTGTGTGTGTGTGTGTGTGTGTGTGTGTGTGTGTGTGTGTGTGTGTGTATATATATATATATATATATATATATATATATATATATATATATATATATATATATATATATATATGCTAAATCATGAACACAATGACAGGGTAAAATGGGCTGTGATGCATGGGGCGCCAGGTAAAATCTTGCCTAGGGCAGCAAATTGGTCAGGGCCGGCCCTGATGTCAACAACCCCTGATTAATAAAAATGGACTTTGAAAACAGTTTCCCAGAATCTTTATATTTACAAATGGTAAACTTTAGTCAGTGTGTATTTACTGAGTGATTTCATCATTGCACATTGCTATTTTGCTTACCGGAATTTACACAAACTGGTTGCAAAACAGTGTGATAAAGCACAACTTCTCAGAAATCAAAACTTTACTTTTGTGTAATGCTACATCTACACAACTAGGTGTCAGTATAAATCAAATGTGACTGCTTGTTTGTGACCAAGCACATTTAAGGATAGAAACATTTATTATTTAGGAGTGGGTAATATGTTTATTCCCAGATTTTCCCACAAAGAGAAAAGTTACCTTTTGAAGGGAATCTCTCACTCTCTGACCTCTCCATAACGCCTGGATGTATATCACAGATTTTCTAAACCTCAGGAAGTCAACACGCTGTTCTCTGGCAATCAGAGTTTCCCTCCATCTTTTTTGAATGACTTGGACACTGTGCTGTACAGCTAGGAATCTTGGAAGGGAGGACAAATAGTCATGTTGTGACTCCTTGTGACAATTTACAAGCAGAAGCGAAGAATAAAATATCCTTTAATTTTATACCTTGCACGTTGACGTCTTGCTTGTATACATTGTCGAATTGTTGCGATTGCAGCTTGTATCAAGATGTAGTTTCGTCTAGCCAGGCATCCTCGGAACCAGGACTGAATTTTCAGGGCAGCCTGTGTTTGCAAGGCCCGTCGCCTTGTTTGATAAGCCCGGAATGCTTTCTGATGTTAACCAGAGACAAACCAATCATGAAAATCAAATACACAAACTTAAATCCATTATCAGATAGAAACATGAGCAGAAAAACAAAAGTGTGCAAGAAACAAGAAACTTGAGAGCAAGACCAGGGTAACAGGAGTTCAGGGAAAATTTTCAGAGAGAGAAAAAAAAAAAAAAAAAAAAAGAATCATAATCAAATTTGACTTTAGGGTTGTTGCATGCTTACTTGTATCACAACAGCAGACTTGCGCAGCTGAAGAAACTGTGCACGCTCTCTCTGGCAAAGATGGAAACTTCTGTAATGCTTCTGTATAACCAAAACAGAATCCTTGAGTTGCTGAAACCTGCGTCTCTCAATCATCCCTCGATAATGAGCCTGTTTGAGGGCAAGAAACAAAAAGCCTTCTGATCACTTCTGTTGAATTTCCAAAGTTAATCAAGTTGAAATAAAAGGACAAGACAGAATACAACTGCATAGTGATTACCTGAATTGTGATGGCACTTGCCCTAAATCTCTGAAATCTTCTGTACTCAATGTGTCCACGTACTCTGGCCTGAAGGGTCTTTATACTTTGGAGAGTCTTCAGGTAACTGCACCTCTGTTCCTTTGTTGCCCTATGAGCTCTGTAACGCTTTTGGAGTATAACTGCTGCAGCCTGCAATCTACGGTATCTTCTCTGGGCCACAAACATTCTGTAATGAGCTTGCAATTTCAGGACACTTGAGCGGAGTGTCACGTAGTGCTTGCGGTGCATGTGCATGCGCACCAAAGACTGAATCTTGATCGCAGCTTGTCGTCTTTTTGTAAGTCTCCTTGCCAGCATTCCTCGCAAGGCAGATTGCAAGGTGAGCGTAGCTTGCCTAAGAGCAACAAAGCCATTCCGATCTTTCTGGACCAGTTTACGTGATCTGTACCACTTCTGGATGAGCACTGCGCTTGCTTGCATCCTAGCATGCTGAACTCTGGCACAATGGCCTCTGTATGCAGACTGAATAACAATTGCTGCAGCCTTTGCTTTCATGAAATGCTGTCTTTGGACAGACATCCTGAGGTAGGACTGGATGGTTCTTGCAGCCTTGGTCCGTCTGGCCAATTCTCTTCCCTTCATCCCTCTGAAAGACTTCTGCAGGCATACAGCAGCATTCCTCACCTGCTGGTATCTATTCAAATGCTCGTCTCGAAGTTTCAAAGCTCTGTACCTCTGCTGGAGAACCCTGGCTGCCCATCGCTGTCTCTTAAAAGCTGACCTTTGCTGATACATGCGGAAACCAGCCTGTATGATGATGGACGCTTCTTGTTTTTCTGCTAAATGTCTCCTGAAAGAGTGTCCTCGAAAAGCTGCTTGAATGACTACAGCTGACTTTCTCAAACGTAGATAGTTCTCCCGATCTGCTCTAGCCTGGATGTATGACCTGTAATAGCTCTGGATAATGATAGCTGATAGCCTCATGGCCTGGTACTTAACCATTTCTTTGTGCCTTCTAAAATAAGACTGAATCAAGACAGCTGCTTGACGCTGTAGTAGTAGTTTCCTCCGAACTCTAAGACCTCTATAACATGCTTGCAGAACAAGTGCACCTTGACGCATTTCAAGAAAGCTCTTTCTCTGCTGTTTCGCTGCATTTACGGCACGATACCTTTGCTGAATGGCAATGGCAGCGCATTTCATGGCTAAATACCTCTTACGAGCACTATAAGCTCTGAAGGTTGCCTGAACATTGGTGGCAGCCTGATGCATTTGCTTCAAAGTCTGTCTGGACTTCATGCCACGATAAGCTGCTTGCAGAATCAAAGCAGCATTCTTCTGTTTCTGTAGTGCTGCCACCTCTTGCCTCATCATTTTGTTAGCTCTGAAATGTTGCTGAACAGTACAGACTGCCCAACGAAGTCGCTGGAAGCGCAACTTGAAGATGTGCTTTCTCACATGGGACTGAATGATTGTTGCAGCTTCTTGCTCTCTCCGGACCTGTCGCCGGACCTGCATTCCCCTGAAAGTTGCCTGGATTGCAACAACAGCCTGGCGTTTAGCAAAATAATCTCTCCGAACACGTCTAGCTATCAAAATGGATCGATAGCGTCGTTGACAGAATTCTACAGCTGCTCGGATGGACAAAAAGTGTTTCCTTTGTTTGTAGGTAAGGTACTTCCTTTGAATGACTGTGGCAGCAAAATGCATTCTAGCAATATCACGGCGTGCACGATTTCCTCTGTAAATAGCCTGAATTGTGGTTGCGCTACGCCGCAGCTTTAAAAAGTTATCTCTAGCCTCTTTTCTCAGTAAATGGCACCTGTATTGCCTTTGTATGACCGATGAAGCCAGTTTCATTGCTTGGAATGGCACTCTAGTTCTGTACATTTTGTACATTGCCTGAATCACAGTGGCTGCTTCATGCTTTCTATCGATTTCTTTCCTTAGTCTCATCCCTCGGTACACAGACTGCAAAGTGATGGCAGCTGCTCGCAAGGAGCAATACCTTTTACGTTGTTCCCTTGCACTTACAATTGCTCTGTACTGTTGCTGAACACAGATGGTGGCATTTCTGAGAGCAAGGTAATCACGACGTTGCTTGTACGCTCTATACGTCTTCTGGATAACTTTTGCAGATTTGTGCCTTTCTGCAATCTCCTTTCTTACCATCATTCCACGGAAAGCTGACTGGATACATATGGCAGCTGTTTTTATGGCTCCATATTGCTTCATAACAGCATTTTTAGTCATCATTGCCCTGAATCGCTGCTGTAAAACTGATGCGGCCCACTGTTGTCTCTGGAACTTTTTGAGTTGGGAATGTCCACGGAAATTTGCCTGAATCACTGTAGCAGCTTGGTGCGATTTTCGTAAGTAGTTGCGAACTTTCATTCCTCTGCATGCTGACTGAATAACTACAGCAGCATTTTTCATTTGCAAGTAGCTAGCTTGAATGCATTTGCTAACTTTGTAGGCTCTGTATTGCTGCTGTATGATGATAGCAGCGCACTTCGCAGCAATAAAGGCAATACGTACTTTATGCATTCGGAATTGAGCTTGAATGATAGTAGCGGCTTGATGCTCTCGTCTCAGATTTTGTCTCACTTTGGACCCCCGATATATGGCCTGTAGAGTTACAGTCACCTGCCTCAAATGGACGAAATGGCTTCTTTGCAACCGTCCAAGTACAAAAGCGTGATGGCGTCGCTGAATGACAACAGCAGCACGTTTTTGAGCTAAAAACTGCTGGCGGCAACTATGTGCTCTTATCACAGACTGAATCAAAGTTGCTGCTTTGTTTTTCTTCTGCAGTTCTTCCCTTACTCTCTTGCCACGATAAGCACTCTGTAGCACAATGGCTGCTCTTTTCATTTCAGTGTATTCCAAGTACACTTTCTGTCCATCTCTGAAGGCTCTGTACCATCTTTGAATGACTATGACAGCGCGTTTCATTTCCAAAAACCGTGTCTGTGCCGCATATCTACGATAGTTTGACTGAATGATTGTGGCAAATCTGTGGCGTTGACTGATCTTCTTCCGCTCAGCTCGTCCTCGCCACATTGCTTGAACTGTCACTGAAGCAGATTTAAGAGCCATATACTCTTGTCGTAACTTTTCTCCAAATGCTTTAGCTCTGTATCTCTGTTGCAGAACAATGGCTGATCTTTTCAAACACAAAAAGTGCCTTTGAGCCATAAACCGCCTGAAAGCAGTTTGAATCAGAAGTGCAGCTTGGTGACGGTGAGCCAAAGATCTACGGACCTTCCATCCACGGAAAGCTGCTTGTAGAGCCAGAACTGCTGATTTAATCTCAAAAAACCTCTTCTGATCTGCTTTCCTTTGCACGCAGGCTCGGAACCACCTCTGAATCAAGACTGCATTTCGCTCCATTTTAGATATTTGTTGTCTGACAAGGTAGGCCCTGAATGCACTCTGAATGACAATTGAAGCATCGTGCCTTTTCTTTAAAGCCTGAAACTTGCATCTTTGAAGGTGACCTCGGAACCATGCTTGAACACAGACTGCTTTCCTTTTCATATCCAGGTACTGGGTTTTACAACGCTGCATTCTGTACCATGCTTGAATGCGCAAGGCTGCAGTGTTTTTTTCCAGAACTTTTTTTGTATGCCATTTATGGAAAGCTGCTTGGATAACACAGGCCGCACGGTTTTTCTTCTGGAGACTTTGAACCCTCCAAGCTTTGTATGTTTTCTGTGAAGAAAATGCAAATTAAGATTAGAAGTATAACCATAATTATATACTAATAATTAGAGGTGGGGGATATGGCAAAAATTTTGGAATTCTTTTCAGGAATATCATGATTCACGAATTTATCATGATTGTTTTTCATGTTGGTTTTACTATTTTTGCAAGTTACCAAGCTTATGTTCCTTAAAAACTTAAAAACAAAGCCTTACAAGCTAACAAAATATAAAATAAAAAAGAATGGCTGACATTTAGGCCAAAGTGGTGAAGATAAAAATCTGTCATTATTTTCTTTGTTATTAAAAAATAAGAACAAAGATATACATTACATATACACAACATAATATACAAATGAAATAAACAGTGCTTCATTTTTTCAACCACAGTAGGTGTTTTTAACAGCATTCAAGAAAGAAATTAATTGAACAAACAAAAATAACATACTACATACACTTTTATATGATAAGCAAAAGTACTTACGGCATAAACCCGAACATACCTGAATTACAGTTGCAGCTGCATTTTGAAGAGCAAAATATCTCTCTTTTTTCAGCACTCTCAATTTTTCCCGTGCACTGTATCCTCTCCAGAATGTTTGGATCTTGATGGCTGCCTTATTCTGTCGTATCATTCTTCTTCTCAAGATGAACTTCCGCACAATGGCTTGGATTTTAGTGGCAGCCAGGTTTTTTTGCTGTGCATGAAGATCATAATCAATTTAAGGCAAAAAAAAAATCTAAGCATATCAAAGTTACAAGAAGCATGACATGGTAGATAATTTATACTCTTACCTGAATAAGCTCAATGTCCTTCTGTAACTTGTATCTCCGCCATGCACCCTGGATGACTCGGGCTGCTCTTGTTTCATTGCGGAGATCCAAAAGACGGGCACAAAGGAAGGAGAGGTAACATGTGACAACCTGTGGGGGGAATAAGCAAATCACAGTTGCTTTAAAAATACATTAATATGGAAGGTATTTCTACTCAACCTCAAAGTTTAATCGACTAGTAAGTTTTTCTGATAACCTAACAAGCTCAAATCAGCGTTGGCACTGCAGCTGATCCAGAGAGAGCAGTTGTCATATATAGGTATGAAATAGCTTCACAAAAAGTATTTAACCACATCATTATTTCTGTGTTAAACAAAAGTACTTGGATAAAGGTTTATAGTTCAGATATGAACAATGTCCATGGTAGTGATCAAAATAAGAGTAAATCACCTTTGAAAGTAACTTGATACTTCTAATAAAGATTGTATCGATTACAGCGTTACACCAGTAGGTGGCGACAATTGACTTAATTTTAATTGTCTATTAATGATCAATTCATGAGAGTCCTTCAAAAACATGGATTCTCATTGAATCATTCATTCCAACCGAATTTGAATAATAATAGTTCAAATTAAATAGACTGCAGCAATTACATTTTTTTCAGCACCTCTAGTAAATTACTTTTGTCATTTTGTTTAGTTTTCTATTCTAAATCGTGATCTACATTTTAAACAAAAACTCATGAGTCTCAATTTATCTAGAATGTAGTGGACAGGGATAAAAAGTTTTTACCTTTTCATTCGGAATAGTGTTGGACATATCCTCTGGATTTATCATAGCAGGCACCCCTCCAAGATATGACACGGCAGTGTTCACCAAATTGAAGTTACATCTCTCATTCTCAAGCAGCTCTCTGTAGTCCACTGGCAGGGATTCTGAACCTAAGGCAAAAAACAAACAGTTCTAAGACATTTACAGTGATAAACTGTACAAACTACCAATCTAATGTAGGAATAGTTCACCTAAAATTAATAATTCTGCGATTTAAAAAAAAAAAAAAAAAAAAAAAAAAAAAAAAGGTACCAGTTTGTATTGTGGGCAAATTTTCAAAAGAGCAGTCTGAGTCACTTGAGGAGTTATTGAGCTCCAGTCTGCCGCGATGGCCACATTCTATGGTCTGTGTTGTTCTCTGTTGTATCTCCTCTGCAGGAAGATGAGCAGGATGGTAATGATGAATGAGGTAGCACAGGATACGACCATCTGAGAATGACACCGTGAAGTTTTCAGCCTGCAAAAATAATGAAGGAGAGATATAGTTCAAACAAGGATCCTTTGCAGGTTATCGTACAAACGTTTTCAGGAGAATTATTACACCTTTCTCAGCAATACCTGATTCCAAAAAGACAAAATATGGGTTTGGAACAACATAACAGTGAATACATAAGCAAACAATTTCTGTAATGTGACTCACCTTTAAATTGTAGAACTCAGAAACAGCATTGACCCAGTCGAGAAGAAGTGTCACCTTCTGGCTGGGATGTTCAAATGCTTGTCTCGCCTTCATTCTGGTCACGGCAACACCTTTGTTAGCCATTATTGAAGCAAGTTTCTGTTTCGTTCTCCAGGTTTTCCTGAGGAAACTGATTTCCTCTTTGAGCTGATTCTCATCAAGTAGCACTTCCACCTATGACAAAAGTATCATAATATTTAAGGAAATACACATTAAACGCATACAACTTCAGAAGATAAACATGAGTATCAGTTATCCTAATGATTTATCCAAAGCAATTGGGCTAGACAATATGATGGTACACAGCCCAGGTCAGTACCTGGAAGGCAAATATGATTTTCCACAGGAGGTTTAGGGTCTTTTCCCTGTGTCCATCCACAATGTCTCTGGAGTCAATGTTCGCTCCTTCAAGAAAATGGGGACAAATTTAGTGCTTTGTCCAGATTATAAAGCGTTTCATAAAGAATTACTAGACATTTACCATCAAGGAAAAGAGATGAATCACTCACCATGCTCATCTTTAAGGTCGACACCTTTGTCTTTCAGAACCTGCAGTGCAACATCAACATTGTGCACTTTCTGCAGGCGGCTAATAGCAGGTATCCGCAGCTTTCTAGATAAAGTCCAGTCCAGAATAAAGAGCTCCATGACACGCCTGAAAATTAATAAAGAAACATTAAGTCAAGATATATTTATATAACATGGGAATTTGGAAGTTTTTTTTTTTTTAATGTCAATTCTAAACATTGGATAGGATCACAACAGCCATGACACTTTATTCTGATTCTTGAACAATAAACATGCAAAAATGATATTTTTTTTTTAATCAAACATACACCAAACGAACGCCACATCTCAGGTCAACAGCAAGATTCTTCACAGCAAAGTTGAACTCATCCAGAGGAGTCTGAACATGGGATACTGCTAGGCCCAAGTGGCTGAGGTGCCGTGACAAAATGCCTTCACCACTGAGGAAGTCTCGTGAGAACGCCAGTAGCAGATCTTTGCTTGACTGCAGGGGAATAAAAAATACAGCATGATCATATCCATGTTTAATATTGGCCAAAAACACTTAAAATGTCCACTTAATCTATATTTCAATCTATATTAATATATTTACAATAGAAATGCTACAGCCACTGTAATATATTTAAGAACATGTGGAAATCAAAACAGAGCAAGGGTTTAAACTTTTATTTTGAAATTCAAAACATCCCGATGTATTCTCCTGTTAATGTTGGTTTATAAATGATAGCACTATGCTATGGTATTTTATGACGACTTTATTCTTTAAATATATGAGCAGCCTTAGAAAACGATCTAATAATGCAGTTCATGGATACTCTCCCATGACACTTCCGGGATTTAATTTAACCCGATATTGAATCTTGACAGCCCAACACTAATCATCATATAATGAATGTCACTTCAGTTCTACTTTTTGACTATGAATTATCATATGCAGTAAAAGACAGAATAATATAATGCAAGCACTGTAAAAGGTTTTGCCACAAACTCAACTCATGCTGATATCATGCTAATATCGTGAGACACCACACACCTTAAATTCAGCATCCATGCAGAACAAACAAGGATCATGTTCGATCAGTCTGGACTCTTTGGCTTTATCCAGAAAGCAGACCAGCAGTATTAGTTTCTTTAGAGTGAAGCAGGAGAGTGCCTCCTGATGGCCTGATGAGTAAAAAAAAAAGAAGAAAAGAACCTGTTATTATAGACACTATTTACAACAATAAAATAGAAAAAAAAAAAAAGATAGTTCACACAAAAGAAGAAAAAAAACTTAGTGAAATTAAATTACCATCTTTGTACAAATTGGGCACTTTAGCATGCCTGAACTCAGCGGCTATGTCTGGGTTCCACAGCAGACGTCCAAGAATAAACATGGCCAGTCCCATGACATCACTGTTGCTTTCAAGTGATATTAGCTCTCCATAGATTGTCTGAAACAAGGATTGGGCAAAAGATATAATATAGCTAATGACTTAATTTTTATATTTTCAGCAAGCAAACAAATTAAAATTATGCTTTCACAAACAAAAATAAATACCTCAAGTCCGATTCTTAGCCAAAGTGGATTGTATGATATCAGCCAGTTAAGAACTTTCTGACGCTCACCTGAGAAATGAAAATAAAAGGTGAAAAATAAGATTAACAAGGAAGAAACTTAAGCCCACTAAAGCATTAAAAATACTTTTAACATAAGAGTGACACCAGCTGTAAAGAACAAGCACCCCAAAGGAAAAAATATATAATAAAAATACATAATATACTATACCATTCAAAAGGGTCAGTAAGATTTCAGCAAGACTCAGCAAGGACAGATTGATCAAAAGTGACAAAGTGATCAAACAAAAGATTTCTATTTAAAACAAATGCTGTTCTTTTAAACTTTCTATTCAAAGAATCCTGAAAGACTTGTAGTTGGACAATAGTGTGGCCTAGTGGAAAAAAAGGGTTGTGAACCACTCTGATAAGATATCATCTCGGCTCACTCGGGGTACGTACAGGTGCACTTCCCTGCAGTGATGGACAGAGCCATCTTTCATCATTCGACTGTTTGGATTTCATGTGATTTCTCATTATAACTCAGTTTCACTAATTAATTTGACCAAAAGTAATTCCATTTTGTAAGATCATCTTCATCCAAGTAATTCCAAACTTTGTGAGGCAGACGATGACATTGTGATCAAATACAATCAATTTGTTAACACATTCCACAGCGCCACCCAGTGTATTTAATTATAACTGGGAGTTTTAGTGCTTGGGATTTATTCACAGCATTTACAGCCAGCAAAGCAACGTAGTCAAAATTTTCGAATAATAATTACAGATCGAATATTCAACTATTCGTGCACACCCCTATCTCATACCTATGTCCTTCCAGAGATGCCTGTCCTTTCGCACAAGGAGCCTCTTGGCTTCTACTTCCAGCTCCAGTCTCTGGATGGCCTTCACCATGGTGTCTGACGTAAATAGCTTGCAAGCTGCTCGCCGAAGGCGGTTTAGCCGCTGACGGGCTGTGTAAGTTCTAAAAGACAACTCTTCTTTTGTTGGTGCTTTGGGTATGTTGAATTTGTCATTCCCCATAGTCAACGACAAGGCATTCACTAAGAAGAAACAATAAGAGAAAGCCGTTACAAGATTGCAGCTGAAATTAATTTAACTTAAAATGACAACGCAAAACTCATAGGATACAAAGAACTTTAAAAAAAAAAAGCACCCACCTTTGGTAACTTCAGTTGCAACTTTGAAGTCATCAGGAGTGAGAACATAATTCATCCACCAGGTAAAGCCTCGCTCCTGCTTTTCAATCCATCGCTCATCATAAAACATGTTCTTTGCAGCAAATGGCATAGGGTGCCTTGGTATGGCTGTAAAGATTGTAAAACTTCAGCAACTATGCCACTTAAAAACACACACACACACAAAAAAAAATGATATAAATGCAGTAAAAACATACCCGTCTGTGTCGGCTTCATGAAGGCCAGTTTGGCCTGCGCCACAGCCACTATCCTCGCAGGCTTTCGAGTCGAACTGCTCAGTGACTTCACAGACTGTCCATCTACATCAGTGAAACATTTAAAATGGTATCATTGGTCATACTAAACATGTAGGACAAGTTAATCAAAGTATTTCAAGAATGTTTTATTACCTTTTTGAGTTGTTTTTGATAAGGATTTCTTTGCTTGAGGTTTTGTGAACTTTCTGGAGCTTGGTGGAGCTTTACGGAAAAAAGGGGTTTTATTTAAAACATTCTTAACTCGTAGAACGTCCAAACATCTCAAATAATGTACCAGTATGTGTCTTACATACTAGATTCATCACCTACATGTCCTATGAAATGCATGAAGATGAGTAATCTTGACTTACCTATAGCTTTCCGTTGCTGTCCAGATGTGGACCTTGAAGTGAATGTTCTTTCTTGGCTTGGTTTCCTAAGCTCTGTCGCATGTGCCGGAACATGACGCTTTTTCGCTTGGACGTTTGACATATCTTCTGAGTGACCTCGCAAAAACTCATCACTTTTTCTCTTTTTACTCTGCACAGATGTCCAGGATTGTACAGGAAACTGGTCCTGAGAAAGACCTGGTTGCACTTTTTCAGAGACGTTTCCGGCTGCCAAATCCGGATCACTTGACGAACTGCTAATGCTACTAACAGAGGGCAAAACATTAGGTCGCATGGGAGATATGGAGGACAAAAGCTGTTCAGGAGGGGATCCATATGAGGTCAGCCTCACTTTTGCAGCCAGCTTTGAAGTTACGAGAAATTTGGACTCTAGTGCCACATCTGGACTTGAATCTGAGCTAATGACAGGTAGTGTGGAGATGCTGTCAGGAGAACTTGTGTTAGATTCTGCATTACTAGGTTCTGAGAGCTCCATGGTCTTCTCCAAGAGCCTACGCCTGGAGGTTTTCTTCTTACGCAAGCCAGGACTCTTGACAGAGGCTTCTGTTTTGCTTTTGGTCACTGTGGTAGAATTCACAGGAAACTTCGTGGGACCATCAGGAACATGGGTGTCATCAACTTTATTCGACTTGGTCACTGTGGCGGTGCTAAAAGGAAATGCCTTGAGCCTAAATACATCATGATTTGATTCAACGCCCATGACTTGGTTGGGTTTCACACAGAAAGTCAACCTTGGGTGAGCCACTTCAACTGGTGGCGAAATGACAGCAGTCGCTCTGAATGATGTTACTGGATTCGTTTTTTCAGACTCAAGAGAATCAGAAAAATCAAAGCTTGAGCAGGCATTAGGTGGGCTCACCGCACACGATAGATCTGATCCTATTACATCCAGAGCATCTTTTACAGACAGAGAAGGTTTCTCCAGCTCTCGACTTTCATCTCGCACATTTTGTCCAATCACGGGAAGTGGACTCTGAAAGCATGGGTTTCCAAACCTCTCTGGAGTGCTAGCAGGAGAGAGCGTTTTATTCAAAAGCCTTTTAATTTCTCTGCTCTCTGGTTTATGTGAACAAGGCACATTCTTTTTACCAGGTGTTTCAAACAATCTCTCTGCTGGTACTAAGACGACCACTGGCGAGTTTCTTTGCAAATGCACATCATCAAAATTTTCTGTTACAAAAGCCGGTTTTGACATCTCAGGAGTGGAGGATGGCGCATTTGCCCTAGTGCCACTGGAACCATAGGCAGACCGTTCATGATTCAATGGCGACAATGGGTTGGACGTTCTCTCTTTTCTGTATTGCGACTGGCGAGACACATGAAATGTCTTATTTGCAGCCTTTATTGGCATTGAAGCCACTTTCTTCCCTTTTGAGGGTGCCGGGACCCCCTTCTTGGATTTAATTGAATCCCATAGGGTTTTCTGAAGAAAAAAGAAAAATGTTTTGCATGTACTCAAATTATACCAAACACACTAAATATATATTTAAAAAAAACAAAAAAAAAAACATAGGCTATACAGTACTGGTCAAAAGTTTGGAAACATTATTTTTGATGTTGAAAGAAGTACAAGTCTCTCATGCTCATCAAGGCTGCATTTATTTGATCAAAAATACAGAGAAAACCATTATTTGAAATTGTAATAATATTTCACAATATTACTGGGATTTTTTTATTTATTAAAATATAATTTATTTCTGTGATGCAAAGCTGAATTTTCATCAGCCATCACTCCAGTCTTCAGTGTTACATGATCCTTCTGAAATCATTCTAATATGCTGATTTATCATCAATGTTGGAAACTTTGTGCTGCTTAATATTTTTCTATAACCTGTGATACTTTTTTCAGGATTCTTTGAAGAATAAAGTTAAAAAAGAAGAGCATGTTTAAAAATATAAATCTTTTGTAGCAATATACACTACCGTTTAAAATAACCAATGAATCCTGAAAAAAAGTATCTCAGGTTCAAAAGAAATATAATGTTTCCAACATTGATAATAATAACTGAGAACCAATCCAGCATATTAGAATGATTTCTGAAGGATCATGTAACACTGAAGACTAGAGTAATGGCTAATGAAAATTCAGCTTTATGTCACAGAATTAAATTATATTTTAAAGTAAATTAAAATAGAAAATCATTAGCCTATTTTAAATTGTAAATTTAACATTATTACTGTTTTTTCTGCATTTTTGATCAAATAAATGCAGCCTTGATGAAAATAAGATACTTCTATCAAAAACATTAAAAATAGTCATGTTTCCAAACTTTTGACCGGTCTTGTATAAACACACACAAATTACCTTTTTCTTTTTTGTCGCCTCTGCTTTCCCAAGCAATATCGCTTGATGTTTGACAATACCATTAGCAACAAAGCTGAGGAGTTCTCGAACTCCACCTTCTTCAACTGGTGTCCAAGTGACAGTTAAAATAATGCTGTCCTCAGGCTGAAAAATAGAGAATGCACTTTTAACTTACTTACTCTCATGCTGTTCCAAACATGGATGACATTCTTTGGTGGAGCTCAAATGGAAATATTTAGCCAAATGTTCATGCATCCCCTTTTCTATACAATGAAAGTGTATATGGGAATGGAGCAGTCAAGCTCCAAATTTTGTTTTACAAAAAGAAGAATAAGAAAAGGTCCATTTATATGATAGCTTCGTGTGAAGAAGAAAATATTTTCCAAGTCATAGTCTTCTCTACACAAATAAGCGAAACATTTGCATAAATACAGTGTCAAGATGTCAAAACAGGTTTCATAACGCCAAATTTCGTTGTTCCTCCTGTGTTTTGTAATGAATTACAACACACCAATCTTGAATTTGCACAAATAGTGTGAATAAAGGCTTTAATTCAGTTCTGTTTTCCACAGAAAATTTGCTACAAAAGACTATACATTACGGAGTCATATAACTTACAATACAGTTATGGTAACGTTACCCTTTTCAGTTTAAAAGCTTGACAGCTTCAGTCCCGTGAACATCCTGCCAAACATATCGTGTGTGTGTGTGTGTGTGTGTGTGTGTGTGTGTGTGTGTGTGTGTGTGTGTTTTCGTGTTCTAAAGAATAAAGAAATTCAAACAGATTTGTGTGAATAAATGACTATTTTCATTTCTTGGTGAACTAACTTATTCCTTTAGATAATGCAAAGCATGAGCAAATTCAAACAATGTGTGTAACTTACTAATGAGCATGACTCATTCTCATAGCAGCCCTACGATGCAGTTATTTTGCTTTACCATAACTGCAATATGCACCAAATTTCAGTAACGTTACCACATTTAACGTTAGTTCACAGATATTCTTCCAAAAATGTTGTCTAGCTGGGGAGCTCACTAGGTTTTGACACAAAGCTTGTTTAACGTTGTTACTCTTACCTGTATTGTAAAAGACGCCTGATCAACAGAAAAGCCTTTGGATGCTGAAATTTTCTCCACTATGACTGTCGTTGTTGCATCCTCGGTAGGATTTTCAATTCGTAAAGGCAAAGATTTTGATGATCCCAACTTGATCGTCCCAAATGACACAAAAGGGGACCTTGAAAACTGAAGCAAACTCAGCACAGGGATTGAAATGTTGTTTTCCTTGCCAGGTTTATCGCGACTACAATGAGAATCAAATGTTGGACTGAAGTCCAAACACTCCGCTTTCGCGATTTTAAAAGACATGTTTAACTCAAATAAATGCACGGCGATTCGATAAATCCATGTGTCACTGATGCTCACCAACACTAAGTGCCGTTTAAAACCAGTGTGCGTAGTCGCACGTTTGAATTTGAGTACAAACCAGACAGCCAATCAGATCGTTGCAGCGGATGGAATTGTCCAATCACTGGAGAGAAAAGCAAACGCGAACCAATCAAAGTTCTAGGATTTCTTTAAAAATCTGTACACACGCCCACAATGCAGGAAGACGCTTGATGCACATTGCTGTGTTATTCAAACACTGCCTCGCAGCACTGACTTGCCATTTGTTGCATGATTAAAGTTGATAGTGTAAAGACGCGAGCCCTAACGTTGCATGTTTTTGGTTTTTTTGCGTTTACGCCCTTGTCCACAGCAAGTATGTTTGCGAAATAAGATACTCAAAATGAAACAATTTCACGAGAATACAAACTTATTTGCAGCAGCTATTTTAGTGTTACAATGTAGTATGTTTACATTTTGTTTGACATTTTCCTTAGCTTTAGCGATTTTTTTAGCGATATTTATCTATTTAACATTTAAACTGGAGATGTATTCTAATTTATATATCATATGCAAATGAAGCCTAGATAATGTAGTATGCATGTTATTATGTTTATTTACTTTTTAGGAGTAACCTGTGGAAGTGTAGAACTCCAATGTGATTTTTAATTTATTCTTGTTATTATGAATGGCCTGTTTATATATTTTTTTTAACAATTCAAAAATAATCTTCATAATTTCTTTTTATTTTTCTTAATATTCAATTATTATTTTTATAGTCCCACCATTCTTTAAAAAAAAAAAAGAGATAATTATTTTTTTTATTTTTTTGTGTGTGTGTGTGTGTGTGTGTTACAAACCACAAAAGTATTTAAATGACAGATTCAACAACAACAACAAAAATCACTTTGCAGTTCATGGCTTGGAAGTCAAATAAGCTGGGCGTTTAAACACTAACCGGAAGGCAGTGTACATTCTTACCCATGAATCCCGGCAGATAGCATGGTCTGTTTTGCATTAAATTAACCTTAAGTGCTTTTTGAGAGAAGTCATTAGACTGAAGTATGAGGCCTTGATTGCAAGAGGGTTAAAAGTACTGCGTAGTAGCATTTTGTCTGCCGTCGCGTATTTAATATCCAATGTAATCATCACCTGCTGATTAATATTCAGACAGCATGCTTGATGGCCTCTGTCTCTGTTCAAGTCTTCACCAATCCCCAGAGGCCTCTTTGTATTGAGGATACAGAGAGTTGCTCCTCATTGGTGCGTATGTGAATGAGAGCATGCTAAGACTCAGAGAGCCTCAAACAGACACACACACACACACACACACACACACTAGAGGATGCTTGAGGAACACACCGTGATCATGTCAGCTTGCCTACTATCACAATGACATCTAACAATGGATATGGATCTTACAGTTTTGGGTTCGATGTGGCTCAGATTAGTTGTATGTGTCTTGTTTCTTCTTCTGCAGTGGACAGAAAGTAAGTACTCCAGTCTGTTGCTTTTATGCAGTAATGACGTCATTCTTAGTCCACTTGTTGAATGTTCTAGTGTCAAAGAGCAAATATTTACTTATGTGAGATACTAAAACGTTGTCCTGCAACTAATTTTATTAGGCCTACTAAATGGTGTTTTTTTACATACTAGTATTTGTATTTAAACGTGTAGAAAGTCTTCTAAACACTTAATGATGGTTAATACTTTTGTGTGTGTGTGTTTGTTTGTGTCTAATTTTCTTCTTATATGGATGAAAAAGACTACCCAGTGGCTTAATATTGTTCCCGTTTGCTTTGATACGGCTCCGCATGAGTGTGGTCAGAGGAATCATAACCCTGGACGCATCAGCCGCAGTGGCACTTAAGGACATAAAAGGCTGTGCATCAAAGACACTTAGAAACAGAGCTGTGCTTTTCATTTTCTAGATTCTGGTACATTTAAAAGGATTGTGATTTGCTTTCATCACTTGCACACACACAAAAAAAGGCCTGGGCATTTAAATGTTTGCATTTTTACCGTTTGTACTTTAAACTGTATGTATCTTAGGAGGATTATAGAGCTCTGTTTAAATGAACATATGGTTTGACATCCTTTTGGGATAATACGTGTGGGCTCAAGTTGAGCGCTGGTCTAGACTTCCAATAAGCTGATTTTACAAAAATCCCCCATGCAAAACGGCCAATTTGGGTCCCAAAACCAGCAGGCCAACAACTTAAAATATAGACGTTTGATATAGAAATTTGAGTCTAACATGCTTAAAAGTTATTGACTACACAGCTTTTTAAATCCTAAGGACTTTTTGATGCAATAAACCTACAGCAAATTTCCTCTCTGGACCCTGAATGTAAGTGAGTGGCAATCCTGATAGCGACATTGCCAAATTACGCTCATGATTGCTTGCGCTATTAGCCTTTGTCTCAATGCACAGTCTGTAATAAAAAAAAAACATTGCAGACTGCAGGGTTTGAATGGGGTTTCTAGACACCCCCTAAATGACTGACTTATGTCTATTGCCGGTTACCATAGCAACCCCTGCAAAAGGAAAGCTGGAAGTGTGGAATTGGTTGCTATGGGGACATAATTTGATGCTTTGTTGAGACTCCAAAGTTTGCGAACGTCCTTGCCCAGTGAGCGCCATGAATAGGGCTGACAGAGGTTAAGCCGTTTTTTGGATAGATAACAGAGCATTGTTTCCTCTGGCATTTCTGAGAATGACCAGCTGAATACAGGATGGAGGAGGCTTTTATGTATGCGCTTTATCTAAAGCTGTGCAGGCCCTGCATTGTGTAGATTTGACCAGTCAGGTATATGGACAAACTGACACTTTAAGCTGAAGTGTGTACATTTTTTCGATGTTAAAGTCCACATGAAATCAAAATTAAAGTGTTTTGACTCTAAGTATGACTGTATTAGCCTTAATGTTATCTATGAGCTAGTGTGCTCCAAAACAATGACAAAATTTGCATTTAGAAGTTAGCCTGGGGTTCCCCATGCTGCCTTGTGCGCAGCGCTGGACACCATGGACCAGATTTTCCCCTCAAAAAGGGAACCAATCACAGAACGGGGAGGGAGCAGCAAGACGATGACGACGTCTATGCGACACACCGAAGCAGTTTGTTTATATCTATGGATCCAACATGGCAGCAGACGCGAAGTTACCTTTCGATGCAGCCTTATAGTGTTCTAAGTAGTTTAGAAAGCAAGTTTATTTCGTCTTCTTCCTCGTCGAATTTCTGTCGCTCTACATACGTCATCTGGTATAATTGAAACGATTGGCTATGAGCTACGTGCGCCCAATAAACGGCTCTGGGCATTCGTAAACCACGCCTCGAATACGAGAAAATGAACATGTGGTTCCCAGACCAGAGGTCTGACGTTAGCCAGGCTATTTAGAAGTAGGGCTGCACGATTAATCGCAATTTAGATGAAATCGCACTTAAACCGGTTTGGCTTATTGTGATTATGAAATCGCGAATGCTGCGATTATTTGTTATGCGCAGCTTGTCAGTGACGGACAGCAGTAGTAGTCTAAACGCTGCTCCATCTGAAAGCAGAGTGAGTTTGAGTCACTTATAACTTGCATTTGAAAAAGCAACACGCGTCAAACATCTTTCCAAACATGAAAAGCATTAATGAACCTCTTGCCCAACAAAAGACATTTAATAACATGCTTTTACTCCAAACTCACTTCATAACAACAGTTGAGCATCCCTCTGCGACATGATGTGGCTTCTTACACAGAATAAGGCAGTTGTGTATTTATTAGTCATGTTTAATCAATCAAAGCGATGATGCCCGATAGAGATTTCCTGGAATGATATCATACTTCATATCTGGCGTGTCTGCGTGAGAGCGCCCTCTGGCGTTCAGATGGAGCAGCATTTACTACCGATCAGCTGCACTGCACTGCACTGCACTTACAAACTTCGCATAAAATAATCGCAGCCTTTGCCAAATCGTGTGTGGTTTCATTGCGATTAATCGTGCAGCCCTATTTAGAAAATCAAAGCATTCAAAACGGACAATTGCAATGGCCAGGTTATGCGTTCGCATTAGGGAATGCATAAACTGATCAAATGTATTCCCTGAATGCAATTTTTACGGGGAAAAAGTGACTAACATTACATTCAAGGTATAGTCTACATTGAACGTAAACTGATAACAATGAGAAAATGACTTATGTTTTGTCAGTGTACTGTTCGATTTACACATCATTAAAGAAGTTGTTAACTTGTTATCAAACTTTTTGGCTACAAAAATGCTGTGAAAATGTGTATATTAAAATACAATACATATTATGTAAAAATGATACACACTTTTAAGACCACACAAACTTTTTCATTGAGCTCCTTTTTCAGAGAGTCTTGCACCATACCACAGGTGCTAGTTTTATCATACAAACAGATGAACTGACTGCATCAAGTTAAAGCGCTTTCTTAACTTTGGCTTCTGTTCGTATATAAGCAATGATCAGCTCTCATTAAAGGGGTCCAGCAACAACAGCTATCCTTAGTAGATGGGACTAACAGGTTAATCCCATGTAGTCACATAAACCCCATGATCTGATTAGGGGTGCTCAAAGCTCATATTCACATTCGCAGATACACAACACAGCACAAGATCATCAACACGATTCTAACATGGCTGCATGGACAAAGATGTTCAATTTAGGGGATTTCTCCTACAGTAGGTGAAAGAATTGTACCTCCTCTTGTCACCAATGGAAGAATCACCATAACCAGAGTGGTTCTTAGTAACTATTTTAGGATGGGTCAAGCACGATACAGGCACAAGGCTTCATCACCTGATGTTTGATTGGCTCTGAAGCCCAGTTGGCACATTAGCCAATTCATCTAATGCTTATTGGCCTTTAGTTTCAAGCTTGTTGGCCGTATGTTATCTGTTTGAAGGGCATTATACAAGGACAGTGCGGCACAATATATGCAACTACAGTACTAGAATCCTGAAATCTTGCTGAGCTTTAAAGTTTAAAGAGTGACACCTTTATCGAAAACAACCATGTAAAGACAAGAATGGATTCATAATAATAAATTAGCTTACTGTTGGATGTGAAAGCAAGAATTCAAGAGATAGCCTTCTTACTAATTTATGTAGGCTAATTTGAAGGTATGATGCTCTAGGATAAATGTGGTGTAGTATAAAACAGCTATGAGTCATGAATTGATACATGCTGTATTTGAACAACAGTAAATGTCAATATGACAGTGTATTTGCTAACTGACCATGACTCAGCTAGCATGCCAGTGTCACACATCCTATTAAGCCGAAAGTATACTTCTGACACTTGACAAGAATGAAACTTTGCAGTGCGCGGCTAAGCACATGTGTGAGTAATGGAGTGTATTTTGAAAGGCAAAGCATTTGGCTGTACTCAAACTAAAGTAACACAAATTATTATACTGTATAGCAAATCTCGGCTGTGTGATTGTTTATATCACGGCAAAATATAAACTGTATTATCCCACATCTCTCTATATAAAGTCAGTTATAATATCCAAAAAGATATGATAAACTTTAACATGATTTTCTGTAAAGCTTCTTTGAAACAATGTGTATCGTGAAAAGCAAATAAAATGTAAAGAATAAAAGTATACTTTAGTTGAAGACAAAAATTCAGGATGTGATATTTGGAAGAATGTTCAAGAATTTTAAAGGGGAAGTGCATGTGCAAATGAACTTTTCCAAAGCTGCTGTACACTCTTAAAGGTAGGGTTGGCAATTTCGGAGAGGCTAGTAATAGCAAGCTAGCTTTGAAATCATAAAATCCCCCCTTCCTTCAGAGCATCGCCACAGCCACGCCTCCTCCAAAACACATGAACACGCACAGCATGGAGCATTGGGAGCAAACAAAAGCATCACTGGACGAGAGATGGCGAGCACATAACATTACTATAATAATGAACATAAACAACTTACAGAGCTCTTACTTGTACCACCTGACTGCTGCAGATTCATTTACGGCATTGATAGTGTTGACACAGAAACGCATAGATCCGTGTCTTTGGGCGTGAACAGCTCCAAGAAGGACATCACGGGTTTCCATCTCGTACGGTTACGACATAGCGTGAACGCAGCATAAGCTAGTTGTTTTGGTTCAGGAGGAACCGTAAAGGTGGCTGCTGTGTGGCGCTCGGTGGCTGTATGTCTACAACTCTGCATAGCCTCACGCAACGCGCTCATGACGTGTGATGTCTGCACAAGCAGGTGCGCGGAGGTATGCAAATACATAAGTTGACCGGACCGAATGCAATGATTGGATGGGAAAAAAAAATTGTCCTGAGACTTCCACAGAAGATATATGTACATGTTTTAATATTTAGACCACTTCTATTATTCATTGCTATCAAGATGTGAAGAGAGTTTCAACCAGTATAATAAAAAGTGATTATAAAACAAATTGCCTACCGTACCTTTAAAAATAAAGGTTCTTTATTAGCATCAGTGGTTCCATAAAGAACATTTAACACCCATGCACAAAGAACCGCTTTATAGTACTTTCTAATTTAAGAACTGTTTACTGAAAGGTATGGAGCTTTGGGGAACCCAAACTGGTTCTTTTATGGCACAGCTGTGAAACCCCCATTTTGGAACATTTCTTTTTAAGAGTGTAACAGCATTCACATTTCATTCAACGTACATTAGGGAAGCAGATAACTTTTCAATGAATGTTAAAGTGTTTTTTCTTCTTCTTCTTCTTGTAAATCCTTGTAGGTTTAACACTTCTCAAGACCTCAACACTCTGCCTTGAGAAACCTTGCCAAAACAGGGCAGAGTGCAGGGAAGCCCCGTCTGACTTCCTATGCCAGTGTCAGTCGCCTGTGCCAGCCCTTCCCAGCACGCGTTGTGAATCTTCCAATGCGCTCTGCCAACTGTCCATCTGCCAGGGCAATGCGACGTGTCATCCCTCCGGCGCCCACCCAGGGGAACTGGTTTGCCAATGTGAGCCCAGCTTGTTGGGGCAGGACTGTCATTCCAGTGCCCAGCTCTGCGCTCAGGGGCTGTGCGGGGACAGTGTCCGCTGTCTGGCAGTGCAAGACACGAGCCCGGGGTATGCATGCATCTGTCAAGTGGGTTACACCGGGAGTTCTTGCGAGAAAGAGGTGGACCATTGCTCCCCCAACCCCTGCCGCAACCGCGCCATCTGCCGCAGCAGACGGGACGGCCCCACCTGCTTCTGCGTGCCTGGATTCCAGGGCAAGCGCTGCGAGATCGAGGTAAACGAATGCGTGTCGTGGCCCTGCAGGAACGGAGCCACCTGTGTGGACAAGATCGGGCACTACATCTGTCTCTGCAGGCCTGGATACACGGGTGAGTGAAAGGAGTCTGATGCACCATGTGCGACTCACCTGTTAGACTGACATGAGGAATGTCTCAACTACTGCCAAATGCAGCCAATGCCATCTTGTGGCTGAATCATGATATTGCACTCTGAAATGCAACATTTGTTTTATGAAGGACCACTGACAAAATGTAAATTACCAAGTACGGTGACCCTATAGTGGGTTATGCTGTCTCTTAATTGGGTAAGAAGTCACGAAAAATTAGGTTTTTGAGCTAGGTGTTTGAACCCAAATGCAAGAGAATAGAATACAAGCATTTTGACAACCTCCTCGTGTGACAACAAGACCTGGTATCTTAAAACAAGTGATGTTAATCCTCACGGTTCAAATCTGCTTAAAAACATTTTTGATCAAGTTAAGGAAAAGCTGTGGGCAGCATATCAATTGCCCTAAAGACTGACTGGAAGCTTCCAGTTACAGTCTGTTTGATCCAGGATGAGGCCTGTCCAGATGGTATGTGTAATAAGCCATGCAGAGATCTCGACAAAAAAGCGGATTGGCATCTTTGCACTCAACACCACTGTCTCTGATGTTTCAGGTAGCAGCTGTGAGGTTCAGATTGATGAGTGTCAATCACAGCCCTGTCTCCACGGCGGCAGTTGCCATGACCACATCAACGGCTTCTCGTGTACCTGCCTGGCGGGCTTCCAGGGGGAACGCTGTGAAACGAACATTGATGAATGCAGTGACCAGCCATGCCAAAATGGAGCTGTGTGTGTGGATGAAATCAATAGGTACAATACATTTCCATGTTAGTATTTTGGTCTTTTTTATATATAGGTCGCATTTCAGGAAATAATTGATCATTTTTAATCAATTTGTAATTTTAAATCATTCCTACTAGGGCTGTCGATTTAACACGTTAAATTAATTCATGAGTTATTATTAACTCATTTAATGCGCCTGCCCCAGACCTCCATAGGTCATCTGACATTTCATACAGTTGATTGATGACGAAGATGACGCAAAACCTCACTGTGCGATGGAGCCAATTGAATACAGTTAGATGCCCCTGAAATTCATGTAATTAATTTACATTTCAAATTTTAAATCTAATTAATTATAGCCATAATTCCTTTATATACCATATAGGGAAAGAAATTGAAATTGTATTTTGCATAAAGAAAAGTAAGCCTAATTTTGTACCAATAACATTTTTTGATGATTATAATGATGACAGTTAAAAAAATAAATAAATATATATATATATATATATATATATATATATATATACATTTTGTAATTTACATTTTAACGTGTACTTTACATTATAATGTGGCAGTGTTTGTTCTTCCTTTAATTTATGCTGACTTAAAAAAAAAAGAGTTTATAATAAGAATTGGGAGCAATTCATATTGCCGCAATGCAAAACTCTTTATGGTCCAAAAATGGGTTTCATTTTCTTAATGCAAAATATAATCACATTCTTTTCTTTTCTTTTCAATGATGGGGTATATGTTTTTGGGAGAATACTATTAATCATTTTAAATATAAATAATTGATTAATAATAATAATAATATTAATAATGTAATAATCAATTTGAAAAAAGGAGGAATATATTTGTAAATGAAATGATACATAAATAAAACTAGTCTCATTACACACAGAGTAGGTGTTAACCACATGCACTCTGTTATTGTGTAGAATAATATTATGTTGAAATGTATGCTTATTATGTTGAATCATTCTGTGAATGTGCTCAAAATTAGTATACCTGAAATTAAATAACCTATATACTTAAATTAACTAACCTATATATTTATTTTGAAATAATCTTATAGCTACCGCTGTGACTGCTCACAGACTAACTTTACTGGTGTTCACTGTGAGATCCCACCTCCTCCCTGCTGGTCTCAACCCTGCCTCAACGACGCCCCCTGTGAGGATGAAAATGGGAACTACACCTGCATTTGCTGGCCAGGTGACTAAAATATACTACAATAAACTTTAATATTGTGGCTCTGTATTTATGTACATGATTGGTAGATGTATTTATAATGTACATGCAATACTTGTAATGTTCATTTATTTATTCATTTTAGAAATCATGGTAAAGGCTTAAAATAAGTTATGCAAACTATCTGCTCTGTACTAGGGTTCGAGGGTCGTAACTGTGAGACAGATGTCAGTGAGTGTGACAGCAGTCCCTGTTTGAATGAAGGCACTTGCATTGAGCGCTCATGGAAGCCACTTTATGGCTTAGAGCCCTTGTTTCCTTCTCAATACAACCCCAGGCATGCTTCCGGCTTCATCTGCAAATGTCCACCTGGATTTTCAGGTATCTCACAGCCCCATTTAAACTTTTGCTTTACACATCATTTACTAAGTGTGACATTGTTAAAAAGCAGGATTAGGATAAACTGTTGATTATTATTCAGAAGAGAAGGTTGTGTTAGTCCCACTCACCAATCTATCTCAGAACATTTTCTTATATAAACCCATTTGTTTTTGTTTCTTTTGTGTGGCTAGCTGATACAGTTCTGTTTGCGTGCATTTTCGACACCCTGTGACAGATAAATTGTCATTCGACCATATTCCTAAATCTGACCGATTTAAAGAAGTAGTTTCAATAAGGGAAGGGTCAAAAATCCAGGACTGTCCCAACAAATATGGTCACCCTAGTCACTCTAAGTTCTGTAAAAATCAGATGTCTGAAGGAAAACCAAAATCAATAAACCCTAATTGCTTTCAATGCCTGGCTAAATATTGCCTTTAATGAGCATATAATGACCATCATGAGGTTGATGCAACTATACATAAGAACTTGTCTGATTTGCATAATCAAAACCAAATCAGGCATTTTATAACACATCATTCAGCACAAATTACTGACTCTCTGACAAGTCCCAGTCGAAACAACTAAACTTATAAATGTAAAAAATGATTTTTTACTTTTTAGATTATACAAGAGAGTTTGTCTCTGTTACCAGCTCAGGACATGACTCACAGGCGGAGGCTATAATTGGGCTTCGCCATTGTAAGATGCTCAGGTTGCATTAGGCTAATCCCCCGGGAGCTGGCTTTGATGGGGGCCTAGTGTTGCAGTACACAGTTTTTCTTGAAGGAATGAATGTACATTGACGGCTGTCTGTTAGGATGGCCTTTGCTATAGATGGATCCATCAAAAAGCAATGTGACTGAACAGATGTGTAGATGAATGGTAGACTTCTAATGCCATGGAAGCTTTAGTTTGGATTTGGAGTGTCCTGTTGCTTGTTTCAGGTAAATACCAATGTCCTTTATTAGGCTAGTGAAAACTATTTCTGTTTGAACATGATGAACTTGCAATAAATTTAGGTCATCAGGTTGTGTAGCTACTGATCGTTTGTTCATGGTTTCCATTAGATACATTATACACAGCTGCTTAATGTTTAATCCAGGCATTTTAAACTTATGCATAACTGAATGCTCATTCAGTGAAAAATTCAGGCACTTCTTTTTAGAAATAAGAAAACTCCTTTGGCAGAGGGTTATACAATCAGCTTTACATATTTGTTTTCCTCAGGGATTATTGACTAAAACGTACCCACATTATCCCTGGCGTGAGCCATTCTTTAGTTATTGACCGTTTTCTGACATTGCCACAAATGCAACAAATAGTTTTAAAGATAATCTCTTATAAAAACAATACGGTCTTGTTTTAGAATTACAGTTGGAACAGTGTATTCTTGGGCTACAATCTTTGTTAAATGTTTACTTGTAAGAAATTTGACTGAATTCCACTCTGGGCTTTCCCATTTCAGGTGCCTTGTGTGAGCAAAATACTACTGCTTGTACCACCAACCCGTGTCATAATGGAGCCACATGTGAGGACTTTCTGGGCAGCTACAAGTGCATCTGCCCATCTGAAAGCCATGATGGAGTCCTCTATGGTGGCCTCAACTGTAGCGAGCCCCTGGTGGGCTGCGAGGGCCAAGAGTGCCAGAACGGGGCGGCCTGCATGCCCTTCCTGAGCGAAGGTGTACATGGCTACAATTGCATCTGTCAGCCAGGCTACACCGGCTCTTACTGCCAGACGCCCACTGTATTCTCCTTTGAGACAATTGGAGGATTCCTGCACCTGCAGACGCCGCTGCTGGGTCCAGAAACATACTTTAATATCACACTAAGCTTTCGCACAGTGCTAGAAAACACGGTACTCTTCCAGAGGGGTAGCGAAGGGGTCATTCTCAGCCTAGAGCTGCAGGAGACACACCTGCTTCTTGATCTTAGAAGTGACCCTCAGACAGACACAACCAGCTGGACTCTGACGCTGCCTCAGGATGTATCTGATGGCAAATGGCACACAGTAGAGGCTGTACTTGGAGAGGGTACCCTTCTGTTGCAACTGCTGGAGCCATGCCAGGATTCAGATAACTGTGGTGCAACAGCCCAAGTGGATACCAGCGCCCTTGAGCTGGAGTCAGCTCTACAAAGCACCTTTGTTGGAGGATTGGATGAGGGAGGAGGCACCGGCTCATTCATCGGCTGCATGAGGGACTTGTTTGTGGACTCGCAGCTCATGGTACCGGAGGACTGGTTGAGCAGCTCAGCGGTGAATGTTGTGCAAGGCTGTAGCCATCATGACCGATGCCTTTCTGGTCCATGCGAGAACCATGGAGAGTGTGTTAACCTTTGGCAAGGTTACCAGTGCAGATGTCTGAGACCGTATGTGGGTCAAAACTGTGGTGATGGTAAGGACACCAGGGATTGACCTCACATTAACCATGTCTACACTGGAAGCATCCACAGTGGTGTTGCGAATGCCCTTTCTGTTAATTAAAGCACAACAGAGCTACGTCGTGGTTGCTTCTAGTGTAGACGCATTGATAAACTATAAATGTAGAAGATCATAGGATAAAACTTGGGAGAATCTTAATGTTTCCTCTAAAGGTCCAAGTTACAATAGTAAAACAAGAACAGTTCTAGAAACTCTTTTAAGAGTTGTATGTCTTCTCTTCCTCACACAGAGTATATTACTGCCAGATTTGGCCTGGAAGACTCCGCAAGCTATGCTGTCTTCACCATCAATGACCAACTGGAATCAGACACGCTCTATCTGTCCATGTTCTTGCGTACACGGAAGGAGTCTGGTCTTTTGGTGCTGCTTGCCAACAGCACCACTGAGTACTTGCAGATGTGGCTGGAAAAGGGAAAACTGACAGTACAATTCACTAACTTGAAGACTTTTACTGGTGAAAGTGTGGTTAACGATGGAGAGATCCATTTTGTCAGCATCACCATCGAGGAGGGTATGATAACTCTACAGGAGTCAGATCATGAATTCGGAGCAATGGATGTTCAACCTGTTTCTGTTCAGATTGGAGATGTGATCTATGTCGGCGGGCTGGTTGATGGACAAGAGTCATCTGCCTTCGGTGGTTACTTTAAAGGGTGCTTACAAGACTTGGAGCTCAATGAGAGGAAGCTTGAGTTTTTCCCACTTGATGCTTCTGTGATGTCATACAGACCCGACCACATGGTTGATGTTACCGCAGGCTGCACCAGTGATGACTCTTGCTCTGTAAGTTACAATGTTAAGTGTCATGAGCTCTCAACTGCAAAAGGACAATGATTAGCTTGCATCAAATCTGGCAGCTTTGTAGACAAACCTGCTTATCTTATTTAGCTCTGTTATCCTCTTTGGACTGGATAAATGTTTACAGTCAAGACTTTAGCCATGTCAGAAACTAATCCAAAACAGATTCAATAGATGTTTGTGATCTGATCTCATTTGATTCACTAAAACAAAAAATTATTCAACAGGTAATTTAAGTCCCTGAGCATTTTTTAAAAATGAATTATTTGATCTTACATCTTCTAAACCATTTCATATATTTAATTAATTCATTAATTGGATAATTTTAATGACAGTTTTGTATCTGTCACTTTTGTTTTTCCGTGCCAGAAAAATCCTTGCCAGAATGGTGGCATGTGCTTCTCTCTATGGGATGACTTTACGTGCAACTGCCCTCCTAACACAGCAGGGCAGCACTGTGAAGAGGTGAGCTGGTGCGAACTCACCCCCTGCCCACCCCAAGCAATGTGCCGGGCCCTCAACCAGGGTTATGAATGTGAGTATTTAGGAACATGTGATCTCAGATGTATAAAACACTAGCCTGGAAATCCAGATTTAAATCTGAAAGATTAATGGTCTGGCATCGACAAATGAAAATCGGCCAGCTCGAGGGGCGGCACCAAGCATGCATTTGAAAATCTCACTGCACGCAATTGGATAACACTACGACCAATCACAACAATAATCTCCATACGCTTAGCTACCAGCGGAGCTAACTGGTAGATTAGACTCTTGCCGTATCCGGTCGGCAAAACAGCAAAAACGCCCTTCTTGCAAAGGAACGATTCGAGCGCCTTCTTCTGTTCCTCTTTTAGATAAAAAGCCAAGTCTAACTCGTTCATTGTAGCGGCCAAAGCCGTTTCAAACAACTGGTGTTCATCCATAGCCATCTTGCAATGTTTACTAATGACTTCGATGTCACAGCGCTGTCGTCATCTGTTTAGCTCGCCCTCTGGCCCGCCTATATCAGATAACCCGATGTGATTTGTGCAGCTCGGATACAAGGGCATATTTAATGAGCATCATTACTCGACGCCAGAGCAAATTCAACTTGTGCTCTTGCGAGAACTCTGGATTTCCAGTATTCAGATAACAGTATTTTAGCAGTATTTAATTATTTTTGACTACTAAGACAAAATGAATGGTTACAGAATTAAGATAAAATGAAGAATTTTGGATTAATACCCTTCCAGGTTTAAAGGGTTAGTTTTGCCAAAAATGAAAATGATTCCATAATTTACTCACCCTCAAGCCATCCTAGGTGTATATGACAGCCAAACACAATCAGAGTTATTAGTCTATTAGTGACGAATTAGAAGTCTATGTCGGAAGAGCTTGAGTTTGTTGTCCAGCCCTAATTGTTTGAACCACAAGAGGCGTCTTCTCTCACCTAAGCTTACGCTATGCCTACGTCGGGTCAGGGGTCACTCTTCCGCTGGAACAAGACTCATGTACGGCCGTCACCGGAAGCCAGTGATTATAGTTTCTAAAGTTATACACATGGATATTTTCTTACAAAAACAAATTGCTTCGCTTTAGGAGGCCTTTATTAACACCCTGGAGCCATATAGATTACTTTTATGATGGATGGATGTTCATTTTTTGGCTTCAATATCTGTGTTACCATTCACTCCAATTATTAAGCTTGGTAGAGCCAGTAGTTTTTTAATATAACTTTGTTTGGCTGAAAGAAGAAAGTCATATATTTACCTAGGGTGGCTTGAGGGAGAGTAAATTATGGGATACTTTTTTGGGTTAACTAACCCTTTAAGTTGCAGGATAGGCTTGGGAAAGAGACTAGCTGGGAACTGAGATCTTGCAGACTTTAACTGACATTGTTTTGCAAATAAAAGTCTGAATCCTAGAAGTGTTATGTAAACTACATATGCCTTTATTCTACACAGGCATTTCAAACGGGATTTTTCTGGACAACACCACTCTCGTATACCGCGGGAATGGGCTGATCTCCCGCCACCTGACCAGCATCGTTTTCAGTATCCGTACACGTAAACACAATGCAGCAGTGTTGCATGCGGAGAGTGGGACAGACTTTGTGACGGTATCCATTCAAGATGGCTTTTTGGTGCTTGAGCTTTTAAGTGGACCTTTTTCTTCTTCATCTTTGTCACCAGTAACCCTGCACAGCCCAAGGCCAGTGGCTGATGGAGAGTGGCATGTTGTAGAGCTGTTAATGACCAATCCTTGGGCTAACAGCTCCCAGTGGATGATGGTCCCCTTAGATGAAAAGAATGAGACTACTATATCCGACTCAGTGACGGGAAATCTAGACTTCCTCCGAGAGGGAATAGATATCATGCTAGGAGGACTGGGAGAGTCTGGCTGGAATCTGATTGGTTGTCTGAGTAATGTTGAGATTGGTGGAATCGTGCTTCCGTATTACAGTTCAGCCGAGGTGAGATTCCCACGTACACAGGAAGAGAAGTTCAATAAAATATCAGATAAACCTGTCCAGACTGGCTGTGTTGGTGAGATGGTGTGTGAACCCAACCCCTGCCTGCATGGAGGCATCTGTGACGATCACTTCAACCTTTTCCACTGCTTCTGTCTTCCTGGCTGGGGCGGTGATCGCTGCGAGCTGAATACAAACACTTGTGCCTCCAACCCCTGTCAACACGGATACTGCAGTGTGCAGAACCTTACATACAGCTGCACATGTGAGAGTGGCTACACCGGCACCAACTGTGAGGTGAAGGTGGACGTATGTGCCGGTCAAAAGTGTGCTAATGGAGGGACCTGCTTGCGTGGCTTAAACAGCCACTCATGCCTCTGTCCCCACAGGTTTACTGGGCCAAATTGCAAGTGAGTCTATTCTAATGTGTCTCAAGCAGTTGTCTAGTTGACATGTTCATTATTACTATTGGTCATACTTAGGGTTAGGGATTCAAACAAGCCCCTAACCCAGGGTTCCTCAAATCCAGGCCTAGAAAGCCAATGCCCTGCAGTTTAGCTCTTTGATTAGAGTTGGAGCTAAACTAAAGACTACGGATATAGAAAAAAAATATATATAGGTTCACTCTTATTACTTATGATTGGGAGAAACTGCAAAGCGCTATATAGCGGAATACATCCCGCCTTCTAAGTAAAAGAGCCAATCGCTTATTGGTAAAGCCATTGCATCAATACGGCTGCCGTTAGAAGCTCCAGTTCCCAGACTCATGTTTAGGACTGCACATGCGCATTGGCTGGTCTAGTGTGAAAAATACATTTTATTAACGCTATTTGAGCATAATAAACAACATTTATCTCAGATTTTGTTGCTGATTTCAAATATGTTATTTAATTGTGAGTTCAGCTAGTAGTTTTAGAGATTTCGGGATTTCCCCATTCAAATAGATAGGACTTGGTCTTGGATGCCCAAAATAGTTGTCCGGAGGTGTTGCAAATATGGCCGCCGAGTGAACAGACTTTCCTTGAAAGGGACTTGGTTAAAGTCTGCAGGGCACCCCAGAACCAGATTTGAGGAACCTTGCTCTAACCCTAATTGAATTGTTAAACTTTGGCATGTAACTGGTCCCACTATTGTTGTACAAATATGTGTGATCCTTCATATCATGTAGTTTATTGAAGAGAAGTGTGTAGTTGCCTGTCGATGCATCTGGACTTAACGGGTGGGCAATTAAACAAGTGGAAAATTTCCATAGACTAAACCTGAAAGAGGGACCTGAGGCACACCAATGGACCAAAATATCTTTGAGACATGAGAGAGGGCTCTTCTAACTTTGTCTATTAAGCTACCACCAAGACTACCCTAACACTGAGGTGGTGAGTTTTGCGAAGCAAGCATCTAGTTGACTAATTTGGGTTAAGCGTTTACATCTAAGTTTAGCAGACAATGCGGAGGTTGTGTGCATCCAAAGAGCTGATTTAAGGCTTCTACACAAAGGAAATCCACAGGTATGTCTGTAAGAAATCATGTCATCTGTAAAACACTGAACCAAGTCAAGAAGAGACTTGCCTTAGATATGATATCAACCTGGTGTTAAAAAGCCATAGCTAATCTCAATAAGATTCTCCACTTTTCAAAGGAAAAAGAATGCAGACAGAAATTTTGACTTTGTACATCGGAACAGGCCACAAACCTCATGCAATGATTCCCATCGAATAAACAAAGCAACTTGAATGAATCAAGACCCCTAAGGGACTGATTTGTTTTAAAGGTAATGCAAATCATATAATTGCTTTTATGGTGTTGTTTATGCTAGCGTGACTGCGGAGATGTGACTGTTGCCATACGTGTCATTTGAAAGTGGTAATGGTAATAATAGTGTCTGTTGAGAGTGCCCATCCTCCAGTGGTTGCGTTAGGCCTTCAGGGTGGCATCTAAGGCAAGTCTGCAGCCATTTATCTCATAAACATGTTTTGTTGCCAGACTGCTTCATAGCACTCCTTTGAAACTGCCTTGCAGGCAGCTGGGAGACATAATAGATCTATCTTTTCCCCACTGCAGAGTTAGAGAGATCTTTGGTGTAAAGTTTTGCTGCATAAAAAAAAGAATGACGCTTGCTGTTTGTTTGTCTCTTTCCTGTTCCCTCTGTCTCACAACAGCACTCTGATTGAAGAGGCTCCGTGGTACGTAGTTGTCAAGAGCATGTAAGTGGCGTTTTACTGTTGACTTTTTTCCTTTATTTCTTATACGTTCTCCTTATTTTCTTCCTTCCTTTCTCTTAATTCTTTTCATTTCTATTTCTTAATTCGTTTCCTTTCTTTCTTTCTTTTTCTTTCTTGTCTTTATCACTTCCTTCTTACTTTCCTCTACCCCTTCTTTTTTTGCCTTCCCTCCCTACCTCCTACTTTTCATTTATTCTCTTCATCCCTTCTTTCTTGCTATCCTGCTTTTTCTTTCTTTCCTTCTTTATTTTTTCTCTACTTTCCTTTGCCATCTCTCTATCCTTTTTTTTCCTTCATTACTTTCTGCTTTCCTTTTCCTCTTCTCTTTCTTGTTTCTTGCCTTTGCCCTTCCTTTCTTCTTGATGCAATGAGATCCAGTCGAAGAAGTTGAAGGAGAATTATTTATTTTATTGAAGAAAAATGATGATTAAAATAAATGAATAATCAATAACGAATAAATGATAATCAAGGAGTACAACTCTAAAAATGGGTCTAACAATTACAAGGCTAACATCTATAATTCTGAAATTCTGAGTATAATAATCTCTGCCAGAAGAGATCATACAGACTGGAGATCATCCAAAGTAACAGAGAGCTGGAAGAGCAGTCAGAAGAAGAAGTGAAGTGAAGCCACCACATATCAATGGCCCTATATATCTGTAAGTGTAGGAAAACATTACATTCCACTTAAAGATCTGTTGTTAGTGTGATGAGAAAGGTCAAACTAAATTATCCATTGTGTCAGTGATATACGTCTTCCTACTAAGAGGTGGTGACAGGTCGTCGTGGCCGTTGCAAAAGAGACAGAAATAGATGCACGGAGTGTGGTTTTAACACCTCTGGAACAAAAGAAAGCGAAGCTTGCGGCGTGCAAAATAACATTGCAGGAAAGGTGCATCCAGTACCGTGAATCACAGATTCTGAGAACATTGTCACTTGTGCAGCACTTGGCAGGCGTCCAATATTTAACCCAACAGGAGTATCTTGTCATATAGGAACATTTGAATATAACAGTCATATCCTCAAACAGTATTACATTGATAAGATGAAATGGAATAAATTAGTAAATACTTGAATATATGATGAAGATTATGTATATAGAATACATGGATAAATAAATTCAAAGATAATATTGATAAGCAATCAATCATAAATGAATAAACGATAGAAGAAATGATATGAATGAAGACATTATCATAAACATTGACCATTTTGGATACACCACTTCTGTTCAAATCCTTTCCTTTCCTTCTTTTACCCTTTCTTTCTTTCCTTCCTTCCTACTTTTCTTACTTTTTCTCTATCCCTTTTTTCTTGCCATCCTGCTTTCTTTCTTTCCTGCCTCTTTCCTTTTTTTCCTTAATATTTTTCTTTCTACTTTCCTTTCCCTGAATCTTGCCTTCCTTTCTTCAGTTTTTTTTTCTTCTTTTCACCCTTCCTTTTTTCCATCTTTCCTACTTCCCAATATTTTCCTTTCTCTTCATGTCTGTTTCTTTCTTGTTGTTTTTTTCATTCTCTCCTTCCTACTTTTTCTGCCTTTCTGCCTTAATTTCAGATTGTCTCTGTAAAAAAAAAACAAAAAAACACAATGAGTAACATTTCATTTCCAAAAACCCCTTATCTGTCACATCATATCTTTGTCCGTACACAATAACAATGGGGGTCTTCATATTCAATGTTAATCCCCATATAAGGTGTCAGTTTATTGTATTCTCTTTGTCTTGTGGTCAGAGGTCCATTCACATGCTAATGTCATTATTCTAATAGTAGGCTAATCCTCTTTTGTGCTGGACAAAGCGCGGGGGGGGGCTCTTACGTGGGTCTCAGGAGGAGAGGATAGCTTCTCCATCATCTGTTATGTTTCTTTCTTTTCCCTCATCCTCCCCATCCCCAGACCGCCCAAGCTCCCGGTGTCCATCTGTGGTGATGAACAGCAGAACCACACATGTTTCAATGGAGGGAACTGTTCTGACACCAACATGATGTGTGACTGCCTCCCTGGGTTTTCGGGTCACTGGTGATTATTCTTTCTCTTTCTTTGTTCACATGATCTCATAAATACATGTTAATGAATTTCAGAGTAATAATTATGGCATGTTTTTTAACCAGTTTTAGAATGATCAGGATATTTGTATTCAGAGCCAAATATTAACAACAATAATAACCGTAATATTTAAGTTCGTAATAACAAGGTTTGTTTTCACTATACATTTGTCTTTTAGGTGCGAACTAGATCTTGATGAATGTAGATCCAACCCTTGCAAGAATGGTGGCTATTGCCAGAACATGGTCAACAAGTTCCAGTGTGTCTGTGAAATGACCTTCGCGGGCGAGACCTGTGAAGTCGACGTAAGCGACCTTTACTTTTACATGGCGTCTTTGTTTTGGCAAAACCTCTTCCAGGTTCTCTCCTTCCTCATTCTGCGCTTAGACGACGAGCCAGAGATAGACTGGGGTGAGAACGAGTAAACAGGTATACTGTTTACTTTCTTTGTTTAAAAGTTCTATCTAATAACACATTAGATATGTGTTAGACTAATGAAGATTGGGAGCGCTATGTGCTCAGGCTCTGCCGTACTCAACGTCGTCAAAATAAAAGTCCCGCAGGACATAAGCGATGGCTTACATAACTTCAGAGTTCCTACTGACGGTGTGAATACAACCAGGAAAATGGTTTTCCCCCTGCATGGGGAATATTTAGTTCTCCGGGGACCTCCCTGGTGGCTACTTCCTATAACTGTGTTCCAATAATTACCCGGTGCAAAAGCCCCTTATAAGTGTTTTCTGTACAGGTTTAATAAGCTGGAATGGAATGCTGATTCAAACATGTTTGCTTCACAACTCTGTTATTTAAATTCCTTAGATATTTGATATTAATATTTATATATATTTAATTAAATGTAAATAAAGTATTTATCAAGTAAATGTAATTGTAAATATAAGTCTTTTAACCATGGACAGTGTTATTTGTTGGTTTGGGAAAAACAGTGTGCAAGGATCAGGTGTGTATCTGTATCATACCATTTTAGATGGCTTTTCAGTGAAACCGCTTAGTGCCTTAAGGTGACTCAGTGTTCATAAGTGAGACTCTGCCAGGCGGCACATTTATCAATGGAAATGTTGTTACAGGACGACGGCGTTTTCTTCCTAATCCAAAGTTGTTGTTTTTATTGTACTTTATGCAGTTCAAGTGAGAATGGTAGATTGACATGGAAAATCATTTTGAGAATACTTGTGTTGTTGTGTTTATTAAGTTTAGCATTACATAGAGTTTGAACATTTGTAATACTGTATATAATTAATATAACACGAATAATAATGTTTGGGATTGAATTGGAATGATGCGAAGGAATTGACTGAATTGGATTTCAACATAGGCAAATTAATGAGTTCTATTGGTCCAGTACAAATTTTGCAGTATAAGGAGTAATGTGGTTCATTTTGATAACTAATTGGGAGCATCCTGGGAAATAAAGTGTTCATAAAATCAAAGTTAACGTATTATATATATAATGAAGTTCACTTGATTTTTAAAAGCAGGCGCGGTTTCTAAAGAGGACTTTTAGCATAGAAGGTATATATAATTTCATGTTTCATTTCTTCTGTCATTTCCATATTTATGTTCATTATTTTCCTTTCCATTTTCAAGCCCTGATTTACATCCAACAATATCCCACTATTGATCAACTCATTGCTCTTTTGTATCTTAAAATCAAATTTTAACATTTTTTAACTACTCTGTAGTCCTTTCCATGTATTTTAGAAACTTGCAATATGTCACACTCTGTCATTTCAGTAGTTTGTAGTGTTGTCATGTGTTCATCTGTCTGTTGATCTCCATGTTAGACTTCATGACCAGATTGTGTACATTGTGTCTCTCACATTCTGTCTTTAGATGACTGTCTTCAAATAAAGCATTTTCTCTCCATCCCATCCATCATCAATCTGTTGTTTGTCCTTTGTCAGTTTTGTTTAGCTGTCTCTCTTCTGTCATTTACACATCCAGAGACTGTGCCAGTGGCACATCATGTAGGTTTTGAAGAATGTTGCCACAGATTTTGATAGACAGAGCCACTGAACTATGGGCGGCAGACACATCAAAGACGCCACGGCACTGTAAAACCTATGGCAGGAGTGTTGAGTCAGCAATTCGTGTGTAATCCTGACACCATAGGATGTTGAGACTAGACAAAAAGTGTGTACTGTGCAAGTTTGAAACAAGATGAAGTTTTTTTTTTACAGCTGCAACTTACAGTGTATCAGTTGTTGTGACAGCTTTACTGAGTTAAGTGTACCCTGGATAAATTTGATGAGGGCAGTTGATCACAACAATTTGGTTTACAATTCACCTCTACATGGAATTAGATGCTGCTATTACTAGTTGAGTTCTTCAACCTCTTGGCCACATCCACACTCTTAGGCCCTGTTTACACCTGGTATTAAGAAGTGTTTTGGTTGATCGGATCACAAGTGGACGATGCTAAATACAGGTGTAAAATGTTTTGAGCTTGTCCACTTTCGACTACTTCCAGAGGTAGTTGAAAACGGATTCGACTAGATTGCTTTCATAGTGTAAACGCTCATGTGGTCGAATGCGTTCAAACAGCCGCAAAAGACCATCTTCTCTTCGCCTACTGAACGTTAAACATAACGGGAAGCGCTCTAGCCAGACGGGATTTAAACTTTGTCGGCTGAAGACCCAAGTTTGGTTTGAAGACGAAAAGCACACCAAACACAATGTTCTCACACCATTCCTGATTTCTAACACACACTCACAGTGATCGGCGTGCTCTTGCGTCTGTCAGAGCAGAAACCACAGCTTTTGCTCTCAGTGTGTTTTCCCGTTGTCTCCTGGCACGTTCATATGTAAATCACTTGAGCTGATTTCGTCCATTAGATTGAAAGATCTGAAAAAGCCCATACATTTACCCGCCCATAGACACTCCCCTCAAAGAAATCAGGACAGAAGTGGATGAAAGTGGACAAAAGAGACAGATTAAAACACCAGGTGTAAACGGGAATGTGTCTCCCTCCTTTTGTGATCCGATCGACCAAAATGGCAATCTTTTTTGTATAGGGTACACTGTAAAAAATGATCGTAATTTTAACGGTAAAAGACTGTAAAAATGCTACAGTGAAAAACTGTTAATTGGTTAACAGAAAGTTTCCGAACTATATACGGTAAATAACTGTGATAGATCTAACGGTACATTTAATGTAATTTTGCTGTAAAATACCGTTAAATTTACAGTTTTTGAAAGTGAAAAAGAACAACTCATTGTATAATTTACAGTGAAAAACCGTAAATTGGCATTCCCACAATTCCCTGCGTGACACTTCACATTTGATGTATTTTTGTTGAAATAACTGTTTCTTCATAGTTTTTTTTTTTTCATTTTTTCTAATCAGTTATGTACATTAGGGTTTTATGTTACATTTAATGTTGTTAAATTAATGTTTATTGCATTTTTTAAATTTCATGTGTTACCATGATGGTGTTTAATGTTTGTGTGAATGACACTATGCAGCTTTTATAAATTAGTATTAACTTTCTTGTAGAAGAGCTGCTTGTGATGAGCTTTGATTGATCATGTGACTCTCATCACTGCTGTGATTGGTGGTTATCAGTGTATTACAATGGTACAAAACAGATATTAATAGTTCAATAGGATGGTAAATTCACATTATATCAGATAATAAAATACGGTTTATTACTGTAAATTTTAAGTTAAGTCTGTAAAACCAATAACGTTGCTACCGTATTTTTGACGGTAAAGTTCTGGCAACCACAGCTGCCGGTTTTTTACCGTAAAAATCACGGTTTAATTTTTACAGTGTAATAAAGTACAAATTCTCATTAAAAGGTTTTGGGGAAAAAACTATATAAAGTAGTTTGGGAAGATGTATGATAATCATGATTAAAGAGATAATTATATATATACACACACACACTGTAATATGCTTGAAAACTTATCCATTGTATTCAATATGAAATAATACTCTTAGTTAATGGTTACACATGGGCACATGCATTTTAAATTAGATTTTTTGAATATTTTTCTTGGCAAATATTTAAATTGACCAAATGATATTTATGTGATTGATGAGCTGAACTGATATCACAAAGTTTAAGATCGTTGTGACTGAATACAGAAAAGCACGGATACATTTAATCCTCTCAAGATGTCCTTATTTTTAGCTTGTGAGCAAAATGCCATTGTGTGAGTTAAAGATAGACACTTTTTTCTTTGGTAATCCCATCTAACAGGATAGATGCTGGCTGAGAGGATCTCATGCTAAGACATGTTATGTGTTGCTCTCTGAGCTTTGGTGTTTTCTTAAAGACCCCATTATATTAAAATGAGACATTTGTGACTTTTAGTATGCATAAAAGTGAACAAAACCCCTTTTAAAAGACAAACACATGTAAAATGTACAGACTCTCTCTCTCTCTGTCTCTCAAAGGACTAAAAATACTGATGACTCATCCTATGCGTCACAGATTTTTGTCCAATCACGCAATTTCTCTTTCAGATGATATCATCGATTTATAACCCATAGCAATCAGAGCAGTATGTGTCAGGCATAAAACAAAAAAATATATATATTATAGGCTAGTATTATATTTTGTATAACATTACAAAATAAATGGGCGAGTAGACCTGTGCAGGTGATTTAACAAATCGTTTTATTGAATATGTGCAATCAAATGAACCATCTGAGCGAAACGATTCTCTCAACGATTCACATTATGGAAAGGACGTTTGCAGTAGGGGAGAGCGGGGTATGTTGTCACACTTTTCACACTGTCTAACATTTACTGAGCACCATACATCAAAATGGTATAAATCTCATACCAAATGAAAGAAGGAAGTCTTGGGCACATATGTTGTATTCATAACATCTTCATATCTTATCTCATTACGGAGTTGTCTAGACTGTTGAATAGCGAGTGTGCACTTGTGACAATTTGCCCCATCGGCGGGTAAGTTGTAACACTAGATTATCTAAAAATAAGAACACAACTACTTAATTGTGAATATTGATTTTGTTTTTTAAACTCAAAACAGACCTGGAAATATAAACATCCGTGCCTGGAGAATCTGGAAAAACAATTATTTCAATCCAAATAATGCACATTTCAATTAAGTGGCAAAACCACTTTACTTTGAACTTTAAACTCAAACGTTCTACGGCTCATAGATCCTGATAACTGAATGGAATGCTGCAGATAACCTGCTTAACTTAACCTCTGAACAAAACAGATGCCCTGTATCTGACTAATCGGACTCATCTCCAGAGTCACAATTCTGACACACATAAATTGCCTGGCCTGAGGTGCAAGCATAATGGGCCCAATTGTTGCATTTTAGACATTTTACGCATATGCTACTCTGAACAATGCCTGAACTTCGTATTTTGAGCACTTGTGTTTTTTTTTTGTTTTTTTTTGCCTCTTCACAATGACTCGCTTAAATTAGTCCTAATTTGTAAGTCGCTTTGGACAAAAGCGTCTGCTAAATGACTAAATGTAAATGTAGCTGCCTTGTTTTTCATAGGTCCAGATTTCTGCTTCCCTTTCTTTTGAAACAGCTTTTTGCTAGATTGAGACTTATTCTTTTCTATTTCTAGTTGCTGCTTCACTGGCGTGTCAGTAAGTATTGCTGATTTGCGTCGTTTTCTTCCCTTGCTGGCTGGTTTTCGGGGGCCATCTTTTGGATATGGCCGGATGTCCACTGGAGTTGGTAGCCCACTGTCAGCAATAGCATTGCTGGGTAAGGGTGAGCTGGTGATAGCAGAAGCATAACTGGGCGTGCTAGGCAGGACAGGGTTGGTGCTGGGGCACATGTGACGACTTGCCCCAAAGTCATTGAGACAACTTGCCCCATATTGACATGTGAGCTAATGTTGGCTAAATCTCAAGTTTAGCTCAACATATCACTTTAGCTAAAGTACCAAAAGACACGTTACTGTCTCCTCTATTTTGTGCAAAATAATAATTTTAAACATTCATACCTAACAAAGTTGTATTGCATAAAATGTAAAGTGATTTTTTTTTTACTTTTTAAGCAGAAAAATAAGAAAATTGTGCTAACCTCAGATTACAGTGATCTTGACCACATGTGAACAGGAAGTTGAATATAGAAGAAGAAGTCACATAAAGTGGCTATTTGATTTTTGAGATAGAGCCTCTAGTGTTGGAGTTATGGACAGTGTGACAACTTACCCTGCTCTCCCCTACCAAGGGTCAATGATGTATTAAAAACGGAAACGGTTTTCCTTTGCTTTTCTAGTGTACAGCATAGACAGTATATAAACGGTGTACAGACGACATCGTTTTCAAAACGATCCACGTTTACACGGATCTGCGAAAACTATTAAAAATGCTGTTTTATGCCAGGCCAGTAGCTGCCGATGTCACTTTGTAAAAAAACAATTTTTTTAAAACCGTTTTGGTCGTTCATTTACACAACAGCCGTGTTTTGGTGGCCTGAAAAGCAAGCTTTTGAACACGGGTATCAAAGTGAAAGTTTTTGAAAACAATATCATTATTGTCAAAAACACAAATCGTTAAAGTCATGCGCATGCGTATTACGTGTTCAGTCTATGGGCACTCAGTGTTTTTTTGTTTTGTTTGTTTTTTACAAAGTAACATCGCCAACTACTGGCTTGGCATGAATAATACAGCGTTTTTAGTCTTTTTCGCGGATCGTGTTGACAACGTTGTTGTCTGAACGTGAAAAACGCGAAGGAAAAACTTTTCCGTTTTTAGTAGCCTACTTTGCTGTCGTGTAAACGTACAACGCAATTTAACTTTATGTAGGTTAACATCCTGTTATTATGAATCATTTACAAAAAAAATTTTCATACAGTTTTATTACTAATGCAATACCTTTTCTTAAAAAGCTTAAAAATAGATAATTAATGCAGAGGCAATGCGACAGGGATGCAAGCACAGTTCTTGAGGGTTAGTGTTTTATGACTGCTGAAGCATAAATGTGTCTCAGTGTGAGGAATCTGTGGGTCTGTGGTTCTGTTCCGCGTCTGCAGAGAAAGTTTGTGTCTTCAGAGTGACAGAATAGTGCTTGGCCAGCAGAAAGGCGCAGCGGCGTTCTGTGTGAAATGCAACTCAGCAGAGCATCGCTGCAGGTCTGGAAACGAGGGGGAAATATATCGGGAGAAGCTTATCGCAGTGACAGGGTCGTTTGTCTGCTGGAAAATCTGGCTGTCTCTCTCCTTCTCGCTTTCTCTCACACACATAAAACATCGCATTCAGAGCAGGTGATGAGCTCAGCTCAGAGTTTCTGTGGCCATGAGCTTCTTGCCTGTCTCGGCTCCTTCAACAGATGGAGCCGGTTTGGGAAGGGCTGGGTTGGATAATCTAATTTTGGTCCTTAAGATCAGTCCATTTACTCTAGAAGAGTATGTGTGAGAAGGTAGCATTTGGTGGTGTATGACTCTTGGAACTACTATACTTTTTTTATTACATGGCTTGGTTGAATGCGGTCTGTTATTTCTTGATAACAGACCGCTGCTAAGTATAACACACCGTTGCCATGAAAAACAGTGTTGCTATGGACGCAGGATTCTAACCGTAGAGACGGAACAGACTATTTTCTTTAGCGCTTCCGCTTCGCGTCGGGGTCCTGATCAGCCTGTCGGGGTTGTATTCGCTATAACAGCCGCCTCGCTCTACATTATCCCTTACATATATAATAGGCTGATATGTGGAACATACTAAAATAGAATAAAATAATAAGTGCATAAATAAATTAACTAGTTTCAGACAGAGTCAGTCTGTGTTGGTGGGGATTTTACATTGATTCTTTCCGCAGGTTACATTGTTATGCCAGTAGGTGGCGACAAGTGCCTGTATTTTTGTTTGAATTAATGAATCGTTTGATTTGTTCAAAACACTGATTCAACAAAAGACTCTCTACCTGAGTGAGTCATTGAATCATTCAGTCAAAAGTTTTGTTCAAAAACACTGGATCAGTAACGAAACAATAGGTGTGTACGACTTGAAGAGGCGCTGCGCAGACCGATCGGTGTATGACATCAAAGTGCAGTGAGAACGATTAGAGAGCAGACGGCTCTGTATGCTTTCGAACCACTCTCACGGTACTCTGATATCATACACTGATCGATCTGCGCAGCAGCGCTTCAAATCGAACGCAGCTGAGCCCGAAATCTTAAAAATGCTGCCTTCGGAGGATTAATTCCAAGGTAGGAAGGCATCAAGACACGTCTGAATCCAACTTTAGCTTCACTTCCTGTCTCCTGAGATACCTTCATCTGATCGATTTTTGAAGGCAGCATAGATGTATCCTTCGCTGCCTTTGATATCCCACAATGCTTGGCATTTTGTGACAGTCGAGCTAAAAAATAAAGATGGCGTCTGAAAGTTGCGGCTGGTGGTAAGTTTGTGTAAATGTACGTTTTTGACCAACGTTTTCGACTTCTGACGTCATTTCTTGCAAGAAATTAGCATTGTAGTAATTAAATATTCGCTTAGTTATCACCAAAGCTCACTTTTTTATTGTAGACCATTAAACTGTTAAGCTGCCTCAGAAGTCTGTCTGAAATCAGTTTTGTGAGGTACCTTCATGCACAAACACTGCCTACAAAGTCATTGCCTGATAATGTCAAACTAAAGAAACTAAACAAAGATAAAGTCAACTGACTTATTCAAAACACAGACGTATTAAGGAACAAAACAAACGAGTGAGTCATTGAATCATTCACTCAAATGATTCATTTAAATCACTGACGTATTCAGGAACAAATCATTAGTAGTTTTCGTTTGCAAAACAAAAAATGTAATCTAATTCTAACTTTATTAGCCAACTTGATGAACTCTTGTGTAAAAGGCAGTATGTTTTGTTAGAAGACTTAATTTTCGCATCAGGATTGACAGTGGTGAAAATGTCAAGAGAGGTGGCAGATGCGGTAGGATGGGACACTGGGAGCAGACAGCTGCGCCAATCGATCTGCACTGGAGACGAGAGTAGCCTACCTTTGGTAAAATAAAATAAAAACTCTACACTTACCAGATGTGGCCGGATCTGGGCCGACTCTATGTTGTCTGGGATGCTTTTAGTGTTTACCAACATCTAAATGTAGATTATACAGTTTTATTAGGTTAAGAATTAAATTGAAATAGCAAAGAGCATCTCTTTGTTGTATTTAAAATATGAATCTACATTTTACTGACTACTCATCACTAACTTTCACCGTTTTTATTTCCTTTAGCTGAATGCAGAGAGCGTGACATCTGCCCTGTTGCTGTCCATCAGCCTGGTGTCCATTATTCTGTTGTTGGTTCTCTTCGGTGTGGCCACAGCTTTGGTCATGACGGTGAACCGACGGGCCACACGAGGCACCTACAGCCCCAGTCGGCAGGAGAAGGAAGGTTCAAGAGTGGAGATGTGGAACATTGTGCAACCTCCACCAATGGAGAGACTCATCTGAGTCAGTCAACCAATGATCGGCCATTGTTGTTCGTGGCTTGTTGGCTTTAGAAGATTAAGAAAAAAGGCCTCTTTATTCATTGATCATGTGGCAGCTCTCATCAGCTAGATAACAGTAGGTAATACAAATGACCATTTTTGATTGGACAATCTTTCACATAATGGATGTTTAATTTATAATATTTTGTGACAAACACTGATCATTGATATTTACCTCTGAAAAGCTTTAGGATTCGTTGATTGGTGATTTGTTAAGTGTTTAAAATAATAGTAACTTGAACATCCAATGCTGCTCAACAATCACGGCTATTTAGAACATATTTAAAGAGTTCAGACCAATTGGATTTCATGGAAGAAACGGCTTAGTTTTTGCATCGATCGCGCCTGGTCAGGATGTATCAATGTTTTCTATTTGTGTATTCATGCTGCCAGCGAGCTGTAAAAGTGACATTTGCGAGAGAGAGAAAACCCTAAAGGCCCGTTCACACCATGGACGATAACTATAATGATAATGATATGGTTCCAAATATAAACGAATAGCAGCGAAACAATATCGTTGGAATGATAAAAACATTGAAATCCAATCAGAATCCTTTCTGCTTTAAAGAGCTCGAGCATTTAAAGCGACAGACGACAAACCTGCAGCGCGCGCTTAGAATAAACAGTGTTATCGTTCATTGGTGTTGATGCTAATATAAATATCGTTATAGTTATTGGTGTGTACAGGCTTTAAGACTTCTACGCGAGTCATTTTTGGGCATGCACGGAAAACTTACTCGTGCAATATCTCACGCAGTCACATTGCCGTTTCCGATTTATGTATATATTTTACCGTGCGTATGCGTAGACATTTTATTTTTCTCGGCTGTATGCAAAAGTCTCAGGATTTTTTTTTGTTTTTTTGTTTTTTTTTGTCTTGCAAATGTTATAACTTAAGCTGTGTAATAAAAATTGTACTTTGTCAAGTAAATTTGATTTTAACCAACATCAACATTTTATAAATTGATCGCATATAACTTAAACATGGACTTTCTGATCACCTGCTTAATGTATTTTAAAAATGATCAATACTTAAAATCTGATTTAGTGGTTTTCCCTTCCCAATATACCTTTAGAATCACTTCACAATTCAAAAGTCACAGTCAGAAACATCACAACAGTGGTCAAATGAAGAGTGCATCTACCCAGGTGAGTTGTATGGGCATATATAATTTATTTCAGTTCACAGTGCATACAGTGGTACCAGTAGTTCCTGTAACAACACACCAGATTGACCCAATTTGCACTTGAAAACCATATAACTGCAGTGAGAGCATAACCAGGAAACATTCAAGAAAATGACGCACGAATGGTGTGTCTATCATTATGTTGAATAAAATCAGCTGTACAGACTTTTTGTGTGACAAAAACATTGCGTTGTGTGGAACATTCAAAAGCACAGTCTGGAGAGTCCAGTGATTCAGCTACAGCAGCTCATTACTCAATTTACAAAAGAATTCAACAGCAAAAACAGATGGAAAATGAAGAACGTCACAATACTACGAAGCAAAAACGTACAGAGTACCATGGTCATAAAAGTTGACATCATATTTCTTTATTGACTGAAAATAGTACGCTCATGCATCTAAAAAGAATTCCCAGCATTACCAACAAAAATACTACAGAACTTTACAACGAAAATGCACATCAATAACACGAGCATATGTAAACAGGAAAGAAGAAAAGATTTTGGGTAGCATGTTCTTCAATTTATGTGCTTTACTATCCAGTTTCAAGTAGTGTTTAATTTTAAACAGCTGGTGAACAGTAACTGGTTCAAATGTATCGTGACCAAAGCGAAATTGCAAAAACAATGATGTTTCTCATACAGGTTTCCCAAAAGATTACGCACTTCAGCTTTAAAATAAACACTTGGTAGTTTCGATGCTGCAACATGAACTGTGACCAAATTTCAAATGATGCTAAATAACATAATTCATTTTATTTTCTCTACTTTAATAACAAGAAAAAACACATGTAAATTAGATATAGAAAAAGGGTTAATTACCTTCTATCTATTCTGAATGTTCAGTCATTACCATGGACAAATATCAAGAAGTCATCATAATACAGAGCACATGGATGACAACAGTAAACCAAACCATACATGTTTTTCAAATACACAGTATCAAAAAGTAATAACGACAATGAAAATACGCACTGGAAGCAAATGTAAAACTGATCACATGGCCATTCTGAGATACTTCGGCTGAGGTCCTGTGTGCTTGATTGGTATCGAACAGGCTGATGGTCTTTCTTACATTAACCATATACCAAATAAACAGGTTATTAGGCAAAAAAAAAAAAAAAGTTCTGACATTCTACTAAGTATTTCAGGTTTTGGTTCGAATTCCAATATTTTAGAAGCCATTCAGAAGTAAAAAAATACTAAAGTACCTGTGATAAATACGAGCTCTTGTCCAAAACCTAACAAGTCGTCTACCTATAGACAGCATCACGTGCATCAAGGTGCGGTCACATTTACCATTGTTCAGTGAATTTTTTTTTTATTTTTAATTTTTAAACGAAATCCAGTCCTTTCCAAAGAAATCCACACGTTCAGGAATTCCTATGCAGATTCAAGGTTCAGGTCGGTCGTGTGGATTCGCAGCGTTGACCAAAAGAAAGCTGCTTGGTTTGAAAGTGACTTCACACATCACTAAGACTATCAACAACAGACCACTTTTGCCAGCAAAATCTTGCCAATGTGACCACACCGATAAAGAGTTGCCGTCTACGTAGAGTCAGGTATGAGATTCCATTTATGAGTTAGAAGGAAGCAGCTACTCAAGCAGATGAACTCAGTTAAGGCACAACCTTGTATTTAAATAGAGGATTGGGGTAAATTTCTTTTCAGAAGTTCCCTAAAGTTGCTGATTGTTAAAAATAGTACACGCAAATGCGATCTTCCCATTTACAGGATAATACCTTTGAGCTATAGCAAAAACTATTAGCATTTTAAAGTGAAAAGAATAGCTATTTTAAGTTGACACTACTTGCATTCCATTTGCATTCTTTTTTTTTTGTTCTTTTTTTTGTGATAGTTACATCAACTACATGTCCTGCATGTCATGTGGGTATTGAACAAAAACAGACATGGACTAATAACCACAAAACTCAAATTTTGATTTCATAATAAACAAAATGGCGATACAAGTTGCTTGATAACTCCGATTGGGATTTGCATAGTTCATCAGGATGTCCGATTTGTTCAAAGGGCGAAAGATATATCGTTTCAGGGCTAAACCGCAACGTTGAAAGCCTAGCTTGATTTGAGACAGGGGTCCTAAAACTTTGAATGCTTTTACGCTCACATCTTTACCACAGCAGATTACGCAGGAGGAGAGTCATTAAAGTGTCAGACAGAATGGCACGTGTCCTAAATCACCTGCTCAACAGCCACTAAAGAAACAAGTGCTGGATCTAATGACCACTTCCTGTTTGGTGTAGCAGTACAGCTGTGAAGATGACGTTCACAGCCGATATGAATGTGAAACGAGACAAATATTTTCGTAACCAGAATTAGTACAATTTCGTAAGCAAGCAGTCAAGCAATCAAGCTAGAGTCTCTGCGAACCACCATGGTAGTAGTTGTACATGTAACAGAGAAACTGGCCATAGACTGGTCGAATACACATACTTCCCTACTATATAGCAGGCGAAAAAGTAGTACACGAGACGAGTAGTATGTCCGAATTCAAAGCATTCCTAAAACATTGAGCGAGAAGAAAAAACATGACCTACTACTTCTGGCGAGATTCTGAAGTGCGCATCTGATGGACACTTTGCTATCCCATGAGGCCACGGGAGAGGATTTGTGAATGGCAGTGAAGCGGTGCAACTTACGCCGTAAGTCACATGACAACAATATGGCAGATGTAGACCGACTGGATTTGGATTGGGCTTGGATATTAAATAGAAAATACTTTTTTCTTGAAGGTTTCAATGTTTGTTCCTCATCAAATGTACTTTTATAACACTTTTATTACCTACTTTTTTTAGGACGCACCTAGTTTATGCTAAAGCTGCTACAGCACCCCATGTGGCAACACTGAGAAAGCAACGTACCCAAGTTACCATTATAAATTTCACAACTTGTGCATTTGTGTTCTCGTACTTGTGTGGAGCACATTTTGTGCCTTGGACTGAACTTTGTACTGAATAAGAGATCAATAAGGGGTTGGAAATATACATTTATTTGTCAGTAACAAGTTGCATTTGTGCAAAAAAGTCAGTATACTATGACTATCATTTTTAAGGCTATTAGTCCTTTAAAAAAAATGTAATTGGGATTTGTGTCTAAGCTGAAATTAAAATAATATCTCATCTGGGATAAAAGCAGAAACCTGAGAATTGTCTTTGAAAAAATACTTTTTTTTCCTCAAAAATATAGCAAATTGAGAACCAGTTGTCCATCTGGCCTAGATAAATATCTCTCTTTAAGAAGCAAAAGGTAGTGATAGTAGTTAGCAAGCTAAATCGCTACAGTGTCACAGTCAGGAAATACTGTGTCGAAGCAAATTAAATCTGTTTAAGGCATCACATTAAGCTGAGATTCGCTCGCTATTTAAATATTTTCGTACGATTTAGTAAAATATATAGAGAAGTTCGCCCCTCACCCACAGTGATTTATCGAAACAGTGATTTGAAACTACGCAAGTGCAAATCATCTGCTGAAATAAATAAAACCGGATGATGAATATCGACATAAATCCCTTTAAACCTAATTTTCGTCCTTTCCATCCACCAGTTCTTAAACATACCGTATGCTGTTTCGGATCGAATGTGAGAAATAAGAGGACCGATATTTCACATTAACAACAAAACACCTTTGCAAATAATTCATGCAAAGAGTGCTGGTGTGACATCATAGGACTGTAAATACGAAACGAGAATTGTTAGACAGGAGTGTTGCGTCAGTTTCTCAGGATTTGTCCAGACTGGTGTTGTTTTGAATGTGCGGGAGCTCCTGGTTGCTTTTGATGGCCATGCTGATGCGACACATGGACTCGATCTCCTCTAGTAAGCCTTTCTCCTCAGTTTCATGCCCTCTTTTTTCCATATCTGTCTCCTGGAACTGGTTTTCCCTCTCCCAAGGAACGAAGACCGAAGGTTGCCCGCCAGTTGCCCTGTGCTGGGCATGTTCCTGGTAGGGCCTCTGGGTTTTTCTGGAAAGGACCTTCTGTCGGGAGAGGCTGTGGGCTACTGGGTGCTGTTTGTCTGGGCTCAGCTGGGCGTCAGCAGAACTGGAGGGTTTGTCAGCATCATCAGGTTCCAAGATTTGAATTGTAGGTCCCTCAGGGAGAGAGTTCCTCAGTGGGACCTCTTCACTAGGGAGGTTATTGGGAAGGGTAGGACGGAGAGGTAGGGAACAAGAGCTGGCTTGGCGTCGAGGCGAAGGCGGGAGATGCTTACCGTGAACGGCGCTGTCGTCCTGACCCATATTCCATCCACCTTGTTCCCCGTTTCCTACTTCGCAACCAGCCTGAGCAGGGCTGCTTCCCAAAGGAGACTTGCAATTTTTCTGGAGACAGTACAAATGACACACTAAGGCCATGCACTTGTTCATGCACACAATCGTCTACAAAGCATTTAAGTCAACATGAGATCAAAACAGACCCTATATACCTCCTTAATATTAATAACAAAATCTTGCCATAGTTTAATGGTAACAATGGTTATTTCATGTTAAATTCTAAACAAACTCATTTAAAATTATGAAAATTTTAAGTTTCTATCTATTTATCCCTCCATTCATCCATTCTTTATTGAAATCTCGATAAATAAAATTAGAAGTTACTAATACATAAAAAAACAACATTAAAAATGTTAATTAAATAATTAAAATAACTAACAAATAAAATAATACAAAAAATAATACAATTTAAAATTATTAAAAAATAATTAAAACACACTTAACTAGAATAAATAATGAATAAATAAATAATAATATCAATAATTAATTAATAAAAAATAAACAAATGTAAATAACTGAAAGAATTAATAATTAAAAATACAAAATAAATAAATAAATAAAAGGCACCCCTCACCGTGGGATTGTAGTCCAGGTCTTCAATTGATCTGAAAAAGTCCAGGCTCTTGGCGGCGGACAGTCGGCCTTGCTCGATGTGGGACGTACTGAGAGAGTCCAGAATCTCCTCCAGCAGGTTCATCTGGCCCGTTTGACTGGTTTCAGACCGAAACTCTAAATCAGAGTCATCACTGTCCTCGTTGTATGACGGTGCCTCCCCGCTGTCCTCAGAGGATATTCTGCTCACACACACACACACACACACACACACACACACACACACACACACACACACACACACACACACACACACATATAGGTTGTTAACTCGAAAGCCATGTGGGATGAAAAAAAGCACCAGAGGGCAGTGTTGCCTTGAAGAATGGATGTTTACACTATAATTGGTTTGGAAAACACACTGTAATAGAGTTTAAACCCTTACCTGCTGGCTGTGTCGTCATTGTTGTCGTTGTCTGGAAAGAAGAGGCTCATGTGTGGGGACGACTTTGGATTTTGATACTAAAATAGAGGATTGAAATGTTAAAATCCCACATGATCTACTAAAGCAACACATCTCCTGAATGAAACTTTGCATGTCCCCATTACAGAGTGACAACATTAATTCCTGTCCCCATCATAGGTGCTCAGTCTGCTAATCCCTTGCCTTTTATAACACACCTGTGTAACACGTTTAATTGGCAAATTAAAGAATTGAAGCATTATAGGGCACCACTTCACGCTGCGGCCCCAGGCTTTAAGGTTTGCCATTAACTAGCCATCCACGACATGTACACACACACACACACACACGCAAACGTGCCGCCACTCACTAAAGTAGCCCATAAACTGCCGTTTGCCACATTATCAAAGCACACTACTAAACCAAAGCCCTTTTACTGAGCCCGAGGCGCGAGAAAAACGTCACGCTACGTTGCTAACCGGACAGGGTGGATCAGATCAACTGGTCAAGTCTCGCCGTAATGGCTCAAGCGGAAAGCTTCCTGCCATCTTAGGTAACCGTGCCTGCCGAATGGGTTAATGGCCACCCTGTCCATAAAAATAGCTAAGAGATGCGTGTACCGAACACTTTGCCATTGGAATAAACAGGAACACATGTTGGGCACTGATTGCCCCACTCGCTAGTAGCCGGCAGCTATAATGAAAGCGATTACGGGGGGTTCAGGCCTTGAATCCTCCAAAAGGCTTTAATGGATTCCTGTGTCAGGGCCATAAATTTGGCCGGCAAGCCACTTTGGCTTAAGTGAAGGGGCTGGATGCACCTGCGGAACTGTGTCACATTCATTTGGTGTCGGCGGGGTGTGTGTGTGTATGTTTGTTTGCCCTGCAACACTGTTTGCAGTTATGTAGCCCCTTGAGTTGCGAAGCGGGCCGCGCTGTTCAGAGAGCGGCCCCTCTCTTGTGCTTTCTATGAGCGGAGGTGTTTATTAAAACAAGGCGAGTGCAAGCCCTCTGCAGGATGGCAACACCAGACCTGCATCTCAAACACCTTCTACCCAAAAAAAAAAGAAGCAAACTCAACACATACAGTCAGGTATATAAACAAACAAAAAAAGTAGAATCGGCAAGTTGGCAAAATGCTAATTATTCGAAAATGATTAATTTTCATTTTAGCCCTCAAGATCATTTTCAGAACAATCGTTCTGAAATGTAGTAAACTTTAACCTAAAAATAAAGGTCACTTTTTTTAAAACAAGTAAATATAAGTAGTTTGCTAAATGCTAAAGCAGTTGCTAAGCCATTGATTTTTGTTTTCAAAGGTGTCCAGTGTTTTTAGCATGATGCTATGCAGTTGTTAGTGTGTTTTGGGTTGCTGTTTACAGAACCAAGTCAAAAGACATTAATACTTAAGGTTATGGGTGGGAAATAATAGCAATAGTAATGCTAGTCTTAAAAAAATAGCTAATTACGCATCAAGATGACACAGCAGAGGATGCTAGGAAGTAACAATAATACAAAGTCAGCCTTAAACTTCACAGTCACTTCATTCTTTAGTTCTTTAGTAAAAAACGATATGTAGGCTAAACGCTAGGCTAATTGGCTTGCCGCTTTATTACTATGCTGCTTGCTAGGACACAGATTTGTGGTTGCTAAGGTGTTTAGATTGTTTTTAGTTCATGTTGCTAAGCAGTTGCACTTGTTAGGGCCAGGTCAAAATAAGCTTATACTCGAGGTTATGGGTGTGAAACAATAGTAACAGTAGAGCTGCATGATTAATTGAAATAAAACTAAAATCGTGATTTGGCTTGCTGCGATTATCCAATCAAGGCTGTGATTTAATTAAATATAATATATGGACTGCATGTATCAGAGTGAAATGTGGCACTTTGTTCTTTTACCCATGAGCAATTATAAATAATAAAAAGTATATAGTTATTATTCCTTGTATTTAATTTTTTATATTTTTATATAATCTTTTTATATTTTACAGTGAAATATTGCAGTAATTAATACAGTTATGTCCCTTATTTTGTTTAATATTTTATTTAGCAATAATAATAGTTATTATTATTACAATTTTTTAAATCATAATGATATATAGTAAATATTTTGGGCCAAACTAATCAAAACTGAATTGAAACTAATCAAAACTGAAAACGCTAATTACTCTCTGAGATGGCACAGCAGAGGATGCTGGGAAATAACATGAAGACAAAGTCGGCATTAAACTTTAGTCACTGCATTCTTTCCAAAGTGAGTCAAAGTGAAACAAAGTCAAAGGCATAAAATAACAAAAGCCGTTCGAGCCACTGTTCCGAGACAGGCCAAAACCGCTGATTTGGAAAACAAGCAGACATGTGACTACCGGTATTTGCTTCTTTTACGTGTCCCCTAAATCAGCACGGACATATTGAGCTGCCACAGGTCAACGTCTGCTCCTTAAACTGCCTGTTCAAATCCACACGGAAAATGGGCTGTCTTCAGTCGGAGCGACGAGCAGACATCGCGCTCTTCAACGGAGACTTTAAAACCGTTAAAACTTCATCTCTCTTGTCAGGGCAGGCCGTTTTAAGAGAAAATCCCATTTTGCTTCTAGCGTGGCCAAGTTGTAAGAAGCGGCAACAGGGCTTTACGTTGCAGCCAATCGTCTCGTCGATTTAATAGCCAGGCTTACATTATATATTTCATATGCTATTTCAGACCAGGCACTGATCTCATGCGCTTGGCAGGGTATGGAAAGGGAAGATATGCCTGGAAAATGCAAACAAAACCCCTGCGCCTCCAAGCCAAAACTTAAGCCAGCATCTGCTGAGCTATTCAAGCAGTTCCCCTTCAAACAAAGCCCAGGACCCCTTCCCAGGCAAACTTCCCTCCAACTGGCTCCAGCTAAAAGCAACTTTCCGAATATCAGAGAGCAGGAGAGCGCAAGAAAGTGTCTGGATATGTGTGTGTGTGTGTGTGTCGTTCGGGAGCATCCAGTAGGTGGCACTTTGGTTACAGCCGACAGGGTTTTCTCCCCCGCCATCTAAGTCTCATCATCGTCTCATGCAGATGTGCGGCTTCT